>NW_012100854.1:34888-37478 GCF_000951045.1 Mandrillus leucophaeus | reverse complement strand
ATATCCCTTTTTTTATGGGAGGAATTTCTGCCCAGCCACGTTCAGGACATATCTGAGGAAGAAAGCCTTCACTGTGCCACTTCAGAAATATATATATGTATATGCTATGGGCTGGGCACAGCTACAATCCCAGCACTTTGGGAGCCTGAGGCAGGAGAATTGCTTGAGCCCAAGAGTTCCAGACTATACTAGGCAATATAGCAAACCCTGTCTCTACAAAAAAATTATTTTAAAATAAATATACACTATGAATGATAAAGAACCTTTGCATTATTTTGTTTATTTGATTTGCTTGGTTGATATTAAAGAAAGAGTCCTCAATTTTTCTGAAAATTTTTCCTTCCTGCCTTAGAACACAGAAATAACTTTCATTCCTTAAAAATCAGACAGGGAGACATTTTAGTTAAAAATGAAAAGAATAGATTTGGGACTTTTTATCTCAGTCCCAGGGGAAAACATCTTCCTAGGGTAAATCCGAAGGAGGAATGTGTCTGGAAGTCCTCCCAACGCTTCTTGCTTCTCCCACACACATACCTCAATGCCTTTTTGAGAGTCTAAGCTCAATAATCTCAGTCACAGATCCCCACAATCCTTCAGCTCAGACCTGAAGGAATCTGCATGGGGCTTGCCTTACTGTAATCAAGTAATTGCTTTGCTAGGCTGCAAGCTCCTGTGAGGACAGCAGGGTACAGGACATGGGGAGTTTACAGCCAGAGGCCTGGGTTTCAGACCCGGCTCTGCCATGTCTTGCTTCGTAATGCTGGGCAAGTTACTTGAGCTCTCTGAGCTTCCATTTCCTCCTCTGTAAAACAGAAATAATCACAAAGCTCACCCTGCTCAACTTGCGGTTATTCCTGCCTAAGCTTCAGTTTCTTCCCCTTGGCATCTCCAGACCTAAGATAAAATTCTTCTGTCCTTCCTGCATTGGATTCCCCTGGATGATCCTTCCTTCACTGAACTGAATTTGTGATAAACTCTGAAGTGCCGCCCAAATGTGAAGGATCCAGCCCCACATCAGAGCACCAAGCTCAGGTTTTGGCCTGTGCCAAGTGAGATGAAGCAGGGCAGAAGCTCAGAATAGAGAAAGAAAACCCATTTCCTCCCTGGTGTCTAGGTGGAAGCAAACTCCACACTAAATTATGTTGCAAATATGTCCCAGAGTAGTTTTAATTTTATTGGCACTGATTTTAATTTACTCTTTAGGCCCCTGATTGCAAGATGAGCTGCTGGCTGCTGGCAAGGGGACAGCCCTTCATCATTCTGTTTTAATTAAGGTTCTTAAGTTTGGAAGGAAAGGAGATGCTCTCCCCATCCCCTACCTTCTATTCTCATTCCCAAATTCTAATTAAGGGCCCTACATTTGTGACACACACCCCTTGGTCTGGCACAGCCACAGAAAAGTACCTGGTTTTACTGTTGGAAACACTTAAGATGCATTTGTTTATTCATTAATTCACTTATCTTTCCATCAGTTCATTCTCTTATTCATTCCTTTGTAAACCTTCAATGATGACCTACTATATACAAGGCCTTATTCTGGCCCTGTGGATTGAAAAAAATCAACAATATGAGGTCCCTGCCCTCAAAGAGCTCACATTCTGGAGGGAGATGAAAATAAAGGGTTATTATGTCATGTGGTAAGCGCCGTGAGAGAGATATATACCTTAAATTATGAGAGCGCAGAGGAGGCTGTTAACTCAGCCTGAGGGATAAAATAAGGCTTTTTGAATTGAGATTTTGTACTAGTCAAGATGAATGATATTAGCTTCCATAATAAACAATCCCCAAATTTAAGTGGCTTAATACAGTGAAGATTCACTTCTCTCTCACATCAGTCTGATGCAGATCAGGTGACTCTCCTTGCTATTGTCCTCTTAAGTGTTGAATGGAGGATATAGACTTCTTTCTTCTTAGGATATCATCATTTTTTACATGTAGCTCCCCATGCAGAAGGGCAAGAGAGAATGCGGGTGATTGTGTATGAGGAGTTTTATGGGCAGGTCTGGAAGTTATCATCATTGCCCACATTCCATTTGATCCCAACCAAATGTCAAGGGGGATAGAAATATCAGTGGGGAAGAGACGCACAATTCAATAAATGGTGTGGAAACAGTGAAATTTAACCCTTACCTCACATTCCACGGCCATATAAATTGAAACTGAAACAAAACATTGGAAACTAAACAACAAAATAATAAAACGGAAGCAACAGTAAAATAATTCAGCTAGGAAACCACAAAAGAAAAGATTGATAAACTGTGTCAAAAATCAGCATTTAAAAATGTACATGTAATTTTAAAAATTACATGAAAACTACATGAACAGAAGTAAAATAGACAAATGACAAAAGTATCTTTATATTACACATAAAGGTTAATTTCTACAATACATAGCTTCTCTAAGTCAACAAGAAATAAAGCCCAACAATCCGATTTTTTAAATGGTCAAAGGCAATGAACAGAGTTCTTAGAAAAGAGAATGCAAATCACTTTTGTTTATTTATTTTATTATTTATTTATTTATTTTTTGAGATGGAGTTTCACTCTTATTGCCCAGGCTGGAGTGCAATGGTGCTATCTCAGCTCACTGC
>NW_012100854.1:32006-34567 GCF_000951045.1 Mandrillus leucophaeus | reverse complement strand
GAAAATATGCTTAACTATACAGTAAAAGATAATTATATAGTACTAAGAGAAATTCAGATTAAAACTAATCTTAGATATTACTTTTCACCCATCAAATTGGCAAATATCAAAAAGTTTGATTCCACCTATATTGTCAAAGTAATAGGCTAGGAGTGTTCTGGCCCTTCTAAGGTCAGTCTGTCGGTATTAATCAGAATTGCAAATGCACATAGGATCCAGAAATTTCACTTCTAGGAATTTATTATTTTATTATTATTATTACTATTTTATTATTATTATTATTATTATTTTGAGACAGAGTCTCACACTGTCGCCCGGGCTGGAGTGCAATGGTACGATCTTGGCTCACTGCACCCTCCACCTCCCGGGTTCAAGTGAGTCTCCCGCCTCAGCCTCCTGAGTAGCTGGGATTATAGGTACCCACCACCATGCCCGGCTAATTTTTTGTATTTTTAGTAGAGATGGGGTTTCACTATGTTGGCCGGGCTTGTCTCGAACTCCTGACTTCGTGATCCTCCCGCCTTTGCCTCCTGAAGTGCTGGGATTACAGGCATGAGCCACCGGGCCCAGCCAGGAATTTATTTTACATACAATTGTATATGTGTGAAATAATGTATATACAAATTTCATCACTCAGACATTCTTTGTAACAAGAAAAGATTGGAAATACCTTAAATATGTATCAATAAGGAACTAGTTAGTTTATATATGGCTGTTACAAAGAATGAGGTACCTATTTATTAAGAATCGCCTCCGAGATATATTCAGAGAAAAACAGCAGATCTGAATGGTGTGTTTATGGTGCTATCACTCGTGTGTTTGGAGCAGGGGGTTTGGGTGTGGAGGAAATATTTACTTGTATATGCACAAACTATCTCTGGAAAGAGATATGTAAGCCTGATAGCATTAGCTGCCTCTGGGGAGCAAAACTGGGTGACTGGTAGAAGGGAGATTTTTTACTATAAATTATTTTATAACATTTGACTTTCAGATTATATGATCAATCAAGATAATTCAGGTGCTGGTTCTTTCACGTGAAGTCACATCAGCTGCCAGTTGTCAGGATGGGATGGTGGAAGCCACACCTATATGGTTATCAGAAAAATGTGATAAAATTACACTTGTACCCCCATAAATCTATGCAAATAAGTTTTTTAAATTTAATTTTTTTAAAAAAATGAAAAAGTAAAAGAAAAGCTAGGTTCTAATTCTTGCTTTTTCACTAACTTGCTGGCCAACCTTAAGCAAGCAACCTCCGCACTCAGAGCAGGTCTGAGAAAGGTCAGAGAAACTGGTTTCCAAGGCCCTCCCTAGCTCTGACATCGAGAGAAACAAACTGTAGCTTTTCCTTCCACATTTCTTAAATCATCTTTCTACCTCCTCCTTTCCTGTGCAGCTCATCAAAAGCTCAGAGGAAAAGACAGACAATTGAAGAAAATAAAATTGTGAAGATGACTTTTATAGGGCTCCTGTTGAATCATTGTGTATTCCACCTCCAAAGCTGAAAATGATGAGTTTAATATCACATAGTGCAGTGCATCTTGTATCTCCCAAAAGACAGCTTATGCTACCCAGAGAACTGGGAGCTTGGCAAGACATAATTTTTCACTTCAACTCTGAGGCAAATGAAATGACAGTCATTGAGCCCACATTCTAGAAGCAACATAGTTTTCATTTGGTTTTAACTTCATTTGAAAGCATCCCAAGGAGGGAGAATCCTTCTAAATGTGCACTTTTCTTCTTTCCCAGGACTATGTACTAGAAAGGGGATGGAGAGGTGGCCAGGTTTTGCCTTGACTATTTCTAGCGTTGGCCATTGATGACAATAAGTTAATTGTGTGAGGGGGCAGGAGGCCTGAATGTCAGCCCGGTTATTCTATGAGCTTGGGCAAGTCCCCTCCCCATGCAGGTCTTCCGTTATTCTCAGAAAGGGTTAATGGATATAAGTTGGGCTGATATATAAGAAGTGAAGGTTGGATTTGAGGACCATTGGAGATCTAATGGCCTAAAAATTA
The DNA here is from genome assembly GCF_000951045.1 of Mandrillus leucophaeus. NCBI lineage: Eukaryota > Metazoa > Chordata > Mammalia > Primates > Cercopithecidae > Mandrillus > Mandrillus leucophaeus. The sequence continues at coordinate 32,552 of NW_012100854.1, read as the reverse complement.
CCCCATCCCCCACACCCCCTCTTTCAGCCAGTCCATTACAGTATGTGGAACAATCTCTCTGGGACTGTTTGTTCAATCATTCGGCATGTAGTTACTGAGCATCCTTTACTTACATGCACTGAGCTCTTTATAGACAATCCTCCTAACTTCAGGAAAGGTTAACAAATAATACCATATCAACCAAGAAAGTGCCTTAAATATGTGTAAGTAAAGAGCAGAGGAGGACTAGTCAATGCCGTCTTTACAGACTACAAAGGCATTTTCCTTCATGCTTTATTTATATGCTATTGGGGAGTAGACGTGGCATCATCACACAAGGTTAACTAAAAGAGTTAAGTAAGACTTCATATGTAAAGTTCCAAGAATGGTGTCTGGCATGTATTACATATACAGTGAAAGACAGTAATTATTGTTTTTTATTTATATCACAAGATATCAGCGAGCAATATAGTAATTATTATTGCTGTGTTTGATTCCCACTATAATGCTCTGAGGTTTGAATTAAAATACCCATTTTTCAGATAAGGAAGCTGAGGCTCAAAGTGG
>NW_012100854.1:29247-30781 GCF_000951045.1 Mandrillus leucophaeus | reverse complement strand
GAGATGGACTTTCACTCTTGTTGCCCAGGCTGGAGTGCAATGGCATGATCTTGGCTCACTGCAACCTCCATCTCCCAGGTTCAAGCGATTCTCTTGCCTCAGCCTCCCAAGTAGCTGGGATTACAGGCATGCACCACAACACCTGGCTAATTGTTTGTATTTTTAGTAGAGACGGGGTTTCTGCATGTTGGTCAGGCTGATCTCGAACCCCTAACCCCAGGTGATCTGCCCACCTCAGCCTCCCAGTTTGCTGGGATTACTGGCATGAGCCATGTGCCTGGCCACTACTGGCTAATTTTTAAAAATGTAGTTATTTATTTTGTAGAGACAGGGTCTCACTATGTTGCCAAAGCTGGTTTCAAACTCCTGGGCTCAAGTGATCCACCTGCTTCAGCTTCCCAAAGTGCTGGGATTACAGGCATGAGCAACTGTTCCCGGCCTTGTTTAATGGAGTTGACTCCAGCATTAACAAGAAAAAAAAACTCACTGAGCACCTACCACGTGCCAGACCTTGCTCCACGGTCTGCTTTTACCAATCCCAGTTCTTTTGTATAAGCACAACACATCTGCTAACAGAGGTTATATGCCCACCATTCTTTTCTCCATGACTCCTTCTCAGCCTCAATTTTTTTTTGTAATTGCTGGGTGATAATTTCTATCCTGCGTGCATTATAGCTTCCTGGGAGGGCAAATGCAGTTTTTGATATAAAAGTTCTTTGCAGGCCGTAAAGACCTCAACAAACTGCAGAGACGGTTGCTGTTACTACCCATCTCACATGCTGAGGACTAGAGAGACTGTGGGGTGGGAAAAACTCATAGCAAAAGCAGTATTGGGAAAGGGCAGGAAGAGAAGATAAGGAGGGGATCAGCATGTGGTGTAGGGAGAGAGCTTTTGCACATTTTCCTTTGTTTTGATACTAAATCTCTGGGGCCTGTTATTTCCATGTGGCCAGAGGGGCAGAGGCCCACAGAGGTCATAGCAATTTTTGAAGTTGATGAGCTGAAAACTCACCTGCGCATTGCTTCAGGCCAGGACATTAGTGGAGATGATGAATTTCTCTGCGTGGTAAGATGCACTCTGAATCCCAGAACCTTTGAATGTCAGACCAGGAAAGGACTTGGCAGATTATTTAGTCCAGTCCCCTCTTTACACCTAAGAGTAAAGAGTGGCCCCAGAAAAGATGAGTATTCAGTGTAAGGTCACCCAGCATTTAATGATAGAATCAAAGCAGGTAGCTCCCCATTTGCAGCTGTGGGGCAGAAACAGCCATGCCTTTTTCTGTAAGAATCTCTATAGGATGGCCTTGTCTATTTGAGACCACTGCAGTTTCAGAAAAGAATGTGGCCTCCTTCATCCAAGTTCCCTGGAAGGCTGGGTCATAGGCCTCAGAGACTCTTCTCACATGGGTGAGGTTTCCAGGTACTACAAAAGGGGCCCAGTCTGAGAGCCTTATTTCTGAGCTCGCCTGATGTTTCTGCACTGCAGCCTCCTTAAGGGCGGGAGTCACGGTCATCTGTCCTAGTCCAATTGCTG
>NW_012100854.1:20393-27362 GCF_000951045.1 Mandrillus leucophaeus | reverse complement strand
TCATTTTTCCGCAAATATTCGTTGAGTGGCAGTTACTGCACCTCAAGAACTCTGCTTGCTGCTGTCATTAATTATGTTTATTTAATCAGTCCTTATAATAATCATGTGATGAGGGGTTAATATCTCACTCTTCAGATGGTGAAACTGAGACCCAGAGGTGTTGTAAAATTTGCTCACAATCCAATTGCCAGCAGGTGCCGTGATTCTTTCCTCCCTACTCTGTCTTTCACAGTCCAGCACATCCTTTAACCGGGATGCTGTGAAAGCAGGAACTGGCCGTCGCTTCCTCGGTGGACTCCTGGACCACACTTCCTATTGCTACACCCTAGAGGTCTCCTTCTACAGCTACATCATCAGTGGCACCACGGCTGCTGTGCCCTACACTGAAGAAGCCTGTATCCTTGGCCCGTCCCCACCCAGCCTTGGGCCAGCCCTCATCCAGCCCAGGGTATCCAAGTCTGACAGGTCAGGAATTAGGCCCCCAGCTCAGGTAAGGGCTGAGACTCTCAGGTGAGGATGGAGTTGTTAGTTCTGCTGGTGGGATCTTTGGATTGTCCAGTTTGCCTCAGCCTTTAGTATGACACTCCCACCCCAATTGCCATGCTCCAAATCTTTCCCAGGCCACCTGGACCCATGGCCTGCCCATATCTTACTCTGCCTCCATCTCTCTCCCCTCTCTTCTCTCATGATGCAGCTAGTCTTCTGCCATCTAAGCTATGCAAGTCCACAGGCTGGATGACACCCCCAGGGTTGCTGAGGAAGAGCTTGATGATCTTGACTCCTTCTAACCCTGAACATACAAAACCATATTTTCTCTTTTCATCTTTTGTCTAACCTGTCCTCTGCCACTTTCTTTTCCCTCTACTCACTATTTCCCCTTCTACTTATTTTTCTCCCCCTTGTTCCCTCTTCTTCTCTACCCTCCTCCTCCCTCCTCACCTGTTCTGTGCTTCTCTCTCCTTACTTCTTTTTCCTCCTTTCTGTCCTCTCTCTCATCCCATCCTCCTTTCCTCTCTTTCTCTCCTCTTTGCCTCTCCTCTGTCTTCCTTGTCTTTCCCGTCTCGTCCTCTGTGCATCTTTCTCTTTGCCTTTGCATTTCCTTTAACAAATTCCTTTTCCTCTTAGTTTCTTCATAAAATTTCTCTGAAAACCCCCAAGCCTTCCATGATGAAATTAGAAGTTATTTTCTAGCTTGCCTAATTTTTTTAGGGATTATATAGTAACTCTAGTTGCCTGAGTGTTGATTTTAATACTAAGGTCCCTGCATCAGCTGTAACAGATCATAGCAGATTCTGCTTTCCTTTATCCTTTGTTTTTGGGTTGATCTATGTCTCCTTTCCTAACACTTAGTTTTCTCAAAGAAGTGGAGGGAGAAGGAAGGAACTTTAGATGAAATGAACTCTGTATTTCTGCAAATTCCCCCTCCCTGGAAGTAGAAGTGCTCTTTTTAGCATTTTTTCAACCTTGGTGAGTGTTTATGGAATTCCTCTGTGCAGGAAAACATCTTTTCTGAAAGTGGCATGACTTAGGGCTCGTCCCACCAGCCAATTGCAAGTTAGTGGCTCTGTTTGTATGTGTGTGTTTGGGAGAGTGGGGGGTATGGTGTCCAGGTACCTTGCCAGAAACATTGGAAGCTGGGCAATGGCCCTAGAAGGAGTGGCTGGCAGGGGGTAGGCCAGGTGTTAGAGCAGTGTCCCAGCTCCTGTTGGACACAGAGAGATTATGATTGGAACTGAGAGTTCCCTACGTACAGTCATCAAGGCAGTCTTGATGAGTCATCTTGCAGTCTGCTTTAATACCCACCTGACTCAGCAAGGCCAAGGGAGTAGGCTGTGCTCTGAGGAAGAGGGTCTGTGGGTTCCAAAGTCCTGGCCACCTGTTATGTGCCACACTGCCCCTCTCCATGCCCCATACACACATTAGATGATATATACAGCCTATGGCTTCTCCAGAATCTGCTAACTCCTATAATACATGCATATGCTTCATTCCACATTGTGCTTGCTTTGCTCTCCCGTAATATTATGGCAAAGGGACAGAGAACTGCCTGGAATAAGAGTTTCAGCTTGTGCACCAAAGGGGATTCTGCAATTCTTGTTCATAGGGAGATGAGGGTCCCTCCAGAGGAGGCCTGCACCTAGTTTGTTGTTGTTTTTTGCTGTCCAATATGACAGGTTCTCCTGCCTTTTCTTAGCCCTTCTGACATGCTTTTGTATTAGAAGAAAATGTGTTTCTTAGTAGAAAGCCCACCCTTGGTTCAGGCCCAAGGTTTCCACCCCTCAACAGCCAACCCTCATTTATCAAAAGTAAACACACCATTAGTATACACTAGGAATCATAAAAGGCACCTAGGGTAAAATACTGAATTAAAAGGCATGGTTTCTGACTCTCAGAACTTTCAGTGTACTTGAGGAGACAATGTACATGATAAATTCTGTGGTGGAGGAATTCCAGAAGGCTCTGGGACATTTTCATTTGACAAGTATATATTGAGTGCCTGTCATAGGTCAGGTAAAGTTCTAGGCACAGGGAATGTTAACAGAGAACATACTAAAGACAAGAATGTCTTTACATGGGGGAAAGAGGGAACTCACACGCAGTCCTGGGAGTCAGGGAAGATTTCCCAGGAAAAGAGACCTCTGAACTGAGGTTTTTTGTTTGTTTGTTTTTGAGATGGAGTCTTGCTCTGTCACCCAGGCTAGAGTACAGTGGCACAATCTCGGCTCACTGCAACCTCCGCCTCCTGGGTTCAAGCAATTCCCCTGCCTCAGCCTTCTGAGTAGCTGGGATTACAGGTGTGTGCCACCATGCCCGGCTAATTTTTGTATTTTTAGTAGAGATGCGGTTTCACCATGTTGGTCAGACTGGTCTCGAACTCCTGACCTCGTGATCCACCTGCCTCGGCCTCCCAAAGTGCTAAGATTACAGGTGTAAGCCACTGCACCCAGCCTGAAGTGAGTTTTTAATATGAACTAGTCAAACTGGGTGAGGGTGTTGTTGAAGCGAGGATGTGGTAGACAGAGAGGGGCGTACAGAAGGTATGGGCAGGAGCTGTAAGTGGTCCCTTGTGGCTGAAGGACTTCAGACACAATGATACATTTGAAGTGGAAAGCTGTAAGGAGTTTGATCTTGAATGTAGACAATGGAGAGCAATAGAAGGGTTTTTAATGGGGATGAAGGGCCACTCTGATGGCAGTGGAAAGGACAGATTCGAGAGGGCCAGTGTTGTAGGCAGGGACATGCATTAGGATGCTGTTATAAAAATACAGGTGAGAAATAATTCAGGCCAAGACCAGAGTGGTGGCTGTGGAATATTTATAATGTGGAACTGAGAAGACTTGGTAATTGACTATTTGGGAGTGGCGGCAGGGAATGGGAGCTTGTGATTGGAAGGGGTTAGGGTGAATAGAGAGGCTATGTACAAGTTGAGCCGGCCATGATGCTGATGGGCCTACCCTGCCTTGTTCTGTCCTCCAGAGGATGAGAAGAGGAGACAAACTGCACCAGGGAAGCTTAGGCCGATTCAATGCATGCAAGGGTGATTTAACCTGGGTTCTGTTTGAAATACTTAAAAAAAAAAAACCAACTCTCATTTCATAACAGAGGGAGACTTCAGGGAGACAGGTTGTGATCTTTGTTGGCTGCTGGCTCCATGTCCCAACCAGAAAAAGAAATTACATGGTCTGATGGGAAAGGCAATATGGTCTGGGAGAAAATGTCCTCTAGACTAGGAATCAGGAGACCTGGATTCTGATGACAGCACCAACATCATCCCAGAGAGCAGCCTCCTGCAAGTCCTGTAACCTCTCTGAGGTGAGCTTCCTCACTGTTATGAAGGACCAAAGACCTTCACACTTGTCTAACCCCTGCTGTGGGAATTAAATAGAGATATTCATTAAAATATAGATATGGTATTATGCAAACAGAACAGACTTTTGATTCAGACATATCTGGGTTTGAATCCTAGGCTCACCCACTTACTAGAGTGTCACCTTGGGCAAGTTGTATAACCTCACTGGGCCTCAGATTAGTTTCCTAATCTGTAGCAGGAGGATGTAATAATACTTAACCTCACCGAGTTGCAATGAGGTTAAAGGAAATAGCTTGTGTGAGTGTGCACTGTGAACTAAATATTAAGTGACGTTGAAAAGGTTTACGTGAATGTGAATGAGGACCACTGTCTGTGTGAAAGAAGATAGATAGGGCTGTTACAGCAAGAGATCAGTGGCTGTTGTTAGGTTTGTTGGGCAAAGAGCATTGGTGGGGTCATCACAGTTAAGGGTCTTGCTTTGACCACAGAACAATGACTGGTTCACAAAGTGGGAGATGTACTGTTCCATTGATCGAGTTTCTTGTTGCTGTCATCCAGGGTGCCCCCTTCCTAGTATCATGGAGGCCAGACTAGTTAGCTAGAGGATACTGGATGAGTATAACATCAGGAAGGGCTGGGGATGCAGAGAATCCCAAGGGATATTTCACCTACGTCCAGAATAGTGTCCACCGCTCCACAGACCAGAGCGTATGTATCCATTGGTTCAGTTCTTCTCCTTGGAAAAGCATCAGCCAAACATGACCAGGATTTTGCTCTCTCTGACTTCCCTTCTCCTCTATATTTGGGAAATAAAGCAATGGACATGGTTGTTGATGCTTACTTGGCTGTGTGACCTTGGACTGGTTATCTCACCACTCTGAATTTCTTTCCCCATTTGTAAAATAAAAATAGTACTCACTTTGCATGGTTATTGGGAGGGTGAAATATGGCACTATATCTGCATTCCCCTGGTACTGCCTGGCATCTGGTAGGTACTTAACAAATATTCTTGTCTTGACTTTTCTCAGCCCCATGCAGACTACATGGTGGTTGAATCTTTAACTTGACAATCTGGCCTTGAAACTAGCAACTAGGATTTGGATTTTGACTCCATGCTATTATGGGTGGCCTCCAGCAAGTCTTGTCCCCTCTCTTAGCCTCTGTGTGTTATTCTTCCTACCCATCAGAGTTTTGTGGAATAAAATTATGTGTGGACTTGATCACTTCCAGCTCTGACATTCTAAGATTTTCCTGATTCTAAAATATAAGTTATATCATTCCATGCTTAGATGAGTTGGATAACTAATCCATGGATTATCAATATTCCATGTTATCAATAATCCATAATTTTTATTGAGTTTTAATATTCAGTGATTCCATGAACAAAAGAGTTTCTAATTTAATAGGGAAAATCAATACAAAAGTGTCCTGGGCAGCTAGTCAGGCCAAGCCAATAGCTACTTTCATTCTTTTAGTTTAGGGGTTCTTAATTGAGGGGCTTACAGATGGCTTCAACAAAAGCCTGTGAACCAACTAAAATGTATGCGAAGCTGTGAGTAAATATGTAGAGTTCATTTTTGTGGGGGGAAGGCCCATAGCTTTCAACAGAACCTAAAAGAGAGACATCCTCAGAGGCTTCCGCCATGGCCGGTGGCCATGCTGTGGCAAGAATACGACGCTGGTGTCAGAGTCCTGGGTGTGAGTTCTTTTTTGCATTATTCTCACTGAGAGCCCTAATCCCATATTTAACCACTCTGAACCTCAGTTTCTTCATCTGTAAAGTGAGGATGATTATTTACTTCACAGGGTTGTTGTTAAGGCTACATGGGAGAATGCATGCAGATAAATCACTGGGCATATGGCCTGTGCCATTAAATATTCGGTCCCTTGCCTTTCCTTCCTGTCATTTGTTGTTTTTGTGAAATGATAAATTCCAACGAATTTTGAACCATTCTTCAGGAAACCCTATTTACATTTTACTGGCCTGCCAAGTAATAAATATGCTCTGTTCAAACGATTTGAAAAAGAGAGAGAGAAAGGCTAAACTGGAATCATAAAGTAACCCAGAGCTTATATGGCATTTGTTTATAGTCTGGTTACAAGCCAAGAGGAAACAGCTCTTTGACATAATGGATGAGAAAAACATTGGGAACAGAGACCTTGGGCCCTGAGCAGACTGGTTTCCACCCAGGCTTGTAGCTGTGGACACATTGAAATAAGAAAATGCTGGCTCTTAAGGGGAAGGGTATGGCTGATGTGGTCAAGAGAAGATGCTGATATATCAAATTCAGTTAATTGGGTTAGTCTCGTTTCAGAGCCCATATATGCCTTGCACTGGGTCCTCTGAAACCTACATCAGACATTGAAGCTATCGTTTATTTACTCATCCATCCAACCAAACACATTAGACACTAGAAATAGATGAAAAAACTTGGTCTCTACTTTCAAGATGAAGACAGTTTTGAGGGGAGGGAGAAAGCTAAAGAGACATCAGCATCACAGAGGGATAAAAGTTCTGACAGAGGGGAACTCTGCTGGTTGGGGAAGCAGTGGGAGTCATCTAACCCAGCTAGGGTGGTGCAGGAGGGAGTAGGAAGAAAGGCTTCGTGGAGGAAGAGAAACTAGGGCTCAGACTTCTAGGATGGATGGAATGCAGGGAGGAGAAGAAGGGGTGGAGTAGCCTTCCTGGCAGAGGGAGAAGTACAGGGGAGAGCCCAGATGCTACATCCAAAGGATTGGAGGGTAGCTGGGGCTGGGCCAGAAGCAGCAGGTGATTAATAAATATAGGCAGAGCTGGACCATGGAAAGAAAGAGAAAGATTTGTGAAATATGTAACAAGTACATTGAACAGGCAGTACTCACAAGGTGCAATTATGAAACAACTTTATTTTTTGTCTCCCATTGGCTTTACAGATAGATAGATAGAGATTATAGATCTAGAGATACAAAAGCTCTGGCAGGCCCCATGAGTCTCCAATCACTCTCAGGAAATTAAAAGTTCTCTAATTAATTCTAGTCACAAAACAGTCTCAGTTTAGCAATGACTACGTCTGATCCAATCAAAAACATCAAACCTCTTCAAAGTAAAAACCCTCCCCATCCTCTAGCTCAGACCTGTCTCAAATAGGCTGCTCATATGACCAAGGGGTTAAGGTCTG
>NW_012100854.1:18191-20343 GCF_000951045.1 Mandrillus leucophaeus | reverse complement strand
TTGTTTATAGTCTGGTTACAAGCCAAGAGGAAATAGCTCTTTGACATAATGGATGAGAAAAACATTGGGAACAGAGACCTTGGGTCCTGAGCAGACTGGTTTCCACCCAGGCTTGTAGCTGTGGACACATTGAAATAAGAAAATGCTGGCTCTTAAGGGGAGGGGTATGGCTGATGTGGTCAAGAGAAGATGCTGATATATCAAATTCAGTTAATTGGATTGGTCTCGTTTCAGAGCCCATATATGCCTTGCACTGGGTCCTCTGAAACCTACATCAGACATTGAAGCTATCGTTTATTTACTCATCCATCCAACCAAACACATTAGACACTAGAAATAGATGAAAAAACTTGGTCTCTACTTTCAAGATGAAGACAGTTTTGAGGGGAGGGAGAAAGCTAAAGAGACATCAGCATCACAGAGGGTTAAAAGCTCTGACAGAGGGGAGCTCTGCTGGTTGGGGAAGCAGTGGGAGTCATCTAACCCAGCTAGGGTGGTGCAGGAGGGAGTAGGAAGAAAGGCTTCGTGGAGGAAGAGAAACTAGGGCTCAGACTTCTAGGATGGATGGAATGCAGGGAGGAGAAGAAGGGGTGGAGTAGCCTTCCTGGCAGAGGGAGAAGTACAGGGGAGAGCCCAGATGCTACATCCAAAGGATTGGAGGGTAGCTGGGGCTGGGCCAGAAGCAGCAGGTGATTAATAAATATAGGCAGAGCTGGACCATGGAAAGAAAGAGAAAGATTTGTGAAATATGTAACAAGTACATTGAACAGGCAGTACTCACAAGGTGCAATTATGAAACAACTTTATTTTTTGTCTCCCATTGGCTTTATAGATAGATAGATAGAGATTATAGATCTAGAGATACAAAAGCTCTGGCAGGCCCCATGAGTCTCCAATCACTCTCAGGAAATTAAAAGTTCTCTAATTAATTCTAGTCACAAAACAGTCTCAGTTTAGCAATGACTACGTCTGATCCAATCAAAAACATCAAACCTCTTCAAAGTAAAAACCCTCCCCATCCTCTAGCTCAGACCTGTCTCAAATAGGCTGCTCATATGACCAAGGGGTTAAGGTCTGGCTCACTTCTGTTTCCCTGACTTGGCTTCCCAGCCTTTCCCCTCGATCTGGGTAACAGTAGCTGCTCACTCCTCCAAAGTTGAGCAGGGTGAGGGAGAGGAGAAAAGGAATGGAAAAGGTCTTAGGGGACTAGTACTCTCATGAGACAGCATGGGCAGTCCCTCACAAGCTTCTTTAGACACATCCTCTCCTGGTGCTTGAGCTCTGTTGATGGGAGCAGATGTGTCTGCTCAGTTCAATTGCTTATGGTTCCTTCCTCAGCCTCTGGTGATCTGATGGTTTACCCCTGTTGGGGTCACTATTCCCCTCCACTGGCCCTCATGTCTAAAGGTGAGCTAAAGATCGCAAAACTGGTTTTCTGGGTTACTTTTGCAAGTCCTGCATGGTGGTTTCATACTTCACTCTGAACTGTGATGTCTATAGTCTTGGGATCTCAGCCGAAACTACAATTTAAAAGTTCCATTTTAACATGTTCCAATATCTAACAGGTAGGATTGAGTATTCTTGCTGATTGTTTAGATATGGGGTAGAGGAAAGAGTCAAGGAAGATGCACAGGTTCTTGAATTGAAAACAATATGGGGCTGGGCATAGTGGCTCATGCGTGTAATCCCAGCACTTTGGGAGGCTAAGGCTGGTGGATCACTTGAGGTCAGGAGTTCAAGACCAGCCTGGCCAACATGGTGAAATGCCATCTGTACAAAAATGCAACAACAACAACAACAACAGAATAACTGAACTTGTTGGCGGGCACCTGTAATCCCAGCTACTTGGGAGGCTGAGATAGGAGAATTGCTTGAACCCGGGAGGCAGATGTTGCAGTGAGCTGAGATCATGCCATTGCACTCCATCCTGGGGGACAGAGGAGAAAGACTTCATCAAAGAAAAAAAAAGACAGACAGACAGACAGACAGACAGAAAGAAAAGAAAGAGAGAGAGAGAGAAAGAAAGAAAGAAAGAAAGAAAGAAAGAAAGAAAGAAAGAAAGAAAGAGAGAGAGAGAGAGAAAGAAAGAAAGAAAGAAAAGAAAGAAAGAAAGAAAGAGAGAGAGAGAGAAAGAAAGAAAGAAAGAAAGAAA
>NW_012100854.1:9658-17209 GCF_000951045.1 Mandrillus leucophaeus | reverse complement strand
ACAGGAGAGTAGGAAGCAGTCAAGTTTCACCTATTGGTTGGCATCTAAAGATACCTAGATGCTTCCTAGTTCTTGTGTGCCATACCCAAGGTCAAAGCTTTGTTAAGATTCCTAAGTAAAAAACGCTTCCATCAGAGGGTTTTGGGAACCGAAGTCTAAGCTGTACTGCATGCAGTCTATTGATATTTTTCTCCTCCCTACAGACATGGGCTAGAGTTTGATCTTTAAATATGAATCCTTCTGATTGACTAAGTGGCTGAATGAATGAGAATAATAGTCGCAGTAATGGTAAAAATAATAATATTGAGAATGTGCTTCATGAAGAGGCTCAGGTCCCCGCACAAGAGCATCAGCTTTGCCTGTAACTTGTGATGTAGGTTTGAGGAGGTCTGTTCCCTGCTTTGGGTCCTAATTCTCCTGTCTTTAGTGTAGAAGATGAAATGATATGATCTTTAAGTTTATTTCCAGATACATAGAGAATCATTTGATTTGGGCCTTTGAGATAGTATCTCCATTTCACAAGTAGGGAAATGGAAGCCCAGAAAAATCAACTAACATGCCCCAGGCTGCACAGCTACTAGTGGTAGAGTGGGAATGTAAATCCAGATTGATCCAGCTCAAAGTGTGTGTTCGCTCCACTCTGCCGGCTAGGTTTTTATCTAACCCTTCTCCCTGCTCTGGAATCTTCCCAGTTTCCCTCCATTTCCTGTTGGACGAGAGTCTTTTCTGAACCCAGCAGAGGTTGGGACCTACTAGTCAGCTCTTACTCTCACCCCTCTCTCTGATGGGCATCCCTAGCTTTGACCTGTTTGCAATCCCTGATAGCCCAGTTGCAGCTCTGCTGGATGCTGCCCAGACCCTCTCTCTGCAGTGCCCGGCTGAGCTGCTGCCTGTTGTAAGCCCTGCCTTGGGCTGACTGCTTCTCACCTCTAGATCAAAATGTGCCCCTGATTTCTGAACGTCTCCTGCCCAGGCCTGGAAAACCTAAACGTTATTACCTTCCCCTAGCCTCCCTCATCCCCTAAAATGAGGTTTCTAAGGGCTTTATCTGCTGTTGTCAAGTTTATGGCCATAATTCGAAATGCTGTTAATATTACTGTCAGCAGAGAGCTACAAATTACAAAGTTGTAAAGTTACTTTATAGTGATAACTGTCAGCCTTCACTAGCAGCACCTGCAAGCCTCCATGGAAACCAAGTCGATAATAAATAGAGTTGATATTGTTTCAGGATTATGGCTGTTAGCTGACGGTCAAAAGAAATCCTGGCTGGTTCCTAAGTAACTTGAACCTGTTTGTCTACATGAATATCCCCTTCAACTTATGCATATAATACTTGTGTTCTCACCTTCTTATTGCACAAATGTGGGGAGAGCCCAAAAGTTGAAAGACCATTTACCCAAGATTAGCTCCAACCAGTTTCAGGTTTAGGCCTAACTTTTATCAGTCCAAGGACAATGAGAGGGACTGTCTGCTATGTTATAGAAGCTTAATAAATAATTGTTGAATGCATGAATGCCTGGAACATTTGAGGGGGGCTTAATTGGACAATAATTGGAACAAAGATATTGAGTCATTTCTGCCTTTAGAGTAAAAAGAATGAAACAAAAGCAGCTTTGGAAGTAATGATTTGGGGAAATGAGGTTTTCTGTGCAGTAAAATGGTTTAGGCATCTTAATTGATGCTATTAAGTTTGATATTGATCAACAGGGCAATGTGTCAACTCCCACATCCACCACACTACCCTCTGCCAAAATTGAAGCTGATTTTGGCTGCATTCACATAAATAGATTTGGGGAGCAAAGAGGTGTTGGCCTTTCTTTGCCCTGCTATGTCAATGACGCTGGGAACTGTGTGTTCATTTCTGGCCCCCTCTCTATGTCGAACATTGATAAAATGGTGCACAGGTCCTGAGGCATCAGGTGGGAAAGGGAACACAAAGCTAGGTTTACCAACTGCCCTGGTTTTCCTGGGACTAAGTGAGGAGTTTCCCAAAACAGGGGACTCTGTGCCAAAACCAGGACAGTTCTCAGCAAACAAAGATGGTTGGTCAACCTACCCAAAGCTATGACATATGAGGAACTGGTAAAAAATAATTGGGGATATTTTCTTTGGCAAGAAGACATGTAGGGGCTACATATTTGCTTTGGTCAAATTTCTAAAGTGGCGGTCCCCAACCTTTTTGGCACCAGGAACCGAATTCATGGAAGAAAACTTTTCAGTGGACCAGCATTGGGAGGGGAGATGGTTTCAGGATGAAACTGTTCCACCTCAGATCATCAGGCATCAGTTAGATTCTTATGAGAAGTGCACAACCTACATCCCTCATATGCATGGTTCACAATAGGGTTTGCATTCCTATGAGAATCTAATGCCACTGCTGTTCTGACAGGAGGTGGAGCTCAGGTCATAATGATCCATCGCCTGCCACTCACCTCCTGCTGTGCGCCTGGTTCCTAACAGGCCACTGTAAAAATCCATGGCCAGAGGCTCGAGGACCCCTGCTCGTAAGAGCTCTCATGAAGCAGAGGGAGTAGATCTGTTCTCTGTGGCTCTAGAGGTTAGAACTAGAGCCAGTGGGAGATAGCTCCATTCTGAACTTTTATGGGGAAGATAATGACAGGGAGGGTCTGGAATCCAAGGCTATACTCACTGAGCACCTACACTGCACCAGGCCCTGTGCTGGTTTCTGGGGATGCAGAGCTGAGTGGCTGTAGCCTATGCCTGGTGAGGTTCCCAGGTGGTGGAGGAGATGGGCAGGAGAGTGACTGCAGGAGAGTTGTGACAGGTGGGAACACAGGACATGGAGAAAAGGAGCATCTAACCTAGCCTTGAGGGGATCAGGGGGTGGGAGGAGGTGCAGGAAGGAAGAACCATCACTTTTACCAAGTCTAGAAGAGTGAGAAGAGAGCAAAAGACTTTGCAGGCAGAGAGAGTAGTGTATGTCCAGTCCAGAGAGCTGCTTTCCTCCTTTGGACACGTCTGAGCCTTGGGTGTGAGTTAGGGAGTGAGAGGCAATGAGGCCAGAGAAGGCTGTGGGAACCAGCTAGTGAAGCACCAGTGACCCACAACCACACCAGTGTTGCCTGGAGGGCACCATGGCAGCAGTGGGGAGGATGAGTTGAATGGGCTCAGTTGGAGATAGGTGAATGTATCACAAGCAAATGCCACAGCACCTCACCAAGTGACACCTGCCTGCCCTTCTCACTCTTTTCATCTCTAAAAGGATGTGTTCCTGGGAGATTCGGTCTGAAAGTAAATCTAAGGATCTCCTTCCTCCTGATTCCCCTCGGCAGCCCTGATCCAGTTTCTCAGATCATACTATCTGGCCAGAAGTTTGGGATATCTCCTAGTGGAATGTTGTGTATTGGAGAGTGTTTTGATGTGAGATTCATGAGCCACATACTTTATTAATCCAGTCTCTGCTGCTGACTTGCTATGATCTTGAGCAAATCACTACCCTGCCCGGGATCCCATTTGTAAAATGAAGGGTTTGGACAAAGGGCCTCCATCCTTCAGGCTCATTCAAAGAGTTTATTTAATTTGGATCTAACATTCATTGAACATCTACTACGTGCAGGACACGGTCATCTTAGGATTTTCTGTGACCCCTGGGGCCACAGAGCCATTCTCTATAGGACCACCAACTCTCCCTTTCTTTCAGAAAGACCCTAAAACTAGCACCTCATACCTCACTTCAGGCTGCATGCCGAGCCAAGACATGCTGCCTGTCTGGGATTTCTTATCCATCAATATTTTCCTCAAGATGATAAATGTGCTGCCAATAAGAGGAGGCAGCTGCCAACTCTGTCTGAGACAAGGGCCTTTAGCTGGGGTTGTGGCCGTGCTTGGCTTGTTGATGTGTCTCAAGAGACAGGAGGTGGGAGTTGTGGCTGGGAGGGATGCAAGTTGGAACTTAGAGGGAGGAGGACATCAGGACCACTGCTCTCAATCCATGCAGTTTCAGCTATGAGTCAGTGGAGAGGAGAGAGGAGACAAAGGATGCTCGGCTGTCAGTTCAAAAAAAAGAGAAGAAAAAAATACATATTTTTATGGTATTTATGAAGCTCCTGCAGAATGTCAAGCCCTGGGTAAGCCATCCAGAAATAAACAGCATTCATCAGTGTATAAAGCGTATTCAGAACCATCATTTCATTTGATCCCCACAGCAATCCGTAGATACGAGTATTATTATTTCTATTTTACAAACAAGGAATTCAAGGCTCAGAGAAGGAGGTGCACTTTGTCTCTGTGTTCCTATCCTAAGCCAAGACCAGTCTGAGGCTCTAGAAGTACAGAAACTCAGAGCTAGACTAAAAGGAAGAATGTCCAGGTGTCACTAGTGCATAGGTAGTGGGGCAGTATCCTCACAGAAGCTTGAACTTGTTTCTTCTAATATGAAATCCTCTGATTGCTCCACTAAAAGACACTTTCTTTGAAGAAATCAGTCATATGATTGAGGAGCTAATAGCTGAGATATAACAGATGCCATTGTTAATAATAGAATGAAGCAAGCATAGCCTTTGGAGTCAGACTGACCTGGGTACAAATCTTGGTTCTGCTATTTACCAGATGTGTGAACTTAGGCAAGTGACCTAATCTCTCTGAGCCTCAGTTTGTCCATCTGTAACAATGATTATTATGATATTTACCTCACAGTGTTGTTTTCAGTAGATGGAAACAAAACAAATTCTCAGGTGCCTAATAGATTACCTGGAACATAATAAGCACTCAATAAATGATACTCTTATTATTACTAGCCAAGTACCCAGTTGGATGAAATCCGAGTAATAAATTCCTGGGTTATCAGAAGAGATGAAATCTGTTTGGATTATAGGTTTCAGGGAAACTTCCATGAAGGGTTTTTGAGATTCCTAAGGGGTTCTTCAGATTCTTAAATAACAGCCTTCTCAAAGGTGTGTTCAGAGTACTCTGATATCCCAGTAGAGATCTCTGTCCTCATGTGCATAGTTTGGAACTTTTACCAGGACAAATTCACTTAGGGTTAGTCTCAGGACTCAGTCTACCATAAAGATCTGTGACTAAAGCTAGGGTTCAGTCTGTAACTGGGATTTGGTATTTGATGCTCAGCTAGAAACAGCATATATTAGCCCTCCTTAGTCTGGTGTTGAGGAAACATGTCATGATAAAGTGTTAAGACACTTGGGTTCTCATCACAGAATTTAAGAACTGGAAAGTCCAGTGATTTTAATTTTTTAATGTGAATGTAGACAACTGACACTTCATCTGTGCCAGTTTCCCACTCTGCCTACTGCACCTACCTTGTAAATAGCTGGGCAGATCAAATGGCATAGTAGGCGAGAAATGATTTTGAAAACTATTTCACCCTGGACTCAAAGAAGGGATGATTCCTGGTGAAGGGGAAGAGCAGGAGGGACCTGGGGAGAAGTTGGAAGCATGTTGCTCTTTTGGACAGAAAGATCTAGAATAGGGAAGAGGCAGGGGCAGGGCCTAGAGGAGGCGCTGGGCTGGTGTAGAGGCAGCCACAGAGGACCCAAGTCAGTTTAATTCCCAGCCTGTGTTAGCAGGGATGTGCATCACAGCCTAGCTTCATCAGAAAGATGCTGGCCACAGGGCTGGTAACCCACTGAACTGAACAACAGTCTGGACTCTCTCCCAGCTCCTTCCCTCCGCTGCTTGCCTTTGGGGGACCACGAGCGGCAGCTTCCTTGCAGTTGCCTGAGGTTGAAGTGCCCTCTCCTGGCCCCCAGGGTGCATGGCTGCTGTGAGAGTCAGGCTCCCCTCCACATAGAGGATTGGAAGGCAGTCTGGTCCTTTGTCCGGGCTAAGTCCTATGCTCTGGAGGGTTTGAGCTATCTTTGTGGAGCTGCAGAGGGGAGGGGCACCCCCCTCAATTCTCCCAGGTCTCTCTGCATAGCATTCCTCTTCCTTGCATAGGTAATCTCTCTTTCCTCTTTCATTCCCCATTTTGTTTTCATTTTTGTCTTTTTGTCTTTCTATTTGACCCTCTCTCTCCCACACACTCACTCTCTCACACACACACACACACACAATTGCACATAACTTTATTACACCCTCTCTTACCTTCTCCACTTTTTATCTTCTCCCCCCACCCAACCTCCCTTCTTTCCTCCCACCTCGTCTACTTTTTTTTCTCTTTTTCTTTCTCCTTAGCTCCCTCTCTCAAGGCGAATAGTGGAAATGTGTTGCACTAAATCCACATTTAGTGTCAGACACTCAAACAAGAAGCCACTCTGTCCTCTCTTAAGTGGAGAATTAAGTATTCTCCACTTGGATGACCTTGAGCAATGCTTTGTGCTCTGACACCTTAACTGATGTTGAGGACTGAATGAGGGGACCTGTGTCAGTGCCTATCACAGTGGCCTCTGACTTGGGCAGAGGCTCAGCAGTCCCTATTCTTCCTCATATCCCTTTCAGCCCCACTCTGCTGCCTCCTTCTTTTGTTCTTTTTGTTCTTTTCCAATTCTTCCTTCCCTCTCTCCTTCCTTCACTTTCCCCATTCCTCATACCATCGTTCAGATTCAGACTCAAATGCTGTAATACCTGTTGAGCTTTTCATAAATTGGGGACTTGACCTTCACCTTGAAAGAACTGTTTTTGGGTTTCACTGTCTCTCACTTCCGCCTCCTCAAGAGAGGACAGAGTGGTTTCTTGTTTGAGTTCTGATGAGGGGCTGAGTTAACTGTGAACTGAGTTAAGGGACAACCAGAGGTTGTCAGCATGCCCAGGGGGCTCTCTGTTCCCAGTGTGTCCTACAGGAAAGGTTTGTGGTGAGGAAGAAATCTCCCGAGGCCCACATGACATCCTGGTGGATGTGTCCATGGGCCAGTTATTTTAATTTGCTTGCTCATTTATTTATCACCTGTGGTAAATTATAACAAAAGTCCCTGCCACAATAAAGCAATGAAAGACATTTCCTAGCACTGAGCTCTTAAAGAAACATCTCACCTGAGAATCCATGTGGGGGCCCAGTAGGAGGCGGTGGCCTCTGGCTTCAAGAGCATTCCTTCAGCAGATGCCAACATGAGTGTCATGATGCCTCTCATAGTGTCCCCTGATGAATGCCAAGGGCACAGTCCCAAAACACAGTGCAAGCATGCAGCTGTCTGAAGTCTAGCTAGACACTACACCAAGGCTATTGTGAGTAACCTGCATCCTTCACGCCATCCTCTGAGACTATCATATCTCTCAGCCCAGCTATGGAGAAAGCCAGGTAAACCAAGTGGTGTAGCTCAGGCAAAGGCCAGAAATGCGGGATTTGAGCTGATGTGGCTCAGTGGTTGGGAACTCAGACTCGGAAACAAGTCTGGTTTCAGATCCTAGTTTTGCCACTTCCAAGCCCTGTGTGACTTTGGGTAAGTTACTTCACCTCTCTGCACTTCAGATGTCTTATCTGTTGAATACAAGAAATGGTACAAACTTTTCGGGATTGTGGTGAGAATTAAATGAGTTAATGCATGTCAGTACTTAACACCCTGACTGACTCCTGGTAAGGGATGATATCTATTATTACGCCTTACAGTTCTGTGTGCTCGCTTCATGGGGATCCCA
>NW_012100854.1:4332-7073 GCF_000951045.1 Mandrillus leucophaeus | reverse complement strand
TTGAACTTATCCATGTTTAGACCCACCAGTGACCCACCCATGTGTTCTAAGGATTTGGAAGAAGTTAGTAAGGACCTACTTCATGTAACCTTAGGTCTGTGTCAAGAAATAAGGCCTTAGAAAAAGTCCATTAGGTCTGGGCTCCTGGAAACCAGGCTGGAATCCAGACTATCAGAAACAGCCTGTGTGACTCAGTAACTCCATTTTCCCGCTCTGAGTTTTCACTTTTCTACCTATAAAAATGTGATAATGAAAAACACAAGACAGATATTTACCAAGCACCTACTCTGTCACATGCCCTGTGCTGGGCATGGGCAATTGAAGATGAGTAAGACATTGCTTCTTCCCTTAAGGTGCAGTTGAATGAAGGAGTCTCTAATACTCTTCCCTGATCAGACATTCTATGAACTCAAACTGCAACCACAAACACGGATGCTGGGTCAAGGGCCTTCGACTCTATTCAATGTGACTTAGGTCTATTATAACCTAGACATAGGGCTTTGAGCGGTACCCTAATGGGCCCAGGGTCAAAGCATACACAGAGACCAGTGGTTCCAGGTAAAGAGGCTAGTGAGCACTTTGAAATCAAAAGGAGCAGACACTGGCCATTCATTTATTCAGTTATTCACTCATTTGTTTAACAAAAAGTTTCTGAGCATTCCTTCTGTGCCAGGCCCCATACAAGGTGGCTGAGGACCCAGTAACGGGTCAGGAAAGGCTCTTGCATTCCAAAAGTGCAGTCTTATGGAGAAATGGGCATCCAAATATTACTATTAATAAGAGTACCCTGAAAGGACACATAAGGTAGAGGGGGGACATTAAGGAGAAAGTGCGTAACTCTGCCTTAGGGGGCAGGAATGGCTTTGTAGAGGAGGAGCCCATGAGCTGAAACTCACAGAATGAAATGGACATTCTAGGCCAATGCCCAGAGACATGACACGACATGCTGTTTTCAGGAGCTGGAAATGTCTGGAGCTTCAAGTACAGGGAAGGGCTGTGGGTGGAGTATTCTTCCTAGCCCCACTAATGTTGGGCATACCTGGGTAGCTTGCTTTGGCCAAAGGGACACTAATGGAACTAACTCAGATGGAGGTCTTCCACGTGCCTGTGTGGTTGGGGCTGGCACTTGCCACTCCAGTGATCTGCCAGGGGAAGAGCATGTCACAGGGAGCCACTGCCACTTCAGCTCTACCCCAGGATGAGCAGGGAGGAAGGCAGACCTGAGTTCCACCTGTGGCCTGGAGCCAAGCCAGCCTAAAGCCTTATCTTCTGGTCATTTATTCTAGATCAGTCAAACCAACCACCTGAAGATGCAAGAGAGAGAGAGAAGAGTGTTGTTTTAAAAATAGATGAAATCATTCGGGAGAGAGTGCAAGAGATATAATGGAGAAGTGGGGTCCCTGTTTTATGTTCCCTACTTAGGCATGTAGGTGGTAGTCATTTTGAGTGAGGAATGACATGATCAGATTTGCAGGATGCTTGATCCAAAAAGAAAAACAGCAACTCTAAGACCCAGTGGAGCCTGAGGGTCCAAATAACACTTCCAAACTGAGCTTTTCAAGTCACCTGTGAGGACCTCAGCATCTTCTCTGCTTCCAGCTTGGAGGAAAGCATATCAAATAGAGTCCCAGCCTCGGTGATTGGATGGGTTGCTGCTGTACCAAGGTACAGGTCCCTCAGCCCTAGATGTGTATAAGAGACAGCCTCGGTGATTGGATGGGTTGCTGCTGTACCAAGGTACAGGTCCCTCAGCCCTTGCACAGCCTCACAAGGCCTGGAGTGGCCCAAGCCTCAGGGCTAATAACCTCCAGCAGAAGGAAGCCCCTCACCTTTTCCTTCAGTCTGCAAATAAATATCAAAAAATTCTTGGAGAGTCATGACATGAAAGGTCGGGAAGCACTGGCTTAGCACTGTGAGAGTCCAGCCCTCCCTGCTCAGCCAGGGACATGCCATCTGCTTCTACCCACTATCTTCCTTTCAAAGCCTATTTCCTTCAGGCCCCCAAAAGGTCCCCTTCTCTCAGAAGGTGGTGGAGAGCAGAGAGCCAGTGTTGTACCTTTGCATTCGTAATATACTGTCTGAGGATTTTTTATTACCCTGTCGAGACAAAAAGCAATGGGATGAATTTCAATTCAGGACCCAACTGACTGCAGCACCATGTCTGAGTCCTCAGCAGCCTCTGCTGTAGCTTTGAGAGCTGCCCTGGATTATTCTGTATTAACATCTCTACTAGGCCCCCTACTCAGTCCCTCCATCCCCCACCAGGCTCATGCAGTGCTGGGCATCATCACATGAGCTTGGATGCTGAAAGAAAGGACAAAGTCAGGGCTGTGGTATGGGCCCGGCTTCCTCTGGGACCCCAGCAGTGTCAAAGAGCAAAGAGGGCTAGAGCAGTTGAGATGACTTCCTGGAGGTGATGGACCTTGATAATAAGATTTAGCAAGGTGAAATAGCTTACAAATTACAGGTGCTCTGACATACACTGTCAGGGCCACAGTGAGTTGTTACAATAACCCTGTGAAGGAGGAACAATCATCCTCATTTTACAGATTAGAAAACAAAGGCTCAATGAGGTAAAATAACCTGATAAAGGTACACAGACAGTAAGTGGCTGTATTAGTCAGGGTGTTCCAGAGAAACAGGACAAATAGGGTGTCTGTGTGCATGTATATATAAAGAGATTTATTTTGACCAGGCGTGGTGGCTCACACCTGTAGTTCCAACACTTTGGGAGGCCCAGG
>NW_012100854.1:0-3349 GCF_000951045.1 Mandrillus leucophaeus | reverse complement strand
ATTGAATCTATAAATTACCTTGGGCAGTATGGCCATTTTCACGATATTGATTCTTCCTATCCATGAGCATGGTATGTTTTTCCATTTGTTTGTGTCCTCTTTTCAATATTACTTTTCAAGAACAAAGGCTTTCTGCTGCAGAATTCCCTCTTGCTCAGGAGAGGTAAGTCTTTTGTTCAATTCAGGCCTTCAACTGATTGAATGAGGCCCACTCACATTATGGAGGACAATCTCTTTGCCTCAAAGTCCACTGATTAAATGTTAATCTCTTCCACAAGTACCCTCACAGAAATATCCAGAATAACATATTTGAGTATCATGGCCCAGCCAAATTGACACATAAAATTAACCACCACATTAATCATCAAAGTGGTTTGACCCAAAGTCTTTTGGCTTCAGAGTCTGAACTCGACTACATTAGACCGTCCAAAAGGATCTGTTCTGGAACTTACGAGAGAAGAAGTATTTGAAATGATGGCATTTAGTCCAGTTTAGCAACTATTTTTTGAGAGTTTAATTTTATCAGCTCTATTGATATTGAAATTTAAAAAAATAGCATCTACCCTCACAGTCTAGTGAAGGAACTTACAAAACAGGGAAAACATTGTGAAGAGTGAGTCATGATGAATAAAGGCTCAGTGATAGAACTGAGCATGTGAAGAAATTGGCCTGAATGCTGAGTTCACACAAGGGAGGCTTAGGAACTAAAGTTGGAAAAGTTCTTTGGGGTCAGATTATAGAAAGCCTTAAATGCCATCATACTAATTTCTAGTTTTAGATTATAGGCAACAGGGAGCCAGAGATGGTTCTTGAGCAAGAGAGTAGCATGAGGAAATTGCTGTATTAACAGTAGTGGATGGTATATGCAGAAGGAGCTAGAGTTATCCTAGACCAGTGGGTACTTCCCCTTAGTATGATTATGGGAGCATTGTGAAGTCTATACTTCATTCCCAAGTAAAGAAAGGAGCAATTAGCAAGGGACAAGAACTTCTCCTCCCTAATGGCTTCCCAGTGAAGTTGCAGGATTAAGAGAGGGCAGTCAGTTATGTGGCAGGTACTGCCCTAGATGGCTTCCCCAATTCAACCTCAAAGCAACCATGTGAAGAAGACAAGACAGGGATTATTGTTCTCATTTAACTGATGAGACACTGAAGTCCAGAGAAATAAAATAACTTTCCCGAGGTCACACAGCTGGTAGATGTGGAGGGTCAGAATTCACATTAGAGCGGATTGATTCCACAGCCTGCACTATTAACCCACTGAACTGCAATAGAAGATGGAGTTGGGAGGGACCCTGGATGCTTGAGTGCTATAAAGAGAAAAGAGGAGTAAATGGAGGAATAAAGGAAAAAACAAGAAGTTGAGGAATCAAATATCATGTTTTGAAGACTATAATGCCTTACCAAGGCCTGACTCAGGGGTAGATACTGGAAACAAGGAGACCCAGTCATGTCTGGAAATACACAGAATGTCAACTGGAAGAGAAGGTCCATAAGCCACTCCCAACTAGAAGCCCAGCTCCACTTCCTGTCCCATCTGCATTTATGTTGGTGGTAGGGAGAGAGGTCATTTCTTCCTGCTAATAGGGCCCTCAGCTGGACTCTGGTCACTGTAGCCATTCAGTCTCACCAGAGTTAACCTCCAGTGCTGCAGTGGAGCAAGCTTTTGGGAGAGGGCAGTGATTTCCTGGTTTGTTCCCATCTGTAACCATTGCCTTACCTGGTAGGAGGCATCATCTGCTGTAATTAGGCTTCATTCCGATACTGATTAATAACATCTTGCCTGGGCCAGGTGTATGATGGGATTGGCTTACTCACTGTATATGTTAGTGTTCTTTTTAGCTATTTACACACAGTGAACACCCCTGTGAGGTCCAAAGGGGAGCAGACAGCACAGACTGTGAAAATTCCCCTGAACGGGGAGCCAGATGCATGGAGATAGCAAGAGTTCAAAGGGGAGTCTAAGCGCAGAAGACCCTGTGGGCCAAGCCAAGCTCAGAGTCAGGTTACAGATGAAGGCCATCAACAGTCATCAACTGGTGGCCCATGGCTGACTCCTTCCTGTAGATGGTGGGTATGGCAAGGAAAATGTTTTGTTGGCTGGTGAGTTGGTTGGTTGGTTGGTTGAGTTTTGAGCTTGAGGTTTTTGAGCATGGCATTTACTGTCTCACTTGTCACTGATCCTTCTATTGTTTCATACTTATCATTGCACATAGTTACATTATGAATCTATCCTCTGAAGACATTTGATTTTGTGATCCTGGTATACATGCTGGTTAAGAGATGAAGTAATACAAAGAACAGGTTGATAGGCAGGGGAAGTATGGAAACAAAAGCATTGACATAGAAAGGCACAGAGAATGAACAGGGATTTGAGGCATTGCAGGGGCCAAGTAGTATGAGGACGAGCCCAGAGGTGAAGACAGTGTGGAGCATCTGGGAGCCCCATGTCATCTAGTGTGGTGGGGGTGTCAGTGAGGAATGGGGAGAAGGGAGAGATGGGTCAGGAGAAGGCAGCAGGAGCCTAGATGGAGGGCCTGACTACAACAATTAATGGGTTTGGACTTGATCCAGGGAAAGTACAGAACTGTTGAAAAGGTTTAAGTCAGAAAGGGACACAGTCAGCTCTGCATCTTAGGCATATGGCTTTGGCAGCAGTGATAAGAATGGATTTGATAGCAGCAAGAGGAGACCGGAGGCTGCTGCAGTAACCTAGCGACGTGACCATGAGGCCTGAATGGGGTAGAGGCCGTGCAATGGAGAGGAGAGATGGGAAAGTCATGTCTGGGGTGGACTCAGTAGGAGATCCATTGGTTTCTTTTCTTGAGGGAGAAAACAGTACCCGTTTGGCTGATGATAGGCCTGATCATTGAGCTCACTGAATTTACAGGAGAAAGTACACAAATGTGGGAGCGCTGGCTGCATATTTGACTTTCGACAGACAAATCAAGGCTCATAGGAAATCCAGTTGTCAGTGTGAGAAGGGAAGAGAAAAGTTCTGGTTTGAGTCTCCTGGTCTCTTCCTCTTTTGAATTCCACTACAGCAGCCAAGCTTTGCCACATTTTGATTTAAACTTTTACAGCTACGCCTGACTTCACAGATCAGAATGCTAAGGCTTCCCAATGAGCATCGACATTTCCAGAGCTACTGGTGGCTAGAAGCTTTTTGCTCTGTCCTTCCTGTATGTTTTAAGAAATGTATTTTTCTATGTACCTATCTGATTGGCTGTCTGTTTATCTATCTGTAAGTCACCTTTTCGTTTTGTTTCTCTTTCTAATTCTGTCTCTGTCACTTTCTCTGAGAATTTGTCTTTGTGTGTTGTTACTCTCTGTATCTCCTCCTCTCTGTT
>NW_012100853.1:0-1208 GCF_000951045.1 Mandrillus leucophaeus | reverse complement strand
GGGTTTCACCATGTTGGTCAGGCTGGTCTCGAACTCCTGACCTCAGGTGATCCACCCGCCTTGGTCTCCCAAAGTGCATGAGCCGCCATGCCCAGCCCCCACCCTGTTTAAGAAATAAAATCTCTAATAGGTCTGCCACCTGTTCCCAAGTGGATCTCCCACACTCTGCTCAACCATTCCACCAGCGTGGGTCACTCTGGTCACGTCAACCACTTCTCCACCACAAACATACAAGCAATACTAATTTATCAATTTATTCCTTTAACATACATTGATGGAGAACAAAAACCTACCACGAGCCAGGTGCTGTTCTTGACACTGAGGATACAGCAGTGAAGAAAACATATTCCATCTCCTCCCTTTGATCAGCCTGCCCCTAGTTGTTTCATAAACAACTTTATTTACAAATAATCATGTATTAGTTTATGCCTCTAATGTCAGCACTTTGAGAAGCCAAGGGGAGAGGATCGCTTGGGACCAGGAATTTGAGACCAGCCTGGGCAACATAGCAAGATCCTATCTCTACAAAAAAATGTAAAAATTGGCCAGGTGCGGTGGCTCACATCTGTAATTCCAGCACTTTGGGAGGCCAAGGCAGGTGGATCACTTGAGGTCAGTAGTTCAAAATCAGCCTGGACAACATGGTGAAACCCCGTCTCTACTAAAAATACAAAAATTAGCCGGGCATAGTGACAGGTGCCTGTAATCCCAGCTACTTGGGAAGCTGAAGCATGAAAATCACTTGAGCCTGGGAGGTGGAGGTTGCAGTGAGCTGAGACTGCAAAACTGTGCTCCAGCCTGGGCAACAGAGTGAGACTCTGTCTCAAAACAAAAATTAGCCAGGTGTGGTGGCATGCACCTTTACTCCTAGCTACTTGGGAGGCTGAGGCAGAAGGATTGCTGGAGCCCAGGAGTTTGAGGTTGCAGTGAGCCATGATTGCACCACTCCAGCTTGGGTGACAGAGCAAGACCTTGTCTCTAAAAATAATAATAATAATAATGTAGCCAGGCGTGGTGGCTCAAGCCTGTAATCCCAGCACTTTGGGAGGCCGAGACGGGCGGATCACGAGGTCAGGAGATCGAGACCATCCTGGTTAACATGGTGAAACCCCATCTCTACTAAAAAAAATACAAAAAAACTAGCCAGTCGAGGTGGCGGGTGCCTGTAGTCCCAGCTACTCGGGAGGCTGAGGCAGGAGAATGGCGTA
>NW_012100852.1:0-5115 GCF_000951045.1 Mandrillus leucophaeus | reverse complement strand
AACTTCCTTCCTGTATTTGGTTGTTGAATGGTCGAGGAGAACATAGAGCAGCTCCAAATCATTTTCCCTGCATGATAGGATTTTTAAAACTGCAACTTTCTCACATAGTATCTTTTGAGTTAGTGTGTTACAACTTAATTTAAAAATGAAATATACTAAAATAGGATTTTTAAAAAATTAGAGAGTATTTCAGATATGAGTAAAAATTGATTTGTGAAATGTTTATTACTATCTATTAATAAATCTATGTATGTACTGTGTGGTCATTTAAATGGATGTATTCATTGCAATACTGATCATTTCCCTTTTTTGATTAAAACACACGTTTGGATCTCTGATCTTTAAGATCAAGCCTGACTCTTAGCAAGGCATGGAGGATGTTCCTCATTGAGCCCCTACTTATTTCTGTGGCCTTATCTCCCGCCACTGTCTTTCTCTAGATTTCAGGATTCATGCTCTGGAGTCCCTTCTGCCTGACGCATTCTACCCATGTTCTTCAAACTGATTTGAAGGCTGCTAACCTTTTGAGCAGTTTCACAAGAGTACACAATGGGAAGTTGTGGAGAAAGACTTAAATGAGAGTCAATTAAATATTCCTGGCTATTCTGATCTCTTAAAATATCCCTCAACCTATGCTCTTTCTCAACCGTGACCAGTTCACATATAGCTCCTTCCCGCGTTCACCTCATACCACATCTTCTCCTTCAGCAAACCCTTCCTAACCTCTCAGGGACTAACTCAGGCTTCCCTTAAAGCAGCAAAATGTGGGGGTTAGGAACATGGGCTTGGAGTGACCTTGGGCGTATCAATTCAGTTCTCTGATCAACACTTTTATCATTGTATATTGGTATAGTAATGACAACTTCAAAATAATATATCTTTGTTACTATGTTAGGTATGTCTTATTTACTAATAACTTTCTCCTTTCCTAGTCTTTTTGACCTCTGATCAGAAATAGACCTTCTGGCTAGCCGCAGTGACTCACGCCTGTAATCCCAGCACTTTGAGAGGCCGAGAATGGTGGATCACTGAGGTCAGGAGTCCAAGACCAGCCTGGCCAATAGGGTGAAACCACATCTCTACTAAAAATACAAAAATTAACTGGGCATGGTGGTGCACACCTGTAGTCCTAGTTAGCAAGGAGGCTGAGGCAGGAGGATCGTTTGAGCCCAGGAGGCTGTAGTGAGCTGAGACTGTGTTACTGCATGCCAGCCTGGGCAATGGGAGTAAAACCCTGTCTCAAAAAAAAAAAAAAAAGACATAGACCCTTCTGCATTCTTTTCTAGGAGTCTATGTCTCTGTGATAATAGTATTTATTGCATTAAATTGGAATTACCTCCCTTCCCTATAACACTATATATTTTTTAGGGCTTGGAAGTATCTCAATGAACCAATATTTTTTAAATGAACGAAGGAAAACAAACATCCTGCAAATTTTAACCAAAGCAAAAATATTACTGTATTTTACTTTAACTCTCCAGAAAAAAGAATTATCTCTAGTTAAAATCTTAGGATAAATTCTATGTAATTATTTGTATTCAATGTTAGGATTGGCATTTGCTCAAACTAAACCACCTTATCTATTTTTTGATTGAAATTTTATTTAATTTATGTAATGACACTAGTATTACATGTTTAATGTGAAAAATGAGAAGTATAGTTCACAAAAATAGCACAAGTCACAAAAGAATCTACCTTCCCGAAATATCCAAAGTTAGGATTGGTTTATGTTTTTCCAGACATTCTCTATGTATGATTGGCAACAGCAATATCTAGCACTTTAGCCATGTTCTAACTTGGATGCATTTCTTATGGAGAGAGAAATAAATCTTTGAGGCATTATACCTACTATATGGTTTATGATTATTTAGCTTTTTACATTGTAGCAGGGTTTAAGTCCAATGGGAAACTCAATGTTTTAAATCCCAGGTCAAAGTCAACTTTATAAGCATTATTGCAGAAGTTAAGGACTGGAGCGATCAATTTTCAAGAATCCTTGTGAACAGTTTTCCTTATAGTTGCTCTTGTTGGTATGCCCTGTTCCTCCTTCTGATGCTTGTCTAACCTTATATAAAATCCAACTTAGCTTTTTATTAATTTATTTTTTTGAGGCAGAGTCTCACTCTGTCACTCAGGCTGGAGTGCAGTTGCGTGATCTGGGCTCACTGCAACTGCTCCTCCTGGGTTCAAGCCGAATCTCCTGCCTCAGCCTCCAGAGTAGCTGGGATTACAGACACATGCCACCATACCTGGCTGATTTTTGTATTGTTAGTAGAGACGGGGTTTCACCATGTTGGTCAGGTTGGTCTCAAACTCCTGTCTCTTATACACATCTAGATGTGTATAAGAGACAGCCCTATAACACTATATATTTTTTAGGGCTTGGAAGTATCTCAACGAACCAATAATTTTTAAATGAACGAAGGAAAACAAACATCCTGCAAATTTTAACCAAAGCAAAAATATTACTGTATTTTACTTTAACTCTCCAGAAAAAAGAATTATCTCTAGTTAAAATCTTAGGATAAATTCTATGTAATTATTTGTATTCAATGTTAGGATTGGCATTTGCTCAAACTAAACCATCTTATCTATTTTTTGATTGAAATTTTATTTAATTTATGTAATGACACTAGTATTACATGTTTAATGTGAAAAACGAGAAGTATAGTTCACAAAAATAGCACAAGTCACAAAACAATCTACCTTCCCGAAATATCCAAAGTTAGGATTGGTTTATGTTTTTCCAGACATTCTCTATGTATGATTGGCAACAGCAATATCTAGCACTTTAGCCATGTTCTAACTTGGATGCATTTCTTATCGAGAGAGAAATAAATCTTTGAGGCATTATACTTACTATATGGTTTATGATTATTTAGCTTTTTACATTGTAGCAGGGTTTAAGTCCAACGGGAAACTCAATGTTTTAAATCCCAGGTCAAAGTCAACTTTATAAGCATTATTGCAGAAGTTAAGGACTGGAGCGATCAATTTTCAAGAATCCTTGTGAACAGTTTTCCTTATAGTTGCTCTTGTTGGTATGCCCTGTTCCTCCTTCTGATGCTTGTCTAACCTTGTATAAAATCCAACTTAGCTTTTTATTAATTTATTTTTTTGAGGCAGAGTCTCACTCTGTCACCAGGCTGGAGCACAGTGGGATGATCTCGGCTCACTGTAACCTCCATCTTGCAGGTTCAAGTGATTCTCATGCCTTAGCCTCCTCGGAGTAGCCAGGATTACAGATGACTGCCACCATACCCAGCTAATTTTTGTATTTTTAGTAGAGATGGACTTTGCCATGTTGGCCAGGTTGGTTTCAAATTCCTTACCTCAGGTTGTCTGCCTGCCTTGGCCTCCCCAAATGCTGGGATTACAGGCGTGAGCCACCAAACCCTGCCAATATAAATATTTCTAATACACACTCTATGGTTTATATGTCGAGAACGCATGTTAACTCTCAGGTTTAAAATAATAAGTGTAGTTAAAAATATACTTGTAAGTGTCTTGAGTTTTCATATGTGAAGATGATGAAACTCTTCCTTTTCTCATTTGAAACCCAATTTGTAATTTAGCAATCAGACATGCTCATATTTAGCAAATATGTAAGGGTCAGTATAAACACACAACTATGAAAATAGACAATCAGAAAAATTCTGCCTTGAAAAATTTCTGTCCCATTTTTTTATGTGAGTAGTTGAAATAATTCAGTGCTCTTTAGAATACATGAAAATCGTGTTTTGAAATTGATCTCTGTAGCACAGAGCACATTTTCAGGCATAAAATAAGTTTAATAAATGTGTGATGAATGAATAAATAAATGGTTTGCTTGACAGAACATGAAAAACCGGTAGTGTTACAGGATGCTAATATTAATTATGTATGTAGAAACTACTCAATTCTAAAAATATGGACCAATTTCTATGACATTTGTTTAGTTTCTGTAATAAAGAAAATAACAGTCTATTTGAAGAATTACTCTAACAAAACTGTTTTTCTTTAGGGCATTATGATAAGATTAACTATTTTGATGAAATCCCAAAACCTCAAGGCTCAATGTATCTGTGCATTTGGATACTTCTGAAAATAATGACTGGCTCTAGTTCTCAGAAACTTTTCATTTTATTTTCATCACACAGCCAACATTTTTATAGTTATCAAGCCATGCTTAAAATTTAACATGAAAAAGGAAGGGAAAGTAGGTGTTCCATGCCAATAAAAGATAAACCACAAGTAGAAAAAAAGGGCCCAAGAAATTGTGCTTGACATGAAATTGTGCCTAACATAATAATTAGGCAAGTAAACGTCCTGAGAGTGACTGTCTGTAAGCTACAGATGTGTGACTATTTCTTGAGCCAATTGATAAACATGGTGTCTGTTGAAATAATAATGAATTTCTTTGTATTACTGCTACAAAGGAATATATTTTAATATCACAGGAATAACACATGAATTATATAGTATTATGGTCCAAATAAGAAAATTATAATGTATTACTCTAGTGTGAGCAGTGCTATTCCTGCAACCACATGGTAGTAAACTGAAATTATCTGCAGTTACTTTCTTTGAAGAATATATTTGGAAGTTGTAATTTACAAGTTTTGCTACAAATTGGAATCACCTGGGGATTTGTAATGTATACTGAAAAACTGGCTCCTATCTGCTGACATTCTGATTAAACTTATGAGGGTATAAATTGGGCATCTATGGTTTTAAAAGATCCTCAGTTAATTCTTAAGTGTAGTAGAGTTTAAGAAATACTAGATTAAAAATTTGGGAACTGAGTTTACTGGGATAGGGATAATTCTTAGGAAACTCTGTGTAATACCAAAAGTGAAAGAGGCTATGATGTGAAATGGCATCATTTATACCATTATAGCATCATTACCCTCCATTCATATTAAAAACTTTTATAATAACAGTAGGCATTTTTTGTTGTTTTGAGTTATTGAATCCCTACTATGTACATTGTATTGTGCTAAGTGTTTTACATGTAAAATTTAAATGACTCTTCTAAGTAATTATTCATATTATCTGCTTTTAATTTTTATTTCTTAAATTGAAAAAAATCAGCTAAAATGATTATTATGGGCCCCACCATCATGGAATTTTTTG
>NW_012100851.1:0-1506 GCF_000951045.1 Mandrillus leucophaeus | reverse complement strand
TATTTTTTTTTAGAGACAGGATCTTGCTCTGTCATTCAGGCTGGAGTGCAGTGGAATGACTCTAGCTTCCTGTAGCCTCAAACTCCTGGGCTCAAGCGATCCACTTGCATCATCCTCCTTAAGTAGCTGGGACTACAGGCACATTACACCATGCCCAGCTAATAAAAAAAATTTTTTTTCATACAGACACAAGGTCTCCCTGTGTTGCCCAGGCTGATCTTGAACTCCTGGGCTCAAGCAATCTTCTACTTTGGCCACGCAAAATGCTGCGATTACAGGCATGAGCCACTGGGCCTGGCCATAAGCCTATTTGACATCTTGAAATAGACTAGTTTTCAAACAGAGGTTATGGTCCATGTATATTACTGCATTGAAGTCAATGGTCATAAAATACAATTGCTCTTTCAATGGAGTAGAACAAGTCTGCAGTTGACATTTGTGCTAAAGGTTCTAAGCAAATTCCTCTTTGGCATTTTGAAATGATAATTTCATGTGAAACTTTATTTAATTTGTTTCAGAGAATCACATCCTTAAAGAAAGAATAAATACATAAACTACAGGTTTTAGAGACATTTTAAACTTATTTTAGGGTGTAATAGTTCTTTTGAACTATTTAAAAACAAATCATACGCATTCAGTTTCCTTTAAAAATGTAAATATTCAGAAATGGTTGAAGTGCTCGTCTTAAATTTGGATCTCCACAGCAAGACAAATGGCTGAGGAGATAGGACATCTTTATGGAAAGGAACTGTTATGATCATAGGAAAAATTCACTTGAAAGGAGAAAAAAATTCAAGATTCCAGTAGCAAAAAAGACATGGCTTTAGTCAGGCAGCATTGTGGATGAGGAAAGACACAATATGCTTTATAGAAGGAGAAGACACTTCTTACTATCAAAGCAATATAATCTCCAGTTTCCCTTGTAAAAATTAAAGACACAGAAAACTGAAGGCAAGATCAGAATTTCAGAGTGCATAGTCAAAGTTGCTAGCTTCAGTTTTTAAAGTTTTGTGATAGCTGCTATGTTACAGTGAACATTTTTTGACAAAAATGTTTTTCCATCATATGTTCTCAGTCGTGTGGGATCTAAGCTATGAGGAGGCAAAGGCGTAAGAATGATAACATTGGACTTTGGGGACTTGGGGGAAAGGCTGCTGGGTGGCAAAGGATAAAAGACTACACGTTGGGTACGGTGTACACTGCTCAGGTGATGGATGCACCAAAATCTCGGAATCACCACTATAAGAACTTATTCACATAAACAAACACTACCTGTTCCCCAAAAAACTATTGAAATAAAAAAATAAAAAATTTTTAAATGTTTTTGTATTGCCAGTTCATTAACAATTAGAAAAGGAGATGAGGAAGAAGTACTAATTAAGTACCTCCTGTATCACAGGAACTTTATAAACTATTACAGTTAATATTCACAACTTTCTATAAAAGGAAACGTTATCCCCATTTTACAAATGGGGGAAACCAAGACCCTGTCAGACTACAGGATGT
>NW_012100850.1:0-1358 GCF_000951045.1 Mandrillus leucophaeus | reverse complement strand
CTCAAACTCCTGACCTCAGGTGATCCGCCCGCCTTGGCCTCCCAAAGTGCTGAGATTACAGGCATGAGACACCACGCCTGGCCACAAACCAAGGATCTTATAAAATTATACCAAAAACAAAAATAAGTAAACATGAGTTATTCTATTTATTGCTTTGTCTCATGTTGTTATTGTTTGATTATATGCCCTCCTCCACCGCCACAAAGAAACTTAAACACTTTCTGTCTTCTGACTTTTTTAATTGGCATCTAAAACTTTTCCTCAGTGCAAATGGTTGCAAAGGACAATATTTCTGGTGTAAATATTGACATTTAAAAAATAAAACTGTCACATCGCCTCTTAAACGTGTCCATTGAAATCCACATGCCACAGTAATTTGATATCCATCATCATTTGCTTAGAAGATACACAGACAAGCTCCTTTTTAATAGTCAAGAATTTTGTAATTTTCATTGCTCTCCTTGATCTCATAGTTCCATTCCATTTCCCCCACAGAATTGTATTCTAACTCAATCTATTTTTATGCTTGAAAGTATTTTATTAATCGTCCTATTATAACTCTCTCAACAAAAAAAATATCAGTTAAAATTACATTTTTTAATTACCTGTGACAAGAAAGCTCTAGAGTTAAATTCTTCTTGTTTGAGCTAACAATACAATTATGAGTACCCAATTTGTCAAAACCAACTCATTATACATTTTTGTAAATAATTATTAAGCATAAACATAAACTTTTGTGAGACTTACATCTCTTAATGAGATCGATGGGGGTGTCTGCTTTTCCACACTGATTCCATGAATCCATAGCTGAGTGTCTCTCTCCTCAATGAACCCAAATTCAGCAGCAGTTTTCCTCTCTTTTTTATTTTTATTTTTATTTTATTTTATTGAGACGGAGTCTCGCTCTGTCGCCCAGGCTGGAGTGCAGTGGTGCGATCTCGGCTCACTGCAACCTCCACCTTCGGGTTCAAGTCATTCTCCTGCCTCAGCCTCCCAAGTAGCTGGAATTATAGGTGCACACCACCATGCCTGGCTAATTTTTGTATTTTTAGTAGAGGCGGGGTTTCACTATGTTGACCAGGAGTGTCTCGATCTCCTGACATCAGGTGATCTGCCTGCCTCGGTCTCCCAAAGTGCTGGGATTACAGGCGTGAACCACTGCACCCAGTTTCTGTGTATTTTTTTAATGCAAGTATTAAAAAGATACCATTTATAAAATAAGTAGATGGGCACATGGAAGGGGTTTTGTTAGAACAGCACCCCTCAATTATTTGCAGTCTTTCAGAGTTAGGTGCCCAGATTCACATAATGATCTATCATCAAGAAAACTTCCATTGGTCTTGTTTTTTGTTTGTTTG
>NW_012100849.1:0-1619 GCF_000951045.1 Mandrillus leucophaeus | reverse complement strand
GAGACTCTGCCTCAAAAAAAAAAAAAAAAAAAAAGTTTCCTGATGCCCATAAACAGAAATGAAAGCATGTACTTTCCTGGGGATCTAACCAAAATGTAAACGCTATGTTAATGAAGAATAGGCACCACCAAGAATAAAAGAAAACCCTTAATTCTGTTTGGCCTGGTTTCCTAGAAATCCTGTGCCCAGTTTTTGCATCGAGCCAAGGCTGGCAAGATGTGGATAGGGCTAGGCCCTCAGGCATTGAGATACAGTGCCTCAGCTTCTTCAAAGATAGGTCTTGAACATTCCAGACCAATGCAATCAAAATGTACCTGGTGGAACCAGGCATAGTGACTCAAGCCTGTAATCCCAGCACTTTGGGAGGCTGAGGAAGGAGGATTGCTTGAACCCAGGAGTTCAAGACCAGCTTGGGCAACATGGTGAAACACCATCTATACTAAAAATACAAAACAAAGCCCAGCATGGTGGCTCACGCCTGTAATCCCAGCACTTTGGGAGGCCAAGGCAGGAGGATCACCTGAAGTCAGGAGTTCGAGACTAGCCTGGCCAACATGGTGAAACACCATCTATACTAAAAATACAAAAATTAGCCAGGCATGGTGGTGTGCTCCTGTAATCCTGTCTCTTATACACATCTAGATGTGTATAAGAGACAGCACCTGAAGTCAGGAGTTCGAGACCAGTGTGACCAACATGGTGAAACACCATCTATACTAAAAATACAAAAAGTTAGCCGGGCATAGTGGTGGGCGCCTGTAATCCCAGCTATTTGGGAGGCTGAGGCAGGACAATCGCCTGAACCCAGAAGGTGGAGGTTGCAGTGAGCCGAGATTGCGCCATTGCACTCCAGCCTTGGTGACAAAAGAGAAACTCCGTCTCAAAAATAAATAAATAAAATAAAGAAAAGAAAGGGGCCTGGAATGGACTGATCATAGTATAATGAGCCATGAATCGAAAAGTGCGATTAACTTAATACTCTATACCTAAGGCCTAATAATTTCTCTTTTTTCTGAAGTGCTCTGGGCCTTGCCATTTGAGGTTTCCCTCAACCCAGCTGTTGACCACCAGCATGGCTTTAACAGGATAATCATAGCTTTTTAATAATCTCATTGACAGAAATTTATACCTGGATTCTGTAAGCTGCCTTATGCTGACCTTTATCAAACTCAGGGATATATGATGCTATCTTGCTCTTTTGCTATCTTGCTCTTTTTTTAAAGAGACACAGGTCTCACTGTGTTGCCCAGGCTGAAGTGCAGTGGCTATTCACAGGCACAATCATTGCACACTACAATCTCAAACTCCTGGGCTCAAGTGATCCTCCCACTTCAGCCTCCTGAGTAGCTAGCACTACTAGCTGGATGCCACTGTGCTGGCTTTTCCTGCTCTTTAAAATACTTGAAAGTTACCTTGCTTTATCTGTAGTTTTTTAAAGTTTCCTGATGCCATCCTGGCTAACACGGTGAAACCCCGTCTCTACTAAAAATACAAAAAAATTAGCCAGGCATGGTGGCGGGCGCCTGTAGTCCCAGCTACTCAGGAGGCTGAGGCAGGAGAATTGCTTGAACTCAAGAGGTGGAGTGTAAGGTACATGGATGTGCTTTGGTCAAGGATAG
>NW_012100848.1:0-1454 GCF_000951045.1 Mandrillus leucophaeus | reverse complement strand
GAGAGGACACAAACAAATGGAAAAACATTCCATGCTCATGGATAGGAAGAATCAATATCATGAAAATGACCATATGCCCAAAGTAATTTATGAATTCAATGGTATCTCCATCAAGCTACCACTGACTTTCTTCACAGAATTAGAAAAACTACCTTAAATTTCATGTGGAACCAAAAAAACCAAAAAAACAAAAAGAAAAAACAAACAAACAAACAAAAAAAGAGCCTGTATAGTCTAGACAATCCTAAGCAAAAAGAACAAAGCTGGAGGCATCATGCTACCTGACTTCAAACTATGCTACAAAGCTATGGTAACCAAAACAGCATGGTACCAGTACCAAAACAGATACATAGACCAATGGAACAGAACAGAAGCCTCAGAAATAACACCACATATCTACAACTATCTGATCTTTGACAAACCTGACAAAAACAAGCAATGGGGAAATGTTTTCCTATTTAATAAATGGTGTTGGGAAAACTGGGTAGCCATATGCAGGAAACCTAAACTGGACCCCTGCCTTACACCCTATACAAAAATTAACTCGAAGTGGATTAAAGACTTAAATGTAAGATCTAAAACCATAAAAACCCTAGAAGAAAACCTAGGAAATATCCATCAGAACATAGGCATGGGCAAAGACTTCATGATAAAACACTGAAAGCAATGGCAACAAAGCCAAAATTGATAAATGGGATCTAATTGAACTAAAGAGCTTCTGCACAGCAAAAGAAACTATCATCAGAGTGAACAGGCAACCTACAGAATGGGAGAAAATGTTTGCACTCTACCCATCTGATAAAGGGCTAATATCCAGAATCTACAAAGAACTTAAACAAATTTACAAGAAAAAAACAAACAACCCCATCAAAAAGTGGGCAAAGGAAATGAACAGACACTTCTCAAAAGATGACATTTATGCGGCTAAGAAACATATGAAGAAAAGCTCATAATCACTGGTCATTAGAGAATGCAAATCAAAACCACAATGAGATACCACCTCACAACAGTCAGAATACCAATCATTAAAAAGTCAGGAAACAGCAGATGCTGCAGAGGGTGTGGAGAAATAGGTATGCTTTTACATTGTTGGTGGGAGTGTAAATTAGTTCAACAATTGTGGAAGAGAGTGTGGCAATTCCTCAAGGATCTAGAACCAGAAATACTATTTGACCCAGCATTACTGGGTATGTACCTAAAGGATTATAAGTCATTCTACTACAAAGACACATGCACATGTATGTTTACTGCAGCACTGTTCACAATAGCAAAGACTTGGAACCAACACAAATGCCCATCAAAAATAGGCTGGATAAAGAAAATGTGGCACATATACACTATGGAAGACTATGCAGCCATAAAAAAGGATGAGTTCATGTCCTTTGTAGGAACATGGATGAAGCTGGAAACCATCATTCTCAGCAAACTAACACAAGATCAGAAAACCAAACACT
>NW_012100847.1:0-1203 GCF_000951045.1 Mandrillus leucophaeus | reverse complement strand
CACCTCAGCCTCCCTAATAGCTGGAATTACAGGCCTGTGCCACTATCACTGGCTAATTTTTTTTTTTTTTTTTGAGACAGAGTCTTGCTCTGTTGCCCAGGCTGGAGTGCAATGGCACGATCTCGGTTCACTGCAAGCTCTGCCTCCTGGGTTCATGCCACTCTCCTGCGTTAGCCTCCTGAGTAGCTGGGACTACAGTTGCCCACCACCATGCCTGGCTTAATTTTTTATTTTGTGTAGAGGTGGGGTCTCACTATGTTACCAGGGCTAATCTTGAACTCCTGGGCTCTTTTCCTAATATTTAAAACTTAACAAAAGTCGTTGTTCTTCACTAAGTACCAACAATTGATGTCTATGAAGGAGGTTTCCAATACACCCATGTCCATAGCAGCCTCCTTCACAACAGCCAAAAGGCAAAAGCCACCCTAGGTCCATCAACAGATGAACAGATAAACAAAATGTGGTTTACCCACCCAATGGAATAGCATTTGGCCTTTACAAAGGGAGGAAATTCTGACCCATGCCACAACATGGGTGAACTTTGAGGATATTATGCTAAGTGAAGTCAGCCAGACACAAGAGGATGAATATCATGATTCTACTTACATGAGGTCCCTAGAGGAGTCAAATTCATAGAAGCAAAAAGTAGAGGCTGGGTATGGTGGCTCACATCTGTAATCCCAGAACTTTGGGAGGCCAAAGTGGGAGGATCACCTGAAGCCAGAGGTTTGAGACCAGCCTGGGCAACATAGTGAGACCCTGTCTCCACACACAAAAAAATTTTTAAAAATTAGCCATGTGTAGTGGCACGCACCTGTAGTCCTAGCTACTTGGTTAGCCCAAGTGGGAGGAGTGCTTGAGCCCAGGTGTTCAAGGTTGCAGTGAGCTATAATTATACCACTACACTCCAGACTGGGCAACACAGCAAGACTCTCAATCTCTCTCTCTCTCTCTCTCTCTCAAAGAGGAGGAGGAGGAGGGAGGAGGAGGGAGGAGGAGAGAGGAGAAGGGAGGAGGAGGGAGGAGGAGGAGAAAGTAAAATGATGGTTGCCAGAAGCTGGGGGGAAGGGAGGTGGGTATTATTTAATGGGTACAGAGTTTCAGTTTAGAATGATGAGAAGAGTTCTAGAGATGGTTAAAAATGGTTATCCAGGCATAGTGGCTCATACCTGTAATTCCAGCACTTTGGAAGACTGAGGTGGG
>NW_012100846.1:0-1445 GCF_000951045.1 Mandrillus leucophaeus | reverse complement strand
AAAGACCATTAGAGAATTTAAAAGTTCTTAATAGCTCCAATTTCATTTTACAAGGCCATGATAATCTTGGCACAAAATCTGATAAGAACTCTATAATTAGTCGGGCGTGGTGGCAGGCGCCTGTAGTCCCAGCTACTTGGGAAGCTGAGGCAGGAGAATGGCATGAACCTGGAAGGCAGACCTTGTAGTGAGCCCAGATCACACCACTGCACTCCAGCCTGGGCGACAGAGTGAGACTCCGTTTCAAAAAAAAAGAAAAAAAAGCACTCTATAATTTTTTTTTTAAAAAAAAGGTTAATCTCATTTATTAATATAGATTCAAAAATACTACACAAAAGTATTAACACGCTGAATTTACATATATATCTCACATGACTCAATGTGTTAATGTGTGCATGTTAACACTAAAGATGTGTGTGTTGTTTATGTGTGTTTATATCATATTGCAAAAAAAAAAGTCTAATTCATGCCACCAATACAAGAATATAAGGTCAGTTTAACATCAAAAATCATCAGTGCATTTTACTACATTAACAAAATAAAGCAAAAAACCATATTTTCACATTAACAGAATAAACAGAAAATTATGTTTGAGTATTTTATAAATTTTAATATCAGTTCATGGGGGAAAAACCCTTAGAAAACTAGAGAAGGAAGGAAATTTACTTAATCTGATAAAAGATATCTGTTTTTCTAAAAGAAAGTACAGCAAACACTAATGGTGAAATGGCGAGAGCTTCCTTTCTGAGACTAAGTAAACACAAAGATGCCCATTTTCAGCACTTTTATTTAACATTGTGCTGAAGTTTTCAAGTAGTGAAATTAGACTAAATGAATAAACGGTAAAGCGACTGGGAATGAAGATTTGCAATATTTGCAAATAATATGATGGTTTAAGTGGAATATCTAAAGGAATCCACAGAAAACCTGTTAGAATTAATGCATGAGTGTAGCAAGGCTCCAGGATAAAAGGCCATTATCAAAAATCAATTGTATTCCAATATAACAACCAAAGAATTTGAAATAATATGTTGTAATTAAACCAGTTGCAGTAGCATCAAAAATATTAAATATGAGGCAATAAATCTAACAAATGTGGATACTTCTCACAAACCATAAAGTACCATTAAGAAAATCTAAAGACAAATTGAACAGAGAAATACATCATGTTCATGATTAGAAAATAATATTATAAATATATCAATTCTCACCAAATTGGACTATGAATTCAATTCAATCACAATCAAAATCTCAGCAGGGTTTGTGCATGTGTGTGGAAATTGACAAATGAATCCTAAGATATCTTTGTAAATATAAGAAGCTAAAACCAGGTAAGTTAAAATTGAAAAATAAGAAAAAAGAGTAAGTATTTTTGTACCAGACTTTGACTTATTTTTGAAGATACAGTGATAGAAACCGTGTGGAATTTGTGCAAGATTAGCTAA
>NW_012100845.1:0-1091 GCF_000951045.1 Mandrillus leucophaeus | reverse complement strand
ACTTGTTGGAGCTAAGCTATAACATAGCACCAGGGACCATGGGAGGCAGTGATGTTGGATGGGTTTGTCAGCTTTTCAAATCCCAGGTTTTCCATAGGGGCGGTCCCCAGGTCTACACTAGCTAGGGCTTTCTATGAGCAGATCCTTAGCCTGCCATTTGGTGGCAGTTCGAAAGTCATGATCTCCATCCAGTGTTCTCACCAGTAAACAGACTGTTTACTTTCCATGTGTCTGTTTTCGTTGTCTTATTTTTCAATTAGTTCTAAACTTGGGAGAGGAAAAGGGTGTGTTTATTAGGCCCCTGGGTCCTAATACACAGATTTTAAGGAGGCATCAGGGAAGCAACAGAGGCCTGGGGAGCTCGGGAAGGTTTGGGAAGTGGCCTGAGCTCCCACCGCCTCCAGTCCACGTGCAGGCTGCCTGACCAGAGCCTGGTCTCCCTACTTGGAGTCGCCTGCTGCTTCCTCTGAGGACCCATCACGTGCTCTCCTTGTATCCTGGGGCACAAAGGGCTGAGTGAGTCAGGGTAAGGGTTCCTGTGGCCACCGACAGAGGAGATGTCAAGGCCTTGGGGCTCTTCTTTTTTGTCCACAGAAATGGAGGCAGAGAATGAGGTCTTAGGGGACAACAGGTATCCTTCGAGTTGGTGGAAAGAAGCTGTATTTCTCTCAAGGGACCACCGTCTCACCCCTCTTCTGGAGGAAGGGCCTCCACCCAAGCTGAGATGATCTAGGAGACAAATGTTGTTTTATTGGATGGGGTTCCTAGCTCCTGTTGGTGGACCACTTTTCCTAAGGAAATAGATGTGTGCAGGATGTTATGCCCAAGATGCAGAACGGGACCCAGTGCTCAGCCCCTGACTCTCCCTTTATCATTCCCAACAGCTCCCAAGACTTTCATTACAATTGCCCGATGGCTGCCTCAGCAGAGACAGTGGACTAGAGCCAGCAGCCATCAGTTTCCGATTGGTCAGACCCTATGCCAAGCAATTTATGTGCATGACTGCAGGGCCAGGATTTGGATGAGGAATATGAGGCTGTCACCTCGGTGCAACATTTAAGGGAGTGCTAAAAAAAAAAACCTTACTAATT
>NW_012100844.1:0-1150 GCF_000951045.1 Mandrillus leucophaeus | reverse complement strand
AAAAAACACCCTTTTTTGATAAGCAGAGACTGACTAGAAAAAACTCAACTTTTTAGAGTGTTTTTAGGTTTACAGAAAAATTGTACAGAAAGAAGAGTTCCCATATACTTTCTTCTCCCTCCTGTTTCCCCTAGTAACATTTTGCTTTAGTGTGGTAAACTTGTTACAAATGATGAACCAATGTTGATATATTATCCATCAACCAAGGTCTATAATTTACATTAGAGTTCACTGTGTACATACATGTTTTGACAAATAAATGACATGATACCTTCACAGTATCACACGAAATAATTTCACCGCCTTAAAAATGCCCCGTGCTCTCTATTCATTCCTTCCACCCTCTTTCCAAACCCCTGGCAACCACTGATTTTTACCCGTCTCCAGTTTTGCCTTTTCTAGAATGTCATATGGTTATATCATACAGCACGCTGCCTTTTCAGATTGGCTTCTTTCACCTAGCAACAAACATTTACGGTTCCTCCATGTCTTTTCATGGCATGACGGCGCACTTCTTTTCATTGTTGAATAATGCTCTTTTGCACAGATATATATAATTTGTTTACCCATTTGCCTACTAAAGGACATCCTGGTTGCTTCCAATTTTTTGACAATTATGAATAAAGCTGCTATAAGCATTTGTGTGAAGGTTTTGGTATGGACATAAATTTTGAACTCATTTGGGTAAATACCTCTACATTTAGCTTTGTAAGAAACTACCAAACTATCTTCCAAAATAGCTATACCATTTTGCTTTCCTACTAGTAATAAATGAGAGTTCCTGTTGTCCTACATCCTTGCCAGTATTTGGGGTTTTCGATGTTTTGCTGGATTGTTGCCATTCTGATAGTGGTATCTCATTGTCGTTTTAATTTATATTTCTCTGTGACATAAGCTGTTGAACATCTTTTCATATGCTTATTTGCATCTATATGTCTTTTCTGGTGAAGTATTTTCTGCCAATTTTTACTTATTTTATTTTATTTTGAGATGGAGTCTTGCTCTGTCCCCCAGGCTGGAGTACAGTGGTGCTATCTCAGGTCACTGCAACCTCTGCCTCAGGATTCAATCGATTCTCCTGCCTCAGCCTCCTGAGTAGCTGGGATTACAGGCACACACCACCATGCCCAGCTAATTTTTATATTTTTCA
>NW_012100843.1:419787-458299 GCF_000951045.1 Mandrillus leucophaeus | reverse complement strand
AAATACACACACACACACACACACACAAATGAACAGAGCTTCAGGGATGTAGAACAATAGAATTACCGAATCTAAATAATAGTCAGAAAATACACACACACACACACACACACACACACACACACAGACATACACACACAAAAATGAACAGAGCTTCAGGGCCTGTAGGACAATAAGAAAAGTTCTAAAGTTTGTGTCAACAGTCCTGGAAGAGAAGAAGGGAGAGAGTAGGTGGGGAAACCACACAAAGAAAGAGTGTCTGAAAACTTCCCAAATTTGGCAAAGGACAAAACTATAGATTCAAGAAGCTGAGCAAATCTTAAATGGGATAAACGGAAAGAAATCCACATTAAGACACATCACAGTCAAACTTATGAAAAGCACATATCATAGTAAATGTGTAGACTAGAGACAACAAAATTATTTTAAAAGCAGCAAGAGAGCTGGACATGGTGGCTCACACCTGTAATCCCAGCACTCTGAGAGGCAGAGGCAGGTGGGCCACCTGACGTCACGAGTTCAAGACCAGCCTGGCCAACATGGTGAAACCCTGTCTCTACTAAAAATACAAAAATGAGCTGGGTGTGGTGCTGCATGCCTGTAATCCCAGCTACTCAGGAGGCTGAGGCAGCAGAATTGCTTAAACCTGGGAAGTCGAGATTGCAGTGAGCTGAGATTATGCCACTGCACTCCAGCCTGGGTTACAGAATGAGACCATGTCTCAAAAAAAAAAAAAAAAGCAACAAGAGAAAATGGACACCTTATCTACAGGAAAACAATTGGAATGAGAGCAGATTCTTCATCAGAAGCCATACAGGTCCTAAGGAGAAGGTTGGACATTTTTCAAGCACTGAGTGGAAAGAAACATCAACCCAGAATCCTATACCCAGCAAAATATATCCTTCAGGAATGAAGAGAAAATTAGAGCATTCGAAGATGATAGAAAACTAAGAGAAAGTATTGCCAATAGATGCCTTCAAAAGAATGGTTAAAGGAAGTTATCTAGACAAATAGTAAGCAATAAAAGAAGGAACTTTGGGACACTAGGAAAGAAGACAGTGTGGGCAGCAAGAACAAAGCAAACACGATAGACTGTTCAGCAGCTTCTTAAACAAAACAAAACGTAACTACACGTTTAATGGCTGTATGATGCAGTGCACCCTTGGACATTCATCCCAGAGACGTGAAAATTATGTTCACATAAAACTCTGTACATGACTAGCCACAATATCTTTACTAGTAATGGCCCCCAACTGAAGCCAGATGTGCTTCAATGGATGTGTGGTTAAATTAACCATGGTAAATCCATATCATGGAATACCATGCAGTAATGCAAAGGAATACATTTTGTGGGTTTTTTGTTTGTTTGTTTGTTGTTTGTTTGTTTTGAGATGAGGTCTTGCTCTGGCATCCAGGCTGGAGTGCAGTGACACAACCATATCCCACGGTAACCTTGAACTCCTGGGCTTTAGGGATCCTCCTGCCTCAGCCTCCCAAATATCTAGGAGTAGACCCATGTGTACCACCTTGCCCAGCTAATTTTTTTTTTAATTTTTCATGCAGACAGGGTCTCGCTATGTTACCCAGGCTGTTCTCAAAGTCCTGGCCTCAATGGATCCTCCCACCTCGGCTTCCCACTGTGCTGGGATTACAGACCTAAGCCATGGTACTTGGCCCAGGAAAAAGTTATTGATACACACAACAACCTCAGTGGATCTTCAGGGAATAATGCTCAGGGGAAAAAAGCCGGTCTCCAGAGGCTACACATGGTATGATTCTACTTATACTTAAAATGCTAAAATTCTAGGTTATCAATTGCCAGGGGCTAAGGAGGGGTGGGATGACAGGATAGGCGTGGCTGCGTCACAGTATCCTGAACTGCATCCTGTGGAGATGAAACTGTTCTGTGTCTCGGCTCCATCAGCATCCATGTCCTGGTTGTGATCCATATTATCGTTTTGTAAGATGTTCCCATTGAGAGAAACAGGGCAGTGAACACACAGAACCTCTCAGTATTGTATCTTAAAATTGCGTGTGAATCTACAACCATCCCAAAATGAAAGGTTTAACTAAAATTTCAAAAAGAGAAGAAAAAAGAAAATAAATCTGCGGATACCCAGAAACTCTGTGCAGCTCCTGTGACGGTCAGTTTGCTCAGATGACATCATACTGAAGTGTGTGTTTCTAAGCTGTTGATTCCTGGCAGGGTGTCAGTGAGGCGAGCTGATCAGTGATGTCTTTACTGACATGAGAACAAATAAAGCAATTTGACCCATGCTGAACTCAGAGAACTCTCTTGCTCCTAGACAAGAATAGACTCCTGCCTGGCAAATCGAATTCTAGAAGCTCTACGTCTATCGCAAATGGAAATGTTTGCAAATCAGCATTTTCAACATTTACTGCCACAGAAGGAAAGGCAAGATCAATTGGATGTCAAAGGTGGCCAAGGCTGAGCACCTCCGACTTTCGCCTCCCAGTTCAGCCCAGTCTGGGAGCCTCCTCA
Source organism: Mandrillus leucophaeus (assembly GCF_000951045.1). Classification (NCBI taxonomy): domain Eukaryota; kingdom Metazoa; phylum Chordata; class Mammalia; order Primates; family Cercopithecidae; genus Mandrillus; species Mandrillus leucophaeus. Next base: position 455,796 of record NW_012100843.1, on the reverse strand, counting down.
TGCGCATTCTCACGTGTGTCTTATGGAAGTTTGTTTTTCAATTTTCCTGTCCCAAATAAGATTTGTGTCAATTATTTCACAAGATATGGGAATCAATTTTCACCCGAGAAAACGAAAGCAAAATTATGGCCTACAAAATGTAGTCATTTGTCTTTATTAAAGATATTCATGCCTTTTTTGCAATAAAGCACAATTGTGCGCACATTGCTATGAGTATGACTAGGTAGATTCTAATTTTTCTCAGAATCTTTGAGGTCCGTTATTTAAAAAACAGTGAAGAACCACTGAACTTCTAGCGTTTTATAACTTTTATTATCAAATTTTCCAAAAGGAATTACTTGCAGAGCGCATTTTAGGCTATCTAAATACCATGCACTTTGAAACAAAAGATGCCACAGTTGCTGCTGTCCTCAGAGAGGGAAGGAATGATGCATTGGGTTTGGAGTGAATTTATGCAAGAGGCCCAGGAGTCCTTGATTAAAAGTGCCGCTCAGCCAGCACTGTCCTAAGTACTCATCACCTTTCCTAGTGAGCACGTTCAGGTCTTCGAGACATTGACACCGGTCTCTACTTAAAAACGGCTCGACTATAAAACATCAAAACTGGAAAGCTTTAACTCTGGCAATCATTTCTCTTTCTCGAGTGTGATGTAAGGACCTAGGCTCCCTCAGCCGTAGAATCAGGGGCCGGCTGAGTGATTACCAAGGTCTCCCGGTGCTAATGCTCCTGCCCGTTACCTGCCTCCGAATGCGCCGCCAAGCTCCTGCTGGCTCATTAAGCAGGCTGGAGTCAGGCTCTCTGACTGTGACCGGGTAACTCTGCCTCTGCGTTAGGAGGGCTGAGGAGTGAACGTGGCCGTGCCGGGCTCCATTTCAGAACACGTAGCTGCACCATTTCCTGAGCATTGGAGTTTAAGGCGTAAGAAGATGGGCAGGCACAGAGATGGAGGTCGCCACTGCCACGGGTCAGCATGCCACCTGTCCCAGCAGCTAGCAATAAGCACTATGATGTCAGAGGGACAAGCATCCGACTCCCACTTCTCATCCAAAGGTCTCCTTCACAGGAGCCCCCGGGACTCCCCACTTCCCCCTGCCCATCCCTACACAGGTATCCTCTTTCTCCCAGATGCAGCACCGGGCCTGGACCATTTCACATCCCAGCCTCCCCCTGCAGAGCTGGAGAGCAGCTTGGGACACCCTCTCTCAGAGTTGAAATGAAGGAAGATGGCAGCTGGGAGTACAAGTATTCCTTAGGAAAGGAGAAACAGCGGGCGCGCTGCACATACAGCCGCAAAGTTCCCACCCCGAGCTGCCACCATGACCCCAGGGCACGCCGGATGCCTTCTCCTCCATCTCGGAGGCCTCTGTCCGAGCCTTGTGCTCCTACCCTGTGTGTCCTGAAGCAACTCACTTCCCTGCCCATGTGGCCTCCTCGGCCTGGAACTCCTTGGCCTTCTTTCTCTCCACCTGTAAAACTCCTACATGCACCTTGAAGCCCAGTTCAAACACCACCCTACTTAGAAAACTTTCCCAGATTACCCCCGGGACTGCACATGTCCTCATTGCCATGTTCAGGGCATTCCGCTCACCTCCTTGCTACCTCAAAGAGCGTCCCTGAAGGCAAATACCTGTGAACAAACCTCACTCTGGCTCCGCACTCAGCAGTCATCAGGGAGGGGTGCCAAGGAAGGGCTTCCAGGAGAGGGTCTTCAGGTGAGAGACTCCAGGTGAGCTTCCAGGTGAGCTTCCAGGTGAGCTTCCAGGTGAGTTTCCAGGTGAGCTTCCAGGTGAGTTTCCAGGTGAGTTTCCAGGTGAGCTTCCAGGTGAGTTTCCAGGTGAGTTTCCAGGTGAGTTTCCAGGTGAGGGCCTCCAGGTGACAGCCTCCAGGTGAGGGCTTCCAGGTGAGAGCCTCCAGTAGCTGGTGTCTGGATCCCAGGCAGGAGCGTTTGAGGTGTTCTCGGAAGGAAGGAAGGAAGGAAGGAAGGAAGGAAGGAAGGAAGGAAGGAAGGAAGGAAGGCCGGCCAGAGGCCACTGTCCAGATCCCTGGAGCCAGACAGCACTACTGTGGCCAGCTGAGGCTGTGCCTTGGGGCTGGGGACTGATTCTTCGCTGTCGGTGGATGCTCAGGGAGGAGGCGTCCTGTGTGAAGCATGCAAGGCCCTGTGAGCCTGAGCCTGCCTGTGGGTCTAAACGGGCACAGTTCCCTGCCTCCCAGGTCCATGGTGCAAACCACAGCCCTGGCAGCCCTGACTCCTGTGCCCAGCCCCAGTGCCCTCCTTCTTCCTGCTGAGACAGAGTCGAGGGCCATGGCAGGTCCCTGAGGCATCCCAGACAGAGGAGGGGCACGGAGTCCCAGCAGGAGGGTTTCCGAAGAGGGGCAGACCCAGGGGCTCAGCTCTAATATCCCACCACGGCAGCCCCAGCTCCCACAAGCCTGGGCCTCCTCGAAGGGCCCAGGGGCTTAGTGACAAGAGCTGGCCCTTCAGGAACTGGCAGCCAAGCCCCTTCCCCAAGAGGCGCCTTTCTGTAGGTATAACGCAGGGGTCGCCAGACCCAAAGACCCCTCCCTCTGTGCAGGACAGACGTTGCAACCAGGGCCCATCATCCCTCATGCAAGGCATGTGTTGCAGGCAGCATTGGATATACAGACCTGGTGGGCACAGGGTGCACTTGTTTTGTTCTCGCTGGAATCACAAGGCCACCATCTGGTATCCTAGCAGCAGCATTTTGGAGGTTACAAAACAGTTTCCTATTTATTACCTGAATTAATCTTTGTGGTAATTTTATCCATTTTAAGTCATAGGCAGAAAATGAGATTCTAGGCCATCATCCTCCCCACCCCCACTTCAAGCCCTAGGTCAGGATCTACCCTGGGGCCTCTGCTCCTTCCTGGCTTCTGCTCAACCTCCTCTCCTCCTCCCAGGCTCTCATCATCCTGCCGGATGGATCTTCTCAGGGGAGCGTGTGGCCACCACTCCTCTGAAGGCACCTGGGCACCGCCAGGCACTTTGGAAAGCAGAGCCCGATCTTAGCAGAGAGACAGGGAAGCAGCCCCGAGGGACAGCGGTGAGTCCCTCCTTCCCTCCAAAACTGCCCCTTCCAGACCCTCCGGCAGCTGAATCTTCCCCAGGGGTAGATACTTAATTTCTAAGGAAGAACCTAAAACAAAACAGTGATTCCATCATCAGCATAAAATAAACAGAATAACAATAAACCATGAAAGAAAAAAATAGACTGAAAGAAGCCAAGATCTATACCTGTGTAATGATGTATAATGAGATGTTCCTGTAATCAATAGGAGGCAGAATGGAAATCTTTGATTTTCACAGAGGCTGCTGAAGGCTGCGGTTCTGGTGGATGTGATTTACGCCACAGTGCTGGGGTCTTGAAGCTCTAGCTTGGAGATCCCCACTTTACCTCTTTATTTTAAAGAACTCTTACGGTTTCTTTGTCATTACTATTATTTTTGGAAAGTGATACATACTCATGTGAAAGTACAAAGAAGAACCATGTTTTAAGATCTATGATGCCGTAACCCAGGGGTAAGCACTGTTAAATCCATCTGCATTTTCTTCTAGTCTTATGCACATATATTTACATAATTGAGATTATACTGCATGTGCAATTTTATATCCTGACTTTTTTCACTTAATATTGTGCTGTAAAATTTTCTACAAGTCGTTGACAATTTTAGAGAAGCATTTTAATGGCCATGTAATTATCTATTGTGTGATATAGCACACTGTAATTATTTCCCTAGTGTTGGACATAAGTTTTTTGCATTTTTTCACTATTATGGATAATATTCTGATGAGCACCTTTGCGAAGAAGACTTTGATGGTTGATACGGCTGTTTCCTTAGAAGAGATACAAAGAAACATAACTGTGGAATCTAATTATGCAAGTCAAGAGAGTCTGAGGCAATTAACCAGCCGCAAGTAGCAGGAGCTTTGCTTCCCTTCTCCCTAATGGGTCATGGCTATTATCATTACTTTAAAGTTTTCTAATTTAATAAGTAGCAAGTATGTTACTATCATGATAAAGTGTCTCTTCCTAATTACCAGAAAATTTGAATAATTTTTATGTTTGTCGATAATCTCTTTGTAAATAACCTACTCATTTCCTTCAGTTCCTTTTCTGTTAAGAAAAACAAAATGCTTTTAATTTATTGATTTCGCTTGAGTTTTTGTCACTTAGGAAATTAAGCCTTATTTATGCCAATTAATGCTTTTATTGAGAATGTTCATCTAAGTCCTCTTTCCTAAGCCTGGCCCCTGGGTTGTAAATCTTTTAATATGTTTTTGAAGTGATGTTTTAAGGATCCACTTAATTATATCCAGAAGACAAGAATTTTCCTGTGATCTATTTTGTTGTTCATGTACTTCAAAGAAATAAACAAACAAAAATCAAACCCAACATTCTTACCATCCATATATCAGCTGATAACCTCCTAATGGTCTTACATTGCTATTTTCTTTCCTCCTCTGTCCTGTGCTTCTGCACTTAGTGCCATGGGACTTTCATTTTGGTGTAATAATGTGATGTGAGGACCCTAAGCCACCCCCTTTTTAATAACAGCATTTACTGACGTATTACACTGACTAATGTATCTCCTCCTAATTGATTTATAGTCCTCTGATAGAATATTATGCTCCAGCCGGGAGCGGCGGCTCACGCCTGTAATCTCAGCACTTTGGGAGGCTGAGGCAGGCGGATCGCTTGAGGTCTGGAGTTCAAGACCAGCCTGGGCAACATGGGGAAACCTCGTCTCTACTAAAAGTACCAAAATTAGCTGGATGTGGTGGCGTGTGCCTGTAATCCCAGCTACTTGGGGGGCTGAGGCAGGAGAATCGCTTGAACTTGGGAGGTGGAGGCTGCAGTGAGCCGAGATCATACCACTGCACTCCAGCCTGGGTGACAGAATGAGACTCCATCTCAAAAAACAGAAAAAAAAGGATGCTCCTTCAGGTAGCTGGGTCTATTTTACACTATTCCAGCTACCACAGGGTTACAACATTTTAAGACGTTTTTCTTAACTGTCTCAGCTGTTCTAACTGGTTCATTATTCAAATACACATTCTCCCCAGCCTAAGCAATCGTCCTGTGGGCATCTATGGAAGAAAGAAGAGCTTCACTCCCTCCCAACTGCAGTTGCTTCCTTGAACCTGACTTGCAACTATGTGGGAATGGAACGTTTGAGACAAAACAAACCATAAGGCCATCCAGATCGACTCTGAAATAACACCTAACACGAGGCTTCAGCTGTTGCTGGCCGCCCTGCTGGCTTTCTGCCAGCCAAGTGACCCGCTCTGTCTTTGGCAGCTCTCACAGTGCTTGGGTCTTCTCTACTGCTCTGGGGCTACCCCCACCCACCCAGACATGTGCCCTCCAGAGCCACGGAGAGTATGTGGATATCTTCTTTATGAGAATAGGAACCAGATTCTATGGAACCAAGTTTGAAAATCCCAGTTTCCAGGATGGACTCTATCCAGATGTGGGAATCGTGCATGCTGGGAAACTCTTGCTCCCTGTGAAGCAGGCTGGCTGGCCTCCTGTTGTGATCTGGTCTAGAGAAGAAGAACAAAAGCCCCTTACTCAAGCTCTAGCTTATCTAACTTTCAGCCAGTCAGCAGCAAAAGACCCTACACACTGTTAACCACAAGTTCCTGCTTCCATTAGGACTCAAACTCAACCTATAGTTATCCCTTCCTCATTGTAATGCTAAAAGTCACACCCAGAGGTACAGATTTAAAGTATGCATGCTACATGCAGTGTATACAGAAGTGTATTAAATCCCTGCCCAGGTGCTGAAAAGGATCCTCCTCTACATGTTCTGATGTCTCCCTTCCCTATAGGAGAGTCCTATAAAATGAACTCCCACGCTGCTTTCAGAGAGCAGCCCGTCCTTCCCTTCTGCAGCGCTGACTCCACTGTGCATAAGCTAAATAAACTTTTCACTAGTCTCTCTTGATTTCTATCCTGGGAGACTGCAAGAACTCAGGGCACCAGAAACACTTGTTTCACTTAGAAAATGTATGTCCATGACTAGAATAATAATTTACAGCATTTTTCTTAATCCAAGCAGTGCAATGATGGATGAACCTGTATAAGCAAATAAGGTTGTGAAAATGTTATTTGTAATAACAAAGAGTAACAAATACAAATACGAGCAGATGAGGAAATCACCCTGAGAAATCTCCAAGTGTTGTTTCTCATCAAGAAATCTGGACACAAACTCTTTTTTTTTTTTTTTTTTTTTTTTTTTTTGAGATGGAGTCTTGCTCTGTTGCCCAGGCTGGAGTGCAATGGTGCAATCTTGGCTCCCTGCAAGCTCCGCCTCCTGGGTTCACACCATTCTCCTGCCTCAGCTCCCTGAGTAACTGGGATTTTAGGCGCCTGCCACCATGCCTGGCTAATTTTTTGTATTTTTAGTAGAGATAGGGTTTCACTGTGTTAGCCAGGATGGTCTCGATCTCTTGACCTCGTGATCTGCCCACCTCGGCCTCCCGAAGTGCTGGGATTACAGGCGTGAGCCACCACGCCCGGCCTGACACACTCTTTTTAGAAGTCGACAGTGACATATACAGCTTATCTGTGTACTGTCTTCCAGCAATATCACTAACATGATAAAATCAAAGCTGCTGAAAATGCAGGAAAAAAAGTTGCTTATTTAAAAATAATTTAGAGACAGAAGAATTGCTTGAACCCAGGAGGCGGAGGTTGCAGTGAGCTGATGTTATGCTATTGCACTCCAGCCTGGGTGACATAGCAAGACTCTGTCCAAATAATAATAATTAATAATAATAACTCAGAGATACTGTGTTCTGTGTACTTCCTCAGTTTAGTTCACTGAAGGAAAATTCAGGGTTGACCAGTGATTATTCAATGTAAAAAAAATTGTTGAGAATTTTAAATGCAAACACTTTTACAGAAACACAGAAATGAGTAAGAGTGATTCTCTGCCCTTGTGTGTAAACAACTGAAAATAAAACAGAATTTGACTTTAAACTCCATGGGGCAGGGTCCATGACTCCTGTTCAGTTTGTGATCCACAATTACTGGCATACGAAATGTACCCAATAAATACTCAGTGAATGAATAAAAAGTAAATTTCCTTGTATAACCCAGATCTTTCCTGCTTACAAATGATGCCCGCATCCATTATCTTGTTTGATCCTCCAGCAATGAGGTGGGAGGTGTGTTTGCCATCCCACACAGGCCATGATGCACAAGCCAACAGCAGCTCCCCGGAGACCTCTCGGATCCCCAGTGGTCTCTGCCCTCACCCCACACCCACCAAGAGCTCTTCTGTGGCAGATGCGGGGACTCCCTGGCATCCTTGCCATGAGAGGGAGTATCTGGGCAGTGGGAGGTCATGACCTTGGAAAGTCTGTTCAATAAATGGATGGCCTGCGGGCAAGTCAGCTTTGTGGGCTCATTCGAACGGGCTGTTCTCTGCAGCTGCAATTCTAGCCTAAACCTCTACAGAGCCTCTGAGTCAACCTTGAGGTTTCGCCAAGGTGAGTCCCTGGCAATAGCCACACGGAGCGTCCTGACCCTCTTTCCAGTAAAATCCCTTGCCAGGGGCTGTGTCGGGACAGCAGGGTTAGGGTGCAGGAGGCCCCTTCACGTCGGGCTTGTGGTGGATGGGAAGAGATGGGCAGACACAATGCTGCTTCTCCAAAGCTCCCCCAGGGGCTCACAGCCCCAGAACATCAGGACAGGAGGAGAGGTGTGTGGACAGGGCGGACGGGGGATAAGCTATGGATCAGCTCCCACACCAATCTCACCCCCAGGCACTGCTTTAAGAACGCCGGGGTCCAAGAAGAGCTTGTCATATAAAGGACTGCACATAGCATTAAGTCTAGAAATTAATAACATAACCCATCGCTGAATTCTGCCGGCACGCAAACTCAGGCAGAGATAGTGCTGCCTGGAATCCCCTGTTTTCCCCATGTTGTAGGAGGGTGCAAGGCGCGGTGCAGTGCCCACGGCATCTTCATGACGAGTTCTCACCTGAGCGCAGAAACACAGCGCCCGTGGAGCACGTGCCCCTCTGCCAGGCGGGCGCAGCACCTGCCTCCACAGGTAAGACGGACGCGGCGCTCATTTCCATCTCACCCTCTGTTCTCCAAGGAATGCAGCTGCCGGGGGAGTCTCTGTGGTCAGTTTCTGGACAGGCCTGGGACAGCCCTGAACGAAGATTAATGCTTTATTTGTGAATTCTCCAAATTCCAGCACCCTTTCCTGATTAAAACAGCAACAAAAATGCTTAGTTAAAAAGGAATTTACGGTAATGTCCTTGGCATTAAAAAACAAACAAACAAACAAACAAACAAAATCTCAGCCCCAAAGCTAAGCTCCTACTGAACAGGAAAACCTGTTACAGTAAGATGAGGTCCTAGTCATCTCCAGCTTGGCGGGTGCAGTGGAGGCGTCAGCCTGTGCAATCAGACGGGCAGACACAGAAGAGGAACAGGATGTGAACTCTTTCTGTTTGCAGGTGATATGAGCGTATCTCTTGAAAACCCAAGAGAAAAAAGGATAAAACAGATAACTAACACTGGAATGGAACCACACAAAAGCAAAACAAATATAAAAAATTAGTAAAGTATCAGTATATAAAATTAACATAATAATAAAAAGTATATATACAAACAATGACCAAGTAGATGATATAGTGGATAAGAAAACACAAATAGCAATAAAAAGAAAAATACAGAAAAGCAAGTTTTTAAAAACTGTATGTTTACATGAGAAAAACTCTTAAATATTCCTAAAAATTTGGATTTCCCTGGATGGAGGGGCATCTCCTATTGTTGGATAGGACTATTTAAAATTTGGGTGGGCACGGTGGTTCATGTCTGTAATCCCAACACTTTGAAAAGAGGCTGAGGCGGGTGGATCACCTAAGGTCAGGAGTTTGAGACCAGCCTGGCCAACATGGTGAAACCCCATCTTTACTAAAACTACAAAAATTAGTCAGGCATGGTGGCACACACCTGTAATCTCAGCTACTCGGAAGACTGAGGCAGGAGAATTGCTTGAGCCCAGGAGATGGAGGTGGCAGTAAACTGAGATTATGCCACTGAACTCTAGCCTGGCCAACAGAGCGAGATTTTGTTTCAAAATAAATGAATAAATAAATAAATAAATAAGTAAATAAATAAATAAAATGAAATAAAATAATAAAGATACTAGTTTGGGGGGGTTAATGTAAATATTTCATGTAATACCAATAAAAGTGTTAATAAGCTTTCTTTTCTGAAACCAAACAGGTATATTCTGAATTTCTTATGAAAACAAATGCAAAGTATCTTTAAAAAAATTTTTAAAACAATGGTAAAGTTACTAGACATAAAAAATACGATAAAGCTTCTGTGATTAAAACAGTGTATTAGTGGGACATGACACCTGACCAGTAGAATAAATAAATAAAAATAATTTGTAGAAATCCGTGAATATACCCAAACACATGTGGAAGTTGGGCATATTATTTAAGAGGACATCTCTGAAATGTCCGAGGAAAATATTAACTTGTAAAAATTCACATTAGAAAATCTTGACATTCACTTGGAAAATTGGATCCACGACTCACACTATTCGCTGGACAAAAAGTAAAATGTAAAATATACATGAATTATATACACACACACATTAGGCAAAATCATGGGTGAATTCCTTTTTAACCTGAACAGGTGAAAAGCTTTTCTAATTAAGATTCAACATTTAGAAACAATAAAAAAGGTTGATAAATGCAATGATATGCTTTTTAATTGTATAGTAAAAATGACTGTAAGCAAATCCTAAAGACAAGCATCGAACTGTGAGGAAGTATTTACAACGCCACTCACGATGGGAGAACACGTGAAAGCTGCTTGCTGCTGCTGTTTCTCACCTCTCAGATCGATGCCAAGTTACAGCTGGCAGCACTCCATGGGCAAGGCTGGGGGAAGTCGCCACACGCAGTGCTGGTTGGGGCAAGGGTGTTACTGCACTGTGGAGGGGAATGAGAAGGCTTCTAAGGTGGTAGTGTAAGCACCTGCCTTTGACCTAGAGCTGCATGTCCAAGAATTTCCCTTACAGGGTGAATGTCTCCAAACATCAACCAGCACGTACAAGTGTACTCCTCGCAGCAGTGCTCTATGTTAGCAAAGTGCTGGGAATAACCTGGAGAGCCACTTAGCAGGGTGGGTACGAGAGCCACAGTGCCCTGGGATGGCACCCACTGCATGGAGGAGAAGCAAGGAGGGGTGGCCCCACACCAGCAGCAGTGGTCCTGCTTCACGCAGCCGGCACTGGGACTCAGTGGGGAGTGATGAGAGGATCCCAGCACCTGCAGGGGCGTCCAGGGCAGAAGGGCCGGCCTGGAGTGAGTCACCTCAAGAGAAGCTGACAATCCCCAATGCTGGGCTGGAGAGCCAAAGAACCAATGTCAGGAAAACAACGGAAATGGGGGAAGTGTGTGGGGGAGGGAGATTCTGATTTTAAAATGTCCATGGAAACCTGGCAAGCAAATGCAGTGGGTAAAACCTGATTGGCTCCTGGGAGAAAAAGCATAAAAGTAATTGTTAAAAAAAAATAGATGAAACTGGAATGCGAACTATTTAGATGCTGTTGTTGAGTTTTAAAGAGTCTTCGCTGTGACAATGGTATTCTGGCTGGGTGGGCAAGGGCCTTTCTTATCGAGATGCATGCTGATGATGACGTATTCGAGGGTAAAATGTCACAATGTCTTACACTCACTTTCACATGTCTTCACGAAAATGTACGTGTGTGTGCACGCTTGTATGTACTTATGGACATGTATAGAGAGAGTGCACAAATGTAACAACGTTAAAAAGCATGAAGCTGAGGGTCTGTGAGGGTTCATTTTATGCCTTGTCAACTTTTCTATAGGTTTATAACATTTTCTAAGTAGACACTAGGTAAGAAAGAAAAATCGTGCACATTTATTTAATCATGGATATGAAAGGTGAGTCAGGGACAATTTGGCTTGGAAGGACAGAACCCTGCAGAGGAGTGAGTGTCTGCGGCAGAGGCTGACTCGGACTGGCAGGGCGCCCGGTTCTTTGAGAAGATGCTGTTGAAAATGAATGCAGAGGGCTTCATGGCCTCTTCGAAACTACCCTCACCAGCCATAGGCCAAGCCTCCCAGCCCCAGCCCCTGGCCCACTCCCGTCAGCAAGCCCTTACTGCCTCTAATCCTGTGGCTGGTCTTCAATCCCCAATTAGAGGCTCTTCAAAAGCATCCCCTTCTCTAAGCCATATTCCTCTGAAATATGCTTGTAATATTGTTCACACTAACCTACATGCTCATGACTCCATTTACACAACAGCTACGTGATGTTGAGGTTTATGTGCTCTTTAAAAATTTTTATAGCAAAATAAATTTATTATTTCAAAAAGAGATTATGCATTTAAAATATCTATACCCCAAATTATAGAACATTTGCGTTTTGCAGAGTGGGCAGAAGCGGTGTGTAGTGTGTCACTTGTTGAATAAACACACGTCCAGGGGTCTGTTTTTCCTGTAGTCAAAAAACCTCAAATCTTGTCGTGCTGTGACCTAGAAGCGGAACCTGGCATCTGAGTGTGGACAGGTCATCCACCATATGGAGCTGTTCCCCTTGCCACCAGTACACACACACACACACACACAAATACACACATACGCACATGCGCATATACACATGTATTTACATATACAAATCCACATGCATATCTACATAAACACACATGCACACACATACACACATGCCCATGTACACATATAGTTGTACACACATATATATACAAACGCACATACATAAATATACACACACACACACACACACGCACATGTACACACATACCTGAACACACACATACACACACATACACATGCACGCACACACACACGCACATGTACACACATACCTGAACACACACATATGCACACATACACATGCACACACATACACACATGCCCATGTACACACATAGCTGTACACACATATATACACAAACACATATATACATAAATATACACACACAAATACACACACAGACATGTACACATATACCTGAACACACACATATACACATATACACATGCACACACATACACACATGCACATACCTGCACACACACATCTACATAAACACACACTTATGCACATGCACATACATACCTGAAGACACACATACACATAAACACACACATATGTACACACATGCACATGTACTCACACACTCCTGCACACACGCATCTACATAAACACACACTTGTACACACATGCACATGTACACACATACCTGCACACAGATATACACACGTACACACATCTAAACACACATGCACACACACATGCACATGTACATGCATGCCTAAACACATACACAAACACATACGTACAGACATACCTGCACACACATACACACACACATCTACATAAACACACACACACACAGAGACATGCACATGTACATACATGGACACAACTGGGCTCTGATTCCCAAAGCTGGAACTGAACTCTGATTCCGGTGCTCCCCCTCCCCAAAGCTGGAACTGAATTCTAACTGGACTCTGATTCCGGTGTTCCCCCCAACAAAGCTGAAACTGGACTCTGATTCTGGTGCTCCCCCTCCCCTGCCAACCTGACAACCCTGACAGCACTGGCCCATGGGATCCCCGGAGCCAGCCACGTGTCCTGTTCCCAAGGTGCTCAGGGCAGGTCTTGTCATGGGGACGCTCGGGAAACCCTAGCTGCCAGGAGTCTCACTCCCAGCCAAACCCCGGTCACGACGCAAGCTCCTGGTCCCAGGGGCTCCTGGGCTGTGTTCCGTTCCTGCCTTCTGACTTCCCTCTAACCAAGCAAGGTCATAATGTGTGTCTCTTGCAAAGAAAAATAAAAGGAAAAAAAGAACTTACTTTCAACTCATCGATATTTTGTGCAACAGCTCTGCAGGGTATCAATACACTTTTCCAAAGCTGTAAATGTGTAAACTTCCGAAGCAGTAAAGCTGTAAAATCTTGTTATTGGGCCTTCATTACATTTTATATTTTGGGCAGCTGATTCCAAACTCCAGAAAACAATAGGAAGGCTGGTCGACACTGTGTGGTTGGAGGGTGGGAAGGAGAAACTTTGCTGACCAAGAAACCGGCTGATCCTCTGGAGGCTGGACCCAGACGGACCAGCGGACTTCGCACGTGGCTGAAATCTGTCTCACCAAGAGGGAGGCAGGTGTGGGCTCCAAATTAGTTTTACCTGGATGGAAACCAGTCTGCCCAGCGTAGTGACAACCTAAACAACCAGGCAAATAACACTGGAAATGAAAAGAAATGTGACACCAGTCAGTTCATGGCAGACGAGGTGTGCCCAGTGTGCTGGTTTTCTGTAGCCCTCCAGGAGGTGGAGGCTGCTGGGGGAGATGTGGTTTGGATGGAATGCAAGCTTCAACTGCTTCTCACGTGATGTCACCTGTTCTCACAGGGAACTCACGAACACTTATTTGAGCAAAGATGAAGTCTGGTCCCAAGCTCCCTGAGCCATTCCTCAGACCCAGCTGTGCAGGAGTGTTTGGCTGTGGGGACCTTGCTCTCTTTCTGCCATATCCCTCAGAGGCACAACTGGGATGAACCAGGGGCAGGGACTTCTTCCCCTGGAGACAAGGGTGTGAACTTGAGGGGAAATCCTTAATGAGGACTCCTCCCTGTCATCGGGTGGGTGATGGCTCTGTCTTAGAGCCCTTGTCTTTGGTGGCCAACTCTGGGGTGCCCAGGGCATGGGGGCCGGGAGCCCGGGGCTGGGAGGGGTAAGACAGTGATGGAACTCAGAGTCTGGCAGCCCCTGCTGTGGGAACCCAGGTCATTACATTTTCTTTCCACTTCTACGTGTTTGAGAAATTCTATCATGGAAATCCTCCAAGGCCCTCACTCTTCCCAGGCCAATGTCCCACTGAGTAAATCAAAGAGTTGTTCAGAAAAACTAAGGATAAAGGTTTCAGATGCAATAATGACCTAGTCTAGGTCTTCTGCAGGTCAAGGTCAATCGCTGACCTTCAGAGTGTCAGCCTGACATCTCCCAGGTCTGGGCTCCCGAGTCTGGGTCTGGTCTATGTGTAGCCTCAGGCTTCCGTGCACTGGGCGCACCCGGGTCCAGGCTCCTGAGTCTGGGTCTCCGTGCAGCCTCAGGCCTCCGTGCACTGGGCACAGCCCTTTTTTGCTCATGGGCCAGGCTGAGTTATTGCTCACTCAGCTAATCATGGCCTGATTAATTCTCCAAGCTCAGTTAGTTTGCTAGCTAAGGAATCTAGAGGTAGTCAGAACCCACTGGAAATGCAGCCTCTCCAAATCCAGGCCCCCGTGAATGGCCAGTGCTCAGCCTGGGGGGCGTCCCCTCCCCTCCCTTTGTCTTTGCTCCTAAATGTCCTCTCTGTTGGTGCATCATAGCTGAAAAGGTCATCAGTTTATGAAACACCTAAAGACATAAGCAGGTTTCCTCTATTTCTGTGCATTCCACAAGTCCTTTTGAAATGACCTTATTTTCTTCCCCCATTGACACTTGGAGGAGGCTAGAAGACAGTGCCCACCATACAGTTCCCACTGGGATGCAGGTCCCACCAGGATGCAGTCCCCACTGGGATGCAGTTCCCACCGGGATGCAGGTCCCACTGGGATGCAGTTCCCACTGGGATGCAGTTCCCACTGGGTGGCAGTTCCCACCAGGATGCAGCTTCCACCGGGATGCAGGTCCCACTGGGATGCAGTTCCCACTGGGATGTCCACCTGGGCCCCTGTGCGATGCCTGGCTGTCCCTTTCCAAAGCCGCTCCACATGGAGCTCAGGATGCAGAGCTGAGGACAACGGCCGAATCGGGGGCCTGGACTGCTCCCAGATTCTGCCTAGGATGGCCCTTCCACCCCTCTGCACCCCACTTCTGCCCATGAGGGTCACTCCAACTCTCCGGGTTGCTTCTACAGAGCCAGGGGATGGACTAAACAAACCAAAACAAAAACTTCTCCGCAGGCCCTGCATCATGAGTCAGCTGAGGGAGTATTTCCCAAAGGCCTTGCAGGAAAAGGCAGGGAGAAGTTGGGCAGCCTGGCTCTGGGGTATCTCTGGAGAGCAGGCTTCGGTGGAGGTTGGACAGAAAGGTGGGGTCTCCCCTGTCCCGGCCTGGGGAGGGCAGGAAGGGACCAGCAACTTGCATGGCCGGAGAGCTGGGATTGATCTGTAGAACCAGGCATCGTGAATGAGCAGCCAGGGGCGGACCTGTGGGTGCGCCAGGTGCTGAGCCTTCTAAGCAGCAGGTGCAAGCTCTCTGTCCTTGCACTGTTTCTCTGACACAGAAGAAGTCTGAGACCTGTCGTGTGGGACAGTTGTGTGAGTCAGGACTCCCCCATGGAGGCTGCATCTTTGGGAGTGGTGAGGAGGGATCTATTACAGGAGGCTGAGCCTGTGCCACTGCTGAGGCTGGTTCCACGATCTAGGTGTGGTTGGCATCACTGGAGCCAGGAGGCACAGGGCAGGCAGTGATGAGGGAAGACAGACGGGAGTGGACAAAAGACCCCCTGGGACGCATCTGTCTCTTTTCAACTCCAGGCCTGCAGCCTGGACGACACAGCTGAGCTGTGTAGATGCGGACGCTCTCATCCCGGAGTGGAGCAGGTGCCTGGCGCAGAGGACAGGTACACTGATGCATGGAACCAAGGCAGCAAGGAGGCAGGACTGGCTGTGACAGGTGCCCCCAGGGTGAGCAAGGAAGTGCATGGGAAGAAGCTGAAATGGCACCCAAAAGCCCAAAGGGGACCCAAGGACAGGGCAGCTCTAACCTTGGTCTCTGGGCTGGCACTCCCATTTTTGCCTTGGAGTGAGACTGAGTCCAGAAGGGGAGGAGGCAGTGCCTGCTGCTGGGAGGGTGTTGGGTAGGGACACGGTGGACAGGGATTCCAGGCCCGGTGGAGCCACCCACCTCCACACGGTTAGAGAGCCTTTCAGAGCCAATGTACCCAGTCTGGTTGTGCAACTGTGAATGAAAAGGACTCTTAAGCCCTGAATATTTTCATGTAAACATGTCTCTAGCCTCATGTTAAAACCACAGATGATCATGGAGGTGAACACATAGCTAAGAGGCTGATTTTTTTTCTGAAGATATGTTCATTATTTGATAAGGATTTAAACAGATTTTAACTACCTCCCTGGATAGTTCTTTCTAAATGTTTTAATTATAAGACCTTCCTGGCTTAATACGTTATACGGTGCATAATCAGGTTATACATTTTCTATCCTATCTCAGCCTGAAAAATAAGAAAATAGGATTATAATAATACCACTGCAGGGGCAATTAAATGCAGCAATCATAGTGTGAAGACAGTCCCCTCTCCTCTCCACTCAGGCTGGCTGAGGCTGGCTCCCCATCCCCCATTCCCTCCACAGGCCCTGGGTACCAGCCATGCCTGGGGAAGCCCAGAGCACGGGGTCCTGGGTGGGTTATTGTAGCAGTGCCCAGAGCAAAATGGAGGCTGGAAAGGCTCTGGAGGAGACAGTGGGTGGAATGAGCCAGGATGAGGAGCATCGGTATACCTGTCCTCTGGGCCGGGCACCTGCTCTGCTCTGGGATGGCAGCGTCTGCATCCACACAGCTCAGCTGTGTCCTCCACATTGCAGTCTTGGAGACAGAAAGAGACAGAAGTGTCCCAAGGGTCCCAGATCCTCATCCCAGCACCTGGGGGGCCTTTTGTCCACTCCCCTCTGTCTTGCCCCATCACTGCCCGCCTTGTGCCTCCTGGCCCCAGTGGTGCCAGCTGCACCTATACTGTGGAACTGGAGTCCCAGTCCCTTCCCGAGTGATGACAGTGCACTGGGGAACAAGCTTTCCACGTAGTCCCCGGCACTGCCCAGAGCTCAGGTCCCTTCCCAGGTAAAGATGATGATCCCTTGGGGGATGAGTTTCTCACACAGTACTCAGCACTGTCCAGAGCCTGGGTCCCTTCCCAGGTGATGGTGATGCCTTGGAGGACAAGTTTCCAAGTGGTGACCAGCACTGCCCAGAGCCTGGTTCCCTTCTAAGATGACTCCTTGGGGGACAGGATTTCCATGTGGTGCACAGCACTGCGGAGCCCATTCTGCACCAGCCAACTCCACAGTAAACTCCTCACCTGCTCCTGCAGCCCCCTTAACACGGGCACCCTTTCAAACGGGAGAAGAATCTGAGCTTCCAAAAGTTTAAAGAACTTACGCCTGCACCCCTGAGAACCATCAGTGCTCTCTGACCTTACAGGCTCCATTTCTAAACCCCTCTGACTCATCCGTGGGCTCTGGGGGGAAACTGAGGTTTAATGTGGGTGGTTCCAGGTGAGTCACTTCTCCTGTCTAAGCCTCAGTGGGGCATATGAATGGCCCCCAGAGCATCATAAATACTGGAGGAGAGGACTGACGACTGTGGATGGACACAGCCAGTGCCTGTGCATAGGAAGCTCTCTCTGGGGATTGTGCCTCTCATATTATTGCTGTGGGGCCGAGAGCAGTGGCCGGACGCGCAGGTCCTCGAGGCAGCAATCACTGCCTCTCTGTGTCTCATTCTGCCTGTGTATATAAAGGGGCAGTCCCCTTGACTGTGCCACTGGTATGCATGAGGATGACCTAAGTTAACACCCGATCGCTTCGAGAACTGCCTGGCAGGGGGCCGGCCTTTGCACTGCTGAGCTGCGTGGCTGCTGGTGTCCCACCGCCACAGGCTGGACAGGCTGAGCTAGGATGGCTCGGTGCTCACACCTGCTTTTGCTCTGCTTTACCCTCTTCAAGGGCAGGAGCCAAGTCAGCTCCGTGTCTGACCCCAGAACATAACAGGCTCTGGCGTGCGTCAGTGCTCGGTATCTGTTGTGCTAAATCGCCAGGTGCGACCCCGTTGTTTAACCATCACAGAGGGAGATGAGGTGGAGGCAGGGAATCCAGGTAGCCAAATGACCCCACTGGAGTCCAGGCAGCTCGGTGACCTCTCCTGGATCCCAGGCAGCCGGGTGACCCCACTGGACAGCAGTTCCCTTGGTTGGTACCCTGGGTCTGCTGTCCTGCCTTTCTGAGAAATTGTCTTGGCTGTTGAAGTCCCAGTTGGCGGAGGAAGAGTGGATGGAATGAGCCAGGATGAGGAGCAATTTACTGCCAGGCTGCAAGCGCCCGTGGCTGCAGGGCAAGGGCAGAGCAGACTTCATTCCACTTCCGAGGCACTGAGCTATGTCGACACATTCACCGCGGAAGGGTTGGGGCCTTTATGGGCCATTTCCATTTCTAAAATATGGTGTAAGTTGCAAAGTGATGATGCAAATTGCAAGAGATATTTACTATGTGTAAGACTCCAATAAATATTTCTTTTATGTCCTAAATAAAACCCCAAAATTGTGAGTGTTTTGTGGGCCTCTTTTATGTCTTCCCATTATGGTCCTGGTCTTGTGATTTAGCCAAAATTTAGTGGCAGTGAACATGAGCTACAGTGGAGCTCTCTCTGACCCTGAGCACAGCCACGCACCGAGCTTGTCTTTCTGCCAGGGTCCTGGAGGGAGCCCCACCCAAGAGAAACAGAAAACAGTCAGGACACGGAAACAACATACACGTAAAAAAACCACCAAATGCAGTACGCTGATTTCTGCCCTCAGAACCCACGAGTAGATGAGGATGTCTCATGTCTCAGAGGGCAGTGTATTATATAAAAGATGAAGTAGGCAAAGACGGTGCATTCGCAAATACATTGGAATCAAGAGAGCATTTCAATTCCGTGAGCTTGAGCTACAAAAAATTGAGGGTGGAGATCTCTGACTTTGTTATTACATGTGCATTTTGGAGAAGTGGAGGGAGTTGAAATGGTAGTAAAAATGATTCATTTCTCAGCACACTTTGCCAGAAGGTGATTTATTTTAAAAAGCATATGGACGCCCACATTTCTCCACTTCTCAGGCAGAATTAGAGGACTGAAATGGAGAGATCTATCTCAGATGGACGTGGAGACGAATCAAGTAAAATCACCCACTGAAGCCAATGCTGCACTCTCTCTGAAAGTCTAGAGAAAGAACTTGTCCTCTCATGGGGACAATCATCTGATTTGTTTCCATTTCCCTGACTTCTAACTGCTTGGGGTAGAGATTATCTCCCCCAAATGATGCCAGGCAGGCCCAAGACCTTGTCCCCGATAATGAGTCATGGACAGGAGTTTATGGAATTGACACACCCAGGTAGGGTTGCTGGAGATTCAGAAATGTGGACGCTCTCATGCATTCTGTCTGTGACATGAACCCTCATGCCAGCCTCCCAGGGGAGGGTCTGCCTGAATAGGAGCCACCAGGGGATGGATGTAGAGAGAGGCAAGCTATTTTAGAGCAATGGGACTGTTCAGAGACACACACATACAGTGCATGCACACACACATGCACACACACATGCACACACACATGCACATACATACACACGTGTGCACTTACTACACACCCACACCCACACATGGTGCACGTTCACACATGGGCACACGTGCACACACACACACACACACACACACACACACACATCAGCAGGGAGGGGCTCAGCCCCAGTGGCTCCATGCTGCTTTGCTGGGCCCCAGCTCAGTTCCAGGAGCTCTCCCATCAGGCTGGGGATGCGGAGTGCTAATCCCAAGCCCTGCCCTCCAAGGCACATAATCCCAAGAGGACATTCTTTTCTTGTTAGTCCAAGAAAAACAAAAACATTTCTGAAATAAAAAGTTCTGTTTAGAACGTCTTCTTGCTCCAACCGTCCATTCCGACCCCCGCTCCACCTTTTATCCTTAGACAATCTTGGCTTGCAATCCTGGTGGGCAGAGGAGACCGGGCTGGATCCCAGTTCCAGGAAAGAGGGTGGGATGCTGGAGCAGGTGGCAGAAATGTCGTAGTTTGGCCCCGAGCCTGTGTGAAGTGAGCTTCCTTCTTTACAGACAACCACCTCACAGGAAATGTGCCAGGTCATAACAGCAGAGAAAAAGCCAAAACCAGAAAACAAGCATCGCTCTGAGTGAACATTCTCCGCCTGACCTGAGCGAGGCATTCTCGGTGGGCGGGGCAGTCAGAGCTTACGTAGTTGCTGCAGACCTGTGAGAGGACGTCTTGCTGTGACCCCTGTGTCTGGAACCCCAGCAGAGGGGTGCATTCACATGAGCACACATTCTGCAATGGGAGAAGCTCTGCCCAGGAGTGAACTGAGCTCAAGGCCAAGGCCAACGTTCCTTGTTTCATCTTCTCCCAGTAGATGGAGGCTGGAAAGGCTCTGGAGGAGACAGGGGTTGGATTGGGCAGCAGGAGGAGAGTCCAGCACGGTGGGGAGTATTCAAACCCTTCTTGACCTTGACTGTCCGCAGGTGTCTCTGAGCCTGGCAGATCCGTGGGGCGTCCCAGGGTCAGTGGCCCCCACATTGGGGCACCAGTCTGGGGTGGCCTTGCAGGGCAAGAGCTGAGTGAGGCTTGCTGGGTCGACGGGGCTGGGAGCGTGGAACACAGTGCCTGAGTCTCTGGGCCTCTGATGCAGGCCGATGTGGTGGGCACACTGGGCTCCTGGCCTGCCTAGCAGGAGGGTCACCTGGGCTGTTCCAACGAGCACAGTGGCAAATTCGTGCAAATGAGAAATCCGACCACAGCTACGTTTTTCTTATTTCCTTTCCTCTCTACCCCTATTCTGTCAAAAATGTTAAAACAGCAAATGGCCAAGTTCAGTGGCCAAACAGCAACCCAGCCACCTGTCCCCAGATTGGCCAGTTCTTGCTGGAGCCTCCCAACCAACAGAAAGAGCACTTCTCTGCCTGAGGTCAGAAGCTGTGGGAAGATCAATGCTGCCCCAAGATGGAGTCCCTGCAGGCTGCCCAACGTGGGTCAGGGCAGGGCAGGTGGAGGAGGACTGGCCAGTGTAGAAGGTAGCACTCACCTGGCTGGAGGCTGGACTTGCGGGCACAGGGCCCCCGGCCTGAGGCTTTACCTGATGGATGCTGCTCCATATGCCTGATGGGAGCTCTGAGCTGCTCTGAATGAGGGCATCTGGGATGTCAGGAGTGAAAACCAGTGGCCGGACACAGAGCTTCTCCATGAGTAGTGGCAGATTGTGGCCTGAGGCCGGTGGGGCAGCAGGTGGGGCGGCAGAGAGAGGACTGTGTCCTCTGTCAGGCTGATCTCTACAAAGGAAACCCCTTTTTCCACTCTTGGGACACCTCAGATTCCCCCATCGTGCCAGCCCAGGGATAAATCCAGGATGGCCACACGGAAAACAGCAGCCCTGTAGTTTAGGCTCAGCCTGGCCATGTAGGAACACTCGTCTTACCCCTAAGCCCCATCTCAGCTCCTCCTCCAAATTCTGGAAGCCTGGAGAATATCCGCCATCATTTCAGCCTTTTCTAAAAGTGTCTGCTTTGGTTTCAGAGACCGGCTGCCACGAGTTCAGTGGGCACAGGTGATGCAGGCTCCGCATCTGTCCACGTTCGGGCAGGCTGCCCGCCGACCTGGGCAGGATGGAGAGAAAGTTGCTGTTCAGCCGCTCATTTATGGAACAGCTTCATTTCAGCACAATCTCTGTTTATGGGTTATTCTAGCAGTGCCCAGAGCAAAATGCCTGCACCGGGCTTTGAAGGGAATGAGATGGCAAAGTCATCTGATTACCAACTTTTATGTGTGGAGGAGATATGCCGGCAGAGCAAGAGAGCAGCTGTTTTCATTTGTGGTTTGCAAACCAAGGTCGCGGCGGGTTGAGAGTATTTGGGCGAGGTGACTGGACTGGAAGTAATTCATCATTTCAGGATGGCCGGGGCCCGTGCTGCACATTCACACACATTGGAAAATCCCAGGGCTTATGTGCTAAGTCGACAGAGAGACGGTGCACAGCTAACTGGCTTTACAATTCCCATCCCGATCTAACAAACGTTCCCGATCTAACAAACGTTCCAGACAGGCGTTTGTTAGATCGGGAATTAGGCTGTGTGGTGTCCATCTGGCCACACATTCCCCACGCAGGCGATTGATCCATTCAGTCACCCATGTGCCCTCTCTTGCTGAAAAGGCTGCTGACCTCCCAGCCACGGGGAATAGATCCTGTGTAATGGGACGCAGGGCAGGGGCCAAATGTGAGAATCCCCCCAGACTGCTCCCCAAACGCAACATATGACTGCTCCCCAAATTCAACATGACACGAACGTGGATGGGATGGATCAGAGATGAGATGGCCCAGGTCACTGCTGAGAGAAGGGTTAGTGACCCGCAGGACTTGGTTCCAATGAGACAGGAGGTGCTCGTGTATCTAAGGAGAGAGGCATCAGTGAGAATGGGAAGAGGGAGCTTTGGAAGAATAAGGGAGAAAATGGGGCAGTTGTCCACGGTGCTGACTGAACTGCTGATGGGGAACAGAACTGGCTCAACGGCCCTGAGGACATGGGCTCGTGGGAAGGGCCACCCCCACGGTAGAGACAACGTCCCAGACTTCAGCTTCCCCTGCGATGACTGGAGACTCACGGGAGGTGCTGTCTCTGCTCTGAGCTCTGCTTGCCAAAGAGCCTCTGGGTGGGCCTTGTCTTCTTGTGAGGGTCTGCCCCCAGAAGCCTGAGCAGCCGTCGGTCAGGGCAAACCCTCTGCTTCCCAGGCCACCAGCCCCCTCGTCGGAAAGGAAGCGGTCAGATTGTGCATTGGCTCTGAGTGCTGCGTGGGGGGGGACATATCCCCGGAGAGCCAGAGCCACTCTCAGGAGGCAGCTGCATTACGGTCCCCTGCCTGCCTGTCCAGCTAGGGGCCAGACCCCCATCAATTCAACTCCCCTTGGAAAGACACTGGCAGAGGTGACCGGGGTCTCCAGGGGACTCACCTCTGCAGCGCAGTGGGCAAAGTCTTCACCCGGTTTCCTTCTCTGTGCCTTGGGAGAGGGTGAACATTATCATCGCACCAGCCCTGGCCTGCTGGGCTTTTCCAGACAGGCTTCTGTATCACGCTCACCAGCGCCCTCTAGGAGGCAGAGCTGTGAGAGCACCCAACGCATAGATGGGGAGATGGTGGCACAGACAAGCCGTCACAGTCAGGCTCTCCAGCCCCGGGACCAATACCGGACACCACCAGGTGCTTACCAGAGCCATACGAGGCCCTGGGCAGACCAGAGCAGCGCAGGGTGAGGTGGGCTGTCTGATGGCATTTTGTCTGAGATGCCTGTACCATCATTCAGGCTCCTCATGAGGATGGGCTGTGGCCCCCAGGGGTGTGTCAGAGCGATTGTCTCGGGTGGTGACTCAAGGGAGGAGGAGATTCGTGGGCAAAGGCCTGGAGATGCTGTGTGCCCGGCAGCCACGTACAGGCGCCTGTGTCCCGGCCTCTGCTCCCCTCATGACCTTCATCTCAAATCATGTGATGTGCAGTGGCCTGAGTGCATCCCCCAAAAACTCACATGTGAAACCTAACCCCAAGGTAATCGTGTGAGGAGGTGGGGCCTTTGGGAGGTGGTTAACTTGTGAGGGTGGAGTCTTCAGGAGTGGGATCCGCGTCTTATCAGATGGGCCCCAGAGAGCTCCCTCACCCCCTCTGCCCTGAGAGGACACAGTCAGGAGGGCCCCGTCTATGAGGAAGGGGCCCTTGCCAGACGCCAACTCTGCCGGTGCCTTGATCTTCAACTTCTAGACTCCAGAACCGTGAGAATTAAAGTCCTGTGGTTTTAAGCCCCCTGGGGTGGGGTAAGGGGTTAGAGCAGCCTGGGGCACTGTGCACTTGTCCGTCCGGTTTCCGCCTACCTCCCCAGGTCCAAGTTCCCCAACAGCAGAACCCACATCATCCTGTTTCCTGCTGGGGCCTCTGTGTTGGCAACAGTGCCTGGCACATCTTAGGAGCTCATCAGTATTTGTCAACTAAATGAAGGAATGTGATCACTTACTGTATTGTCTCGCTCTCCATGACGTATATTGAAGGGATTTTGAGAAGCCCCTGGTTGGCCTGTGTCATATCTCAGCTGTTCAGCATGGGTCCCAGGCCTTTCAGAGGCAGAGCACCGAAGATGCAGCCGACCAGACGCACCCTGAGAGCACGGCTGCTGCTGGCAGTTCCGTGGGCAGATCTTGTTACCTGTGCTCAGAGCCTCAGTGTGAGCGGCCCCTTCTGCCTGGAAGGCTCTGCTCCTGAGTCCCCCCAGCTCAGCTTCAGGACTTGTCTGTCCCCCTCACTCTCCCCACTTGCTCCCCTCCCACAGTCCCCTGCACACTCCCAGGCAGCATGTGCCACCCTGTGTGTCAGTGGCCTGATGATCTATGAGTCACTTGAAGACCAGGCTTCCGAGGCTCCCTTCCAGCAGTGCCCGGCCCAGGAGACGCAGAGCACACGTCAAAGGAATAAAGAAATGAGCACCTGCAGGAAGAGACGTTAATTCCGACAAAGCCACAGCCCCCAGTGCCCTGGGAGAAGCCCAGGGTCCAGGGCAGGGTGTGGTTTGCGGATCTGGAGTCAAACAGACTTCTGTGCAAGTTCTAGCTGTGTCCCTATTACCCAGACTTTGGACAAATTGCTCACTCTTTCTAAACTTCAGAGTCTTCTGCGAAGTGAGAGTGGCAATAGGATTTACCCCAAAGGATTGTTGAGAGGACAAAATGAGTCAAGGAAGAAAGGACTGAGCTGCACGCCTGGACTAGAATGAGCATTTGCTCAGTTACTCACTATGATTAGTGTTCAGATTGTTCACAGATCAAGGGTCATGGTCATTTGGAAATAGGAGCATGTTCCACTTACAATGAGTGCGCACCAATCACCTGCAAACAGTGGCTTAAAGTAATGACCCCTTTGATTTTGCTCCTGGGCGTGTGCTTTGGGCAGGGCTCAGTGGGGAGAGTTGGTGTCCGCCCGGCTCAGTGTCAGAAGGTGCCTTCAAGCGCTGGGAGCTGGGCTCCTAGGAGGCTCCCACACTAGCTCCTGTCGCCTGAGGCCACAGCTGGGGCCTCTCTAGGCAGGCAGGGCTTCCTCACAATATGGTGGCTCCCACAGGAGAATGTCCTGGGCAAGGAGGAGCCAGGCAGAGGCTGCCTCCTTTCAGAGCCTGGCCTGGCAAGTCACATGCGTCCTCCTTGTGCTCTCTGGTTGAAAGCAGTCACTGGTCCCTGCTGGATTCACAGGGCAGGAACCCAGACCCCACTCGTTGTCATGGCCATGGCAAGGGGAGCACGTGGGCTGTGGGTATGTCTGTGTGTCTCTGTAAAGCACGCGGTGGTGAGTGGGGGAGCACAGCCTGCACTGTGTGGATAGACACGGCTGGCCCTACGCCTGGAGAAGCCATCAGAGCCCCAGGAGAGGCTATTTCCACATGGCTTCCACTCCCTCACCTCCAATACAGTAAATACGCATTATTTTAAGATCTCCAAATGATTTCCAAGTGTAATGCAATTTTTAAAGATCGAGTCTTGGAAAACAGAGTTTGGAGGCAGGAAGGGACTCAATCGCAAGACAAAATCCCTAAAACTGTACGGAAACAGTTCTGTTTGCTCTGAATTCTGCTCTCCTGAGCAGCTGTCCGAATCCCTGTTTTCTGTGCCCCCTCACCCCACTGCTATCCTCTGTCCTCTACTGTCCCTGTTCTCATGGGGATGGCCCTCCCTCCTCATTGCCAGTGCCCGAGGGCACAGTGACTTCACAATGCCAGTCTTCATGGGTCTCTTCACGTCGGCAGGCCCGGCAAGGGCGTGACTACATTATGCTGACAGCGTTTGACAAACAAGCAGGAGTTTTTCACCTGCATCACACTTCACATTCTTAATGGAGAAAAGACAAGCAAAAAAAAAAAAAAAACAAGGGAAGTATTTTGGGGGCAATACAACTTCCTCTTATTATTGTTTGAAGCAGATCATTCGAAAGAAGCAGCAACAAGAAAATAAACAGTAGCGACAATAAACGTTTAGTAAAGAAATGAATGGAATACTGAGTGAACCTTGGTAAAAAAAAAAAAAAAAAAAGTGTCCTGACCATCTGTGAAGAAACAGCAGGGCCGTGAGTCCACGCAGGCTCATCCATCTCCGTCACGCCACGCTCCTTCTCTGGTCTCGACTGCTCACGGCCAGGAAGGCCCGGGGCCCCCTCATCCTCCCTGCGGGGGCCTCCCCACAGAGCAGGGGGTGCTGGGGAGCGGCAGACAGGCAAGGGGCATGCTCTGATGTGTGGAGAGGCTGGCAGATCTGGCAGCAGCAAGGAGGAGCTGAGAACTCCCAGGCAGAGAGAGAAGGCCCGGGTGGGGCCGGGGTGGGCAGGGAACCCCTGAGCTGAGACCCCAGGGGCAAGTCTGAGAGAAGAACAGAGAAAGAGAGGAGGATGAGCGAGGAGCCAGGGGAGGGTGGGAGGGGTTAGTGAAAGGCAAAGGTCCCAGGAAGGTGAGAGGTGGGTGGGCCCAGCCAGCCGACAGCCGCAGGAAGCTCTTGGGCTCTGGAGCTTGGAGGGAAGCTTCTGTCCCATGACCAAGGCCAGCGACTGCCTCTCCTTCCGCTCTCCTGCTGGTCCTGGGTGAGATTCAGTGATCTCTGATGGACACTCTAATAGAATATTTTAGTTTCCTGCTAAATTCTAAGAGGCTATTATCAAGTTCATCCAAGTTATGTTAGTGGCATTTAAAATGTAAGTGAAACACGGAAAAATGAAATTATAACCTAATGCTGTTTTTCTATAATATCTTAAATACATACTGAAACTAGAAAGGTTATTTATATCTACAGCCCCCAAAGTAGGAGAACATTGGAAATGCACTCCCTATAGACAGACATCACGAGGGGTTTCAGAGCTCGTTTTGCTCCCTGAACACGTCCCTAATTACACCTGCGTTCCCCCTTCATCTCCACGGCATTGCTGATGGGCCCACAGATGGGCGTGCAGGTAGATACAACCATCAGCATGGAGATGGCTCCATCACTCAGCTAACCATGACTTTAAATCATTTAATTCTCTTCGAATCATAATCATGGCTGTATGAACTAACATACAAGACCCCCGCATATTTGGATGAAAAGCAAAAATACCCAGGAGTTTTCCTCCAGGCCGGCGGCACCCGTGTGTTCCTAAGCACCGAGAGAGTATGGATTCTTTCATGTTTGCGGAAACAGCTAACACGGTGCCCTCCCCATGCACTCATGCTGATCTCATTTCTGGTGTAACTGTGCCTTGTCGTGAGCATTCGATAATTACTATCTGGGCGACGATGGAAATGATGGCGGGGATTAGAGAGTCATGGTGCTGACGGCCCACAGATGGCCACTGGCTAGGGGTGACGGAGGAGGGCTTACCAGAGTGTGACCCTGAACACTGGAGCCGAGCTGAGGGAAGTCAGGGAGGGCAGAGTGCCTGGGAAAAGCCACCACAGATGCTGCTTCTAGCCCGAGCCTGAAAGGGCGGGAAAGGCCACTGTTGCCAAAGTCCACGTGAGCCGTGGCTGTAGGAACAGCTCCCTGACCAGAGCTGTGGCCCTGGGCAAAGGAAATAATGTGGCCAGGCAGCAGGGAAGAGGGGGAACAGACACCCCAAACTCCCCCGCCCACCATCACTGTTTCCTGCTGCTGCCTCCCATTGACAGAAGCAGCCAAGAGCAGGAAGGAAGAGGGCCCAGAGCCGTGGTGTGGGAGACTCGGGGGCCACAGGGCGGGGCAGAACCCCTGGGAGAGGAGTTTTGGGAACGAATAGAAACTATGGAGCTCTGGCCCCTCACCCCACAGCACACTCACAGGCATTGGTGAGGACGGGGCCCCTTCCCCAGCATGGGAGAATCCACTGAGGTAACACCACAAAGTCCCCAGCAGAAACCCGGGGCAGTGGGCCGAGTGAGATAACAGGGGAGAGAAAGGGGAAGACGTGATCCACGGAAGAATTCAGCTGCTCAGGTCCTATTTCCAGAGACAGCCATGAGCCCTTGGATGAGAATCACCACTTCCAGCTCCATCTCAGGCTCCTTTTACCCAAAACCATGTGATGGGTGAGCCAAGCTTGCTTTTCTGTGGGGTCCAAGTCTTTACCACTGCTGACTTTCTGAGTTGATAGTTTCCTGCCAACCAGTGCCAAGCACTGAGTGGTACTAAAGATGCCCAGCAAATTCCGCAGGGTCCAGTCATGGTTCTCCGAGTCCTCATTATGTGGAATTGGGAGAATTCGCCCCAGCCAGCAGAGCGGCCACCTTCTCCACCTCCTGCTTCAGAGCCAGGAGGGGTCCAAATAGCAAGAAGCTGCCACGGCCTCCAGTTGAACAGAACCAAGATGGTGAGCAAACTCTGCCCTTGGGCAACAGGCTCTTCACACGCACCAGCCCAGGGCTGTGGGGATGGACATAAAGATTCCCTAAGTAGGTTAATGAGTCGAATGACCCAAGGGGCCACTCCCACCTCCCCTTGTTGCACCTGGTTCCAGGGGAAACGCCGCCTCTTGCAGGCTGCTGGGCTCTGGTGGGCACCATAACCCACAGGCACCAGACCCTCAGGGTTTTGTCTCCCAGGTGGCACCGCATCCAGGCCCTCGTAGGTTATTCCAGACTTATCAAGGCAGCTGCTGTGGGGGTGGGCACATGGGAACACCACTGAGTCGGGTGGCTCTGAGCTCATTGTTGCAATAACTTTCACTTGGATTGAATCCCTTGGTCAACAAGACATCTTGCGGGCAGCCCTGGAGATGGAGGCCATCCTGGAGGAATCAGGTCATGATCACTGTAGAAGTGCTTCAGGCAGGGAAAGAACATCTGCCTCTGGGGAGGTAATCAAATGAGAAGAAATTGCTTCCTCATTAATGAGACAATTTCACATGATCAGCCCAACAAAGGGGCCATCGATGAGACTGAACATTGGCCTTTTGTGGCAGTAGCTCCACCCCCTCCCTGAGCAATTCTACTAAAGCCTATGCAGACCCCGCACCCCGCCCTCGAGGTCACTTTGAAGTTGGCCCAAAGCGTAAGAATCAGGGTAGTGAGGGAAAGACACAGGCTGATGGCCGCAGGACCATTGTCTTCTCCCCGAGTGTGCCTTGTGAAGGGGATTTCCCAAGCACATGGGACCCGAATATCTCCACATTCTGTGTCCATCCCAACAATTCCCAGACTTCTTCATCTCTTGCTTGTGGACACTCAGTAACCCCAGCCCATAAGCCAGTGCTCCCCTTTCACCGAGAGGAAGGAAAGGTTTACAAAGTGGTGGCTTCCACAGCCTGAGGCCACTCACTGAGGCTTCTCCTTCACAACGGCCATCGGCACCACTCCGGACCAGGCCATTACTGGTGTCTGGAGCCAGCAGAGCTGGGGACTCCCCCGTGAGTCCTGGCAAGCACCTTCCCTCCTCTGTCGGCGGGGGACCAGGAGTTCAGCAGGAGGCAGCACTGTGGGCAGGGGCGGGACTGGGGCCATGAGTCGAGTTCCCCTGGTCAGGGCTGCTTTGCCCATGCTG
Organism: Mandrillus leucophaeus; assembly: GCF_000951045.1. Lineage (NCBI taxonomy): Eukaryota > Metazoa > Chordata > Mammalia > Primates > Cercopithecidae > Mandrillus > Mandrillus leucophaeus. Next base: position 426,404 of record NW_012100843.1, on the reverse strand, counting down.
TGTCCACTCTAAGTGAAACATGGTTGTGCACCTGCAGTTTTGTGTTGGGTGGACTGGACAGTAGGCCTGAGCCTGATCAACGGCCCCGGAACCCCCAGGGGCCACCTGACACAGAGGTGAGGTGTTAACAGTGACAGTGTCAGGACCAGGGCTGATCTCAGTGAAGAGTGGATCCCACCTTGCCCAAGTACATCCTAATAAGTGTGGGAAAAAGTGTTCCCATGGGAGCTAATTAAGAAGAAGGTAGGTGAGGAGGCTGTGTCACTCTTTACTAGGGGACAAAGACATTGTATCTGAACAGATAACTCCACAAATCTTGAAATAAATAAATGGATGTTCAATAGTTCAAGGAACGCAATTAATTAGCGAAGGTTTTGCCCAACATGGTTCCAGCCAGGACTTCTAAGTATGTTAAAAAGTAAGATTTGGTGTGAGTGGCATTTTCATGGTCCTTATTGCAATCATCAGGATTTTTTTCCCCCTGAATCTTTCAAAACTGGGTATCTTTAGTTGAAACACAATTTTGCTGCTTAAGATCATAAGGAATGCCTTAGTCACACACACACACACACACGCTGGTTTAAAATATTTATTGATTAAAAAAAATTAAAAATTTTTTATACAAAGGTGATGAGAAAAAATCTCATGCAAACTCTGGGCATACAATAAAAATAACTCAAATATTAATATGATGGTTTTGTACAAAATAATTCTTTTGAAGTAGGACCTGTGGCAACCAGCACGGCTCCCTGCTCCAGACCGGGACGCCCCACTGGGAGGAACGCGCGGCCACCCTTGGAAACCTGTAAGTGATCCACAGTCCAGGTGTGGGATGCTCACAGTCGTCACTATGATGAACAATGAAAACCCTATTGCTGCTACTCAGAAACGAGACTGAGACCTAGGGACAGAGTAAGGAATTCCTCAACGCCGCGGGAATCCTGGAGGAGCGAAGTAATTCACAAAGGTTTTTTAGAAAAGTCTTCGCTAATCGTCTCAGGTGATGACACAAATGCCTTGAGATGGTTACGGAGGCTCCTGTTCCCGCTTCCCCACAGTCCTGCAGTGTATTGATAATTTGTGTATATTACAAGTAATTTGCATAATTAAAACAATTAAGAGATCGACGTATCATGACGATTAGAAATGCATCAAACTCTGAACGTACAAAAGAGAGAGCTTCAATATGAAACAGTAATCCTCTGAGAACGAAGACCCCGCAGCGCCGGTGCCCGCTGGGTCGTGCAGGTGCCGGCCGCCCCACGCCCCTGTCTGTCTCCACCGTGACCTCCTTGCCCCCGGCACACCCAGGGCCAACCCCCGGGCTTATTGCATTTTTCACAAACTCATCTCATTTTCCGCAGCCTTAGTCTGTTTTCCTTGTCCCGTTTCTTAAGAATAAGTATGAATTGGTTGAAAAAATGCTCCTGGTCCTTTCTTTTTTGAACAAGTCGGAACCTCTGATCCCGGCCGTATTTCTCCGCAAACTCCTTAAATGTGGTCCTGAAAAAGAAAGAGTTTCCTGAGACACCTTCCAGAGAGCAACTCTGGCCTCCCCAGAGATCCTGCTGCGGTACTGCCTGAGCAAGCAGCCAGCCCTTCCACCAGGCCTGGCCGTGGGCGGCAGGGCACCCGGTGGGTGAGCGGCTCTGGCCGGCCGTGCCTGCTTCTCACCGGGGTCCTGCAGAGCCCTGACCTGCCCTCACTTGCAGGACCCCCTGGTCTCTCCTCTGAGTGGTCTCCAGAAATGAGCAGCCCCCACTAGCCTCCTCAGCCGTCTCCTCAGCCTCCTCAGCCGGCTCGTGCAGCTGTCACTCTCCCAGCCGTCCCCGTCACAACTGTGCCTGCCAGGTCTCCTCCGCCCCTTCCTTGCTGCCACCATGCTCTGCCTGCCACGGTCTTTCTTACACTGTTCCCTCCGCCTGGCACACCCTTCCCTTGTTTCTTCCCCCAGTTAGAGCTGCTGGTCATGAGAAACCAGACCAAGGCATCTTCTTTGGGAAACTCGCCCTACCTAGAAGGTCAGAGAACTGTGACTCCATCATAGCCCTCTTCACAGTGGTGATCTTGTCAAACCTCACGTGTGGAACCGGACTCCCACGTTCGAATGGGGGAGGCATTATCTGCTTCATTCTCCGATAAACGCCCTGAATGTCCAGCCCAGTGTCTGGCAAGTAGTGAGCCCCAAACACTGATGGAGTGAATCAGAGCTGCCAGGTCAGGTGGTGCCCCACAGGAAAACACGAGTGACCCAGTCTAGACCAGCAAGGCTGTTCTCAAGGCTAGGGCAGCTCAGAGGGCAAAACAGGACGCGCCTCTGCGGTGACCAACCTGACCTTCACAGGCACCGGGCCCCGCAACTTCCTGTTCTCTTAGCCTTGAACTTGAAGCCAGGAACAGTCACAGGGATAGAGGGGCCGAGGCCTGGAGCCACTGGTCCATGCAAATGCACTCGCTTGTCCAGCAACGGCAGGGCCTGGCCTGGGCAATGTGCTCCGGGGTGCCTGGAAAAATGTGGTCATTTTTGTCCGGGGGATTCTTCTTATTCCCTCCCATTTCTCTTCACAGAGAATTTTACACTTCCTTGCAGACACTGAATTATTGTGTTAAATTATTATAACTTAATAGCTTCTGAAATATACAAACAACAAGATTATGCCGACATGGCTGTTAGAAGACAAGACAAATAATTATCAGACTCATGCTCATTTCTGTCACTGAACAACTCGTCTCATTCCTTCCCCAAGGCGCTGCCGTTTTCCTGCTCTCCATCTGTGGGGGGCTTGTTTACACATCTCTTGCAAGAAAAGCACTTCTCTCTGGCTTCCCTCTTCCTCCCTCCCTCCTTCTTGCCCTCTCCCTTGCTTTCCTTTCCTCCTTCCTTCTCTCCCTCCCTCCTTTTCTCCCCATTCCTTTCTTCCTTCTCTCCCTCCTTCCCCCTTCCTTCCTTTACTGATGTAACAACCTTGCTGTGCCGTGGCTACGCCACACTCCACCCCTGACCTGCGCGGAGTGAGTCAAATGGTCAGACTCGCCTGGGCTTGTTCCACGCTCCCCTGGCTAGACAGGCATCTACACATTCTCAGTTAGGGGCTGGACAGGTGCCGCTGCTAGACAGGTCCTATTCTGGGTCTCTCTGAAAAAGTGTCCCTGAAAAGAAAGGGAGCTTCATACCTCTGTGGCCCCTGAGCCATGCCGAGGGGCAGCATTGGCTTTCTGCTGATGCTGACGAGCTGTGGTGTGAGCTCAGGAAGGTGAGTCACGGGCCCTGCATCTCTGTTCTCCCTCCACTAAGCGGGACTCAGGACAGCCTGCCATGAAGGAGGCAGCTGCTGCAGCTTCCAAGAAGGAGCACCAGGTGTCAACCCCACCAGGTAGCCAACCCCACCTGGCTAGGACCCAGTCCCTAGTGGCTGCTCTCCCGAGAGGCGGGCAGGGCTGGGGCTAGGGGCTGTCCGGGAATTCTGGGCTATCCCATCACCACCATGCCCACAGGCTGCTCAAGACTGAGGCTGAGACGGGCGACCAGGAAGGGACTGTATGGCTGTAGGAGGCCACACAGCCCCAGGAGGCTGCTTCGAAGAGGCCCACATGGCCTGCATGGGGATGAGCCTAGCTGTCCAGCATGTGGTCATTTGAATTGCACATGTTTCAATAGGAGGCCTACAGAACGGTAGACAGGAGATCTGGAAAAAGTTTTTGAAATGTTGTAAACTTAGCTACTTTAAAAATAAAAAAAAAGCTTTATGATTATAAAAGCAATACATCTCAAGTGTAAATGCTAAAATTTGCTGCATTATAGTAAGCATTTTATGATCGCCATGCACCCTATACCATTATGTTGTATAGTTTAAATATATGTAATAAAATTTCTTTTAAAAAATAGCAGGCAATTAAATCTAATTTTAAAAATAGTCAGTATAACTCCCTTCTAATTTCTACCACTCATTTTCCGTGTGTGTATGTCATCTTTTTTAAATGACTCATTGCATTCTGAATATCTTTTTCCGTTGTCTTCATGATGTATTCATGGGAAGGGGAGTATGTGGCTTATTGCTACCATTTTATCAATAGAGAGACAGAGAATGCTGGCCAAATGTCCTTAATAGTAATGACGGTCTCAACAGTAATGACCGCTATAACTTTTGGAGCTCCTCCTGCCTGCCAGGCGCCACTGGGGTCCCTCCCTGTAGCCCCTCACTCCATCCTCCTAGTCACTTGCTGAGGTGTGTGTGGTCATCCTCCCATTTGGAGGAAGGCTCTGAAGGTCCAATACTTACCCCATGGCCAGGATAAGATGGGCCAGGGCCGGGGCCAGGCTGTGAACTAAGGCAGAGAAGGGGCTCCTGTACCTTTCCCAAGCCCTTGCCTCCGTGGCCTCTGTCCCATGGCCACCTGGTGGGTGGACACAGCTGAGCCATGGCTAGAACCCAGCATTCTCATGTCTACTTTAACCACAGAAAATCACACGTTGCAAGCAACGGGACACACATTTACTTGCCCACGTTAGCACTTGTGATGAAGATAACTCATGCTATTTTTCCCCATTCAGAAAGTACCTGTTCTCTAGAATAGTTAGAGAAGTTTTATGAGGATTGTGTAACTAGCACTAACTTAGGCCACCCAATTCTTGATCAACCAAACCACAGGTCAAACAAAGGAGGCCTATGCCTTCATAGAAAGCATCAATTAATGTCTGCTTAAAAACTGATGCTGGCCGGGCGTGGTGGCTCATGCCTGTAACCCCAGCACTTTGGGAGGCTGAGGCAGGTGGATCACCTGAGGTCAGGAGTTCAAGACCAGCCTGGTCAACATGGTGAAACCCCGTCTCTACTAAAAAATACAAAAATTAGCTGGGCATGGTAGTGGGTGCCTGTTATCCCAGCTACTTGGGAGGCTGAAGCAGGGAGAATTGCTTGAACCTCGGAGGCGAAGGTTACAGTAAACCAAGATCGTGCCACCGTACTACAGCCTGGGTGAAAAGTGAGACTGTCTCAAAAATAAACAAAAAACAAAAACAAACAAACAAAAAACCTGATGCTGGATCTTCCGGTCTAAAATAAAAATACATTGTCAACCATTTTTATGCTTACAAAACTTACAGTTTTATAGTTCTAAGAGTAGTACATGTTCATTAATTTATAAAGATTAGTCAATTAGAGCTAATTTTTAAGAGTTAAGCTTACGTGTTCTTCCGATTTCTAACATCTATTTTCTTATAAGTGTGTCTTATTTCATGGAAATAATGCCTCACTTATTATTTTAGTAAGTCTTGGCAACCCAGTTAACTCAGTTCACTTCTCCAGTATATCAAATCTTCATCTTATTCTGGGACCAACTGTTAAGACATCTGGAACCAAGGGGTGTGGTAGGGGTTACGGTGCTGTTGTTTGTGGTTAGCTTTGCATTTTTGCTTCTTGATCATTAGCTCAGAAACTCGACCTCATCTCATGGCTGCTGATGTATTGATTGGTTATCTGGGTCAGTCAGGGCCCCTGACGTTTGAAAGGCATGCAGGGTAAGAATAAAATGGTTGTGATGCATTTGGATAGCAAATAGCCCACTTTCCCAGGACTGATGAGAGGGACATTTGGAGGCTCATGACAGGCAGCATGGTAGAGGGGAGTCAGCCTGGTCTCACTGGCAGGTCTTCAAAGCTCACACTTTTGTGTCTGTGGAAGGCTGGGTTACACAATTTAACAAAAACAAACCTGAGGAGTCCGCTTGTAATTGGCAAGTTCCCAGCCCCAGAAATCATCTGGTATATTTATCTCTCCATACCTGGGAGACACTTTAGATTCCTCTAGAAGTTTCTTGAATTCTTCTTTGGCTAGCAGCAATTTACTTTTCTTTTCCTTGTATTCTTCTTTTATTCTTGTCTTGACAAACTGTTCAAATATCTTAAAACACAGACACAGAAGAAAAACATCATGAAATTGCATATCAGAAATGAAATCTTGTATTCCAAGCACAACATGAGAAAGCAGCAAGAATCTATGGCAAAAGCTGTCCTTGTTCACAGCTGCTGGAGTTATGAGCAACAGCCTTTCAGCATAGCTCTCCAGGATCCAAGCGGTCTGAATAATTAAACCTGGGTCCCCACACGGCCTGGCGTTTTTCTACATGCAGGCGCCATTTCTGGGTCAAACGTGAAACAGCCCTGCTGGAGAAACCCGGAGAATGACTTGGCTGCCCTCTCCGCAGGCATCTGGAACCAACTGGCAATCTGGAACTCATGCCGTAGGCTGCAGTGGTCCTCGCTGTGGCCTCCGAGCAGCATCCGTACTGCACGGCCTCCTCACTTTCTCATCATGGCCAGTGGCACCAGAACACAGCAGAGCACTCAGTTCGTGCTACTCACTTCCTAGGGTGACGTAATTGACATTCGAGTCTCCCAAAAATGACCTTAACTTGTGAAAAGAAAGTAAATTCTGCATCTCTGATCCCCACTTGTGAACCTGGGAGTCTGGCGCGTTGGGGAGGACTCAGGGCGCACAAGCGGCCTCTTCTGAGGAGGTCATGGGATGCCAGGCTGCCTGGGTCATCAGGGTGGAAACAACTGACCAGGAGGCCTGACCCTTGGGCACTGGGCATGCCCCAGTCTGACCAGAAGTACG
>NW_012100843.1:417419-418767 GCF_000951045.1 Mandrillus leucophaeus | reverse complement strand
CACCCGCCTCGGCCTTCCAAAGTGCTGGGGTTACAGGTGTGAGTCACCGTGCCTGGCCATAACTGGCTTCTTATAGCAATGTAAGTTCTCAGTTGTCTTATATTTAACTAATAAAAAAAATGAATGCAGGGTTATTATCCAAATAAAAGCATATGGCTCCATCATTAGCTAGAGTTTCGCTCTATTAATTTCAGACCTGGAGAGAAAGCCTCGCTGGCCGTGGGGTCAGGGCTCTTCAGAAACGCCTGCTTCTCTCTCTGCCTAGAACCATTTCTCCATCTCATCAAACGCTCCTCTCTTTCCTCTCGCTTTGCTCTGTTACTTTATTTTATGCTGCTATAATTTAACATCGCAGGTTTTGTTTTTCATCCTTAACAAATTATACCAGCTTTATCCAAAGTGGAGCATGACTTTTTAAAAGAGATTCCGTTGGCCGTTATATCACTGCTGTACGTTCTAGCGCAATAAAACAAAACGCTATTTGTTGCCATAGAAACAGGCCTGCTTCACCCTCCCTCGACCCTGGTTCTGTGTAGGATCACCCTCTTCTCCTGTGCAGCTCCCCCGGCAGAGGAAGGGCTGTGATTTTCACACCAGGGGCCTTAGCTTTCCCCGTGAACACACTGTGTGACACGAGGTCCTGTACCGATTCTACGTCTGATACTTCTAACCCGATTTCTTCCTAAATAGGACTGTGGTCTTTGGATGGGGACCTGCTATGATTTCTCTCCATCCTCCTCCTCATATGAGCTGCCATGCTCCCCTTTGATGAAGCTGCAGGCACTTCTGAATGCCCTCTGGCCACTCCAGTGCGCTGGCTACAGTGTGGCCTGCTTCCTCCTCCTTCCCACTGGACCTTCTGGGACCAAGTTGCAGGACGTTGGGACAGGCCCACAGTTTCCTCTGGGTGATTTCACAGGGATGCTTAAAGGCTTTCCCCAGGCAATGGGTACTTAGCATGAGCTATATTCTCTTCTCATCTATTTGCAGAGGACCCACCCAGGCAAGGGCAGGGCATCCCAGCCCAGGTAGGCCTAGCCCCATCAGGGTTGGCATCTGCTGTCTCTGACGCTGGCCTGAGGAGGGTCCAGCCTCACAGTGCTCCCTTGGATGAGCCCTGGGTGGGATGTCCATGTCCCCCAGACATCAGGGGGGACATCGGGGGGACATCAGGGGGCTGGCGCTGCCCTGCCATGAACCACTTCCATCCAGCAAGCAGACTGGGCCCCTGTGTTCCCAGTTGTTCTAAGAGATGTGCCTTGGCATTTAAACTAGAATATCTGGAAGGGGCTTGATCATAAATTGGAATTTTCTTTTTGCAATGGAGATGATCTTACTTATTCAATGT
>NW_012100843.1:403280-416779 GCF_000951045.1 Mandrillus leucophaeus | reverse complement strand
TTTTCCTTCACTATAGGAAAAAAATATATAACACCCAAACTCAGCTAACTCTATTGTAGTATTATTTTGAGACTATGATAACACATTTCACATATTTTAAAATATTTCTTTATAGAAAATGAAACTCAGCTAGAAGACAATAAAAGATTATCAATTCCAAGTTCTTGAAAGGTTCAAGTTCTGTATTCCAAGGCAGTCAATCCTGGGAACACGTCACACTGCCCAGCCTGCCCCGAGCCTGCTCCAGGGAGACGGTCCAGTTCCAGTGAGCGGAGTGGTGGGGCGAGGGCTGGGAGCAGGCGTGGGGACAGAGTGGGAGCTGGTTACAACGAGCAACGTGGGTCCATGTGACTGAGACCCTGTGGGTTAGTGCTCCACTGACATCACCTCAGGCATGTGCTTAAAGGAACTTGATGAGCAGAGGACATAATTGAAAATAAAATGGCAATTCCCATACCCTCCGTCTGGGGCTTTATCAGACTCTGCTGGTGTGAGAAATCCAGCGGACACCAACCTGGGGACTCCTGGTCTGGTCACAGAATCCCTCTTCCCCAAATTAACTATGGCTCTTCCATTTTCAGCTGCTCTTCTTAATAGCTCACCTTCCATGTGCATCATTTCTGAACTCAAAGGGCAAAGGGAGGGCAAGACGTGACCACACGCATGGAGTCTGGGCAGGGAAGTCCAGACCTCCCAGAGTCTATCTCAGGGCCCTTCTCAGATGCGCTCCACGGGCCACACAGACCCAGGCTGTGCTGGTGCCTCCCCCAGCAACCACAGGCCCCTCCTGTGAGCCAACACCATCTGTCCCTCTGTCTGTTTGACATGGAAAGCAGTGTGGGCTCAGGCACCTACTCTGTGAAAAGCTAGGGCAGACCCCTGGCAAGTCTCTCCTTAAAATAGCCCCCAGAGAACCCCTTCTAATCAATTCCTTGTTTTCTGGGTGATGTTCTGTAGAACTTCCACCCTTTACTGTGCTGCTGTTGTTCTCTGGACCACTCCTATTTCATTACTATTGTTGTCAACTTGAAGAACAAGCAGAAAGAGGCTCTCTAAAATGAAACGAATGCTTATTTGGGAAGAGAGCATTGCGATGGGAATACACATGCCATCATAAATGACAAGAATACTCAGGGAGGTAAAAAAAAAAAAAAAAGACAGTAATTTTTAAGGAAAAATAAATGAGAGGATTAAATCATTGTTTCGAAATAATTATCTTTGGCTACAGAGATCCATAACAGGACGAAGCCAGTCTGAGGTTGGACAGGCCGTTGCTGGGCAGGTGTCCTTGGAGAAGTGCTTTTTGTGTGTATAAGTTTGTGATGAGCCAGGTGCAGTGGCTCACACCTGTAATCCCCACACTTTGGGAGCCCGAGGTGGAAGGATTGCTTGAGCCCAGGAGTTCAGGATGAGCCTGGGGAATACAGAGCAACCATATCTCTACAAAAAGTACGAAAATTAGCCAGGCCTGGTGGCTGGTGCCTGTAGTCCCAGCTACTCAGGAGGCTGAGGTGGGAGGATGGCTTGAGCCCAGGAAGTGGAGGTTGCAGTGAGCTGAGATTGGAACACTGCACTCCAGCCTGGGCAACAGAGCCAGACCCTGTCAAATAGAATAGAATAGAATAGAATAGAATAGAATAGAATAGAATAGAATAGAATAGAATAGAAGGTTTTGATGGCCTTGTGTGCAAGACTGTGGTTCTCATAGAGCCTTTTTAGTTATCAGGTACACAAGTGTGAGAACCCTCTCTTCATGGCCTTCCCCCATTCTATTTGTCAGGGTTCTCTTAACATTACTGACTTCATTTTGATTCTGACAACTTTCATACTATATAAGACTTTAAGCATATAAAACCTTAAGGTCTTACGTAAGACCACCTATTTCACTATCTTTATATAATACCTTCAGTATTTTGTATTTTTAACATATGATTTATGGTCATTTGGAATGAGGGTTAATGCCCCTAAAATCTACATTTTCATCTTTAAAAGTATTTGTCTTCCAGGGTCATAACCAAATGGTGAGGTAAGAATAATGACCAGAATAGCCTTCATTAGTCCCTCTAACTCTTCTGTTCACAAGCTTGCAAGCTCCAGTGCTGGAGTTGTAACTCCTCCCCACCGGCCACATTTACAACACAGTGTCTGTCATTCAGGAACGAAAAGCTCCCCAGATCCAGGATGCAGCAGTCGCTTTCATGCCCCTCTCTGCAGTCAAAGTGCCCTCCCACTCCATTACCTGCTTTCGTTCCTCAGAGTTGAGCAGGAGATAGCGTGGGTCAAACACGATTTTGTGTAATTCTTTCTCCCAGGTAGAAAATGCTGACACCTAAAGAAAGATATTCAATAGAGTTGCTGTTAGCATCTAATGCTAAGCCTGAAGCCACGCTGAAATGATCGATGGTTAAAAACAAACAAACAAAAACCGGCATTAAAGTACAATAGATTCAGTGATGTGGTAGAGTATAAGTGTTAGACATGTCGGATGTCCCAAGAAAATCAATACCTAGAACATCAGAAAATTTAATTTCTAGACTCATGACCATTTCTTTCTTGGGTAACTTTCAGGGTTGTGTCCCCTGATGTGAAACCCCAATTATATCTGTGGAGGCGTGGCATTCTGGAACACCCCACTTCAAAAGGAGAAATTATATTTGTAAAAATTTTCAGAACCCCTACAGACCATAACAAAGAGTAATGTCTTGAAAACAGGCTGAGTTTAGTTGATTTGCAATCAAAGTTTAACCTCTTTTAGGCAGGTCATTTTAAAAATAAATTATTTTGTTTGCAATAGTTTTACACGTACTAAAAATTTGTAAGAATATTACAGAAAGTCACCATATACTCATACCCAGTTTCTCATGTTGTTAACATATCAGTAGGCTAGATTCATCACCACTAACACTGATACATTATTGCTAACAATAGTCTGCGTTTATTCAGATTTCTTTAGGTTTTACCCAATTTTCTGTTTCTGTCCAGGACCCTATCACGTTTGGCTGCCATATCTCCTTGGACTCCTCTTGGCTGTGACAGGGTCTCAGACGGCCCTTGTTGTTGATGACTTTGAGGAGCAAAGTCATGATGGTTTGAGGAGCCCTGGTCAGGTGCATTGCAGGATGCTCCTCCGTTGGGATTTGTCTGAGGTTTTCCTCATAAATAGCCTGGGGTTATGGGTTTCGGGAGGAAGACCACACAGGTAAATGCCATTCTCATCATGTCATAACAAGGGTATACACACTGCTGACATGACTCCTCACTGTCAGTGGTGGCCGTGGTCGGCTGGCTGAGGTCTCCCCACTGTGAAGTGCACCTCTCCATGCTGTCCTCTCTGGAAGGACATCGCCATGCACAGCTCACACTTAGGGGTATGGGCTGTGTCCACTTCCGAGGAGGAGAAGTAGCTACATGAGTGACTGGGAAATGTTCTGGGGGCGGGGGGTGGTGAACACTCGTTCATGCCTCCACATTGCTTATGTACTCAATCTTTTATTTATATTGCTGTGGACTCGGATATTCAGCCCGTGCTTGGGCTGGACTCCAGTGTGACTTTGCTTCTTTTCCTGCTCAGCTTCTTCCAGGTTGGCCTTGGTGAGCTCTGTGGGGGGTTCCTGGCTCCTGTGCGCCTCTGACAGGAGCTCATCACTTGGCTTTTTGGGCATCTCCTTAATTTCTGCCACTAAAGATACTCCAGGGTCATCTTCTGCATGTCCCACCTTTGCCCTTGAATCAGTCAATTCTCCAAGAAGCCCTGGCTCCTTTCCTAGAATGGTGTTAGAAACCAAGATCTGGGCACTGGTGTGTTCAATGCTAGTGAGGTGTCATTGCTTCTAGACTCTCTCAGCTGATAGAGCAAGGGAATGCTTAAGTCATTTAGAACATAAAAGCATTCATTTAAAAACATGGACTATGCATTCACTGTGCCTTGAGCCCTAAGCTGGGTATTGAGGATCCTGAGGAAATAAATCAAGGAAGCCCATGGTCTAGGGTAGTGCTGGTGAGGAGCTAACAGACTCTTAAGATGGCACTAGGGCCACAGCAGAGACAGACCTGGACACTAGTGGGACCCAGCAAAGACCCACAGCAGCCTGGGGAGGTGGCTTCCAGAGTGCTGTGACTTTGGAACATGAATACTCCTCACGGTTCACATAGGAGTCTGGGGGGTGTCCCAGGACTGGCTGGCAGTCAGGGCAAAGGCTGGGTCATGAACTACAGGGAATGCAGGAATCGCAAGAGGTTGAACATGCCTGGGGGTGCCAGAGCCCATGAAGGAACAAGGAAGAGGCAGCAGAGCCAGAGGCTGAGGTGCAGGGCAGTCTGAGACACGGTCAGGAGCCTGGGCATTCTCTCGAGAGACAGGGGAGAAGAAAATTCGGATGGGGCATGCGTTTGAGGAAAGCCACCCTGGGATCTGGGCAGGAGATGAATACCTGGGCAGGGTCAGGGAGGGGAAGGTAATTGAAAGTTTACAAAAACAAAACCCCATTCGCATTCTTAAAATATTCCTCATAGAGGTACTATTTCAATAAACACGTGCTTTATCTGTTTATCATAACAGATGAATTTACTTCACTGGCAATTTCTATCTTGAACTATCAAATTTAAGCCTTTTCTGTAATAACCCACAAGCTCTTTCATTGGGTGGGATGACCGAGGGTCCAGCCAGGGATTCTCCTCCACAGAACACGGTGAAGCATTGCTGGGACTCAGAGTGAGGGGGTGACTCTGGGAGGGTCTCCAGGCAGAATGGGTCCCTTTAGCTTTGACTGAGTGCACGCGGCCCCAGGAGCATCTGGGGCTGTTAGAGAAGCTGTGGGCAGCCTCCATTCAGCCCAATCAGATGGCAGACACCCATCTCACGGGGACCTGTGCACAGCCTGACGGTCCCAGCTCTGCAGGGACAGAGGATTAGACCCTGTGTGGCATAACGACACCAGTTTCTGAAAAATGTTGGAGTTCTAGAAGTATAATAAAATAATTTTTCAATTAATGATGTGTAGTTTTTGCTGCTGAAGGGATTTATAATCTCTATAGAAGGTCAGATAAGCCATCTCTACAGTGATTACAACTTACAATGATAAGCCCAACAGTGTCATGTCAGGGACAGTTCAGGGAAGGGTGAGAGCACAGTGGCTGGGACCCAGGACGGAGGTGGGGGCTGAAGTGAAGGCTGCACAGCCATGTGTGAAACAGGGTCCTTCCCTGCCCTCCAGGTGGGCACAGGACTTCGCCCAAAGAAGGGGTCCTGATAGCCATGGGGACGAGGAGTCCTGCGAACTGCTCCTGAGAGAAGCCTGACATTCCCGAGCCTGTGTGAAATATCTACGTTGCCCAGAGAGTACATTCCATGGGGCCAAGATTACACATATGTGTGTGTGACTATACACACACACATAAGCACACACACAAACATCCATAGCATGTACACATGCAGGTGCACACACATGCAAACACATGAACACACACAGGACATGCTAAGATATGCATACACGGGCACGTGTGTACACACCTGCATGTACATAGTTGCACAAATGCACACATATGCACAAAGATGCACACATTGATACACACATGCACATGTGTGCCTACATACACACACACACACGGTACCGCCACCACCACCAAGGAAGTCCAACGTTGCAGAACAACCAGGGAAAGAAAGAGAAAGCCCATCAACTGAGTAGACAGCAAGCTGCGTATCTCCTTTATTTATTTATTTATTTTTGAGACGGAGTCTCGCTCTGTCGTCCAGCTGGAGTGCAGTGGTGCGATCTCGGCTCACTGCAAGCTCCGCCTCCCAGGTTCACGTCATTCTCCTGCCTCAGCCTCCCAAGTAGCTGGGACTACAGGCGCCCACCACCAAGTCTGGCTAATTTTTGTATTTTTAGTCACAACAGGGTTTCACCGTGTTAGCCTGGATGGTCTCGATCTCCTGACTCATGATCCGCTCGCCTCAGCCTCCCGAAGTGTTGGGACTAGGCATGAGCCACCGTGCCCGGCCCGAGCTACCGTGCCCGGCCCGAGCTGCATATCTTTTTTAAGTCCAGCTATGCTGTGGGACTGTTCTCTGGGTGGCCGTGGACAAAACCTGGTTCTCCCTGTTTCTGGCTGGTACCTCTCCAGAATGACTGGAATGCACTGGGAATGCAACAGGCTGAGAACAGCCAGGCTTTGTTTGGGTCCCACCCCAGAAACAAGACATCCTTCCACCTTTAGCCCAGCATTTCACATGACCTCAGGGTATAAAACCCACTGTGGGCTGCTTTTTGGAGCCCCTTGGTTACAGCAAAGGGTAGAGGAGGCTCCGTTCCCTCCTTGCCGCTTTCCTGGGCCTGCAGGACTGGTTCACAAGGCACCCTCATCTTCTACCACCCTTGTTTCCTGTCTGCAGGGAATAAACCCACTTCAGATGATTTGCTGTGTGTGTGGGCGTTCTGTCTCAGCAGCCTCACACAGGTGGCTGACCGGTGCCCAGGGAATCTCCTTCACATCTCAGTTTCTATTGCTGCATAAGCAATGACTTCAAACTCAGTGGGTCACAAGCACTACCTTGGGTCACTCCATGGACTGCGTGGGTCCTGAGTCCAGCATGGGGGCATTGGGCTCCTTGGCCCAGATCCCACTGGGCTGAGACGAGGTGCCAGCAGGAGCTTTGTTCTCGTCTGGTGCTTGGGGTCCTCTTCCAAGCTCACTGGACGTTGGGAGAATTCAGGTCTTGTGGTTGCAGGGCTGAAGCTTTCCATGTCTTCAGCCAGCTGGGAGCCAATCTTGGCTCCGAGCGGCTGCCTGCAGGTCCTTGCCCCAGGGCCCCCACAGTGGGGCAGCTTCTTCAAGCCAGAGAGAGAATCTCTCCCTGGCTAAGGCAGAGTCTTACACAACACAGTGCAACATTGCCACGGGTGTGACGTGGGCCCCGTCCACGCTCAAGGAGAGGACTGCACAGGATGAGCACAGAGCGGTGGGGCGGGGTAGGGGGTGGTGTTTAGAATCCTGTCTGCCCAGCACGCTCCTGAGACCAGGACACGCTGTTCCTCCCTCAGGGGTCTCCATGTCTCAGCAGAGATCTCTCTCTTTCCTCTTGCCTAACACTTCTTTGATTCTTTGGCATTTTATATGTGACTTGATCCTTAAAGACCTAAATTCTTCTGTAAACTTCAGACCCTTTCCTGCAGAAGTTTGTGATTCCACCCTCTTCCTCACCCTGTTGTACATCGTCACATCACCCCCTGGACGAACAGCAATGGCGATCCTGGTGCCTGTCTCAGCACGCCTGTTGTCTGTTTCCCTGTGGATGACGTGACCATGGCTGTGACCGTGGCCGTGTCTGTGACCGTGGCTGTGTCTGTGACCATGACCGTGTCTGTGACCGTGACCCTGTCTGTGACCGTGGCTGTGTCTGTGACCGTGACCCTGTCTGTGACCGTGGCTGTGTCTCTGACCATGACTGTGTCTGTGACCGTGGCCATGTCAGTGACTATGTCTGTGACCGTGGCTGTGTCTGTGACAGTGGCTGTGTCTGTAAATACTGGAGCTGCCTCGGTGGGAGAACAACAGGGTCTTGTTCTGGCTCCTGGGCTGGAGCGAGTGTTTGACTCTGTCTGAGGACCACGTTGCTGGTCCCTCACTGCACATTCTCATCTGATCGCTGTTTCAGGACTGTCCCTCCACCCTGCCTGAATCACGAGAGTGGGGACTGGAGGTCATGTGGGCTGGGCTGCAGTTGTGCCCTTTCTTCCACTCTCAGCCTCCTGCAGTGGGACTCTCTCCTGTCTCCCTGGGAACGCCGGCTGGAGCTCCTCTATTCCCTCATTCGTGTCCGGGTTGCAATTGATTCCCTCCCATTTCCACAGTGGAAGAAGGCAGAGCTGGTTGTTAGAAATGCAGGCGCCAGCAGTTAGCTGCAGAGGAGGCAGTGTGGTTGCAGGCCAGAGAGGCAGTTTCCAAACTCGGCAGATATCTCCATAAAATGGACATTGCCCAAGCATCACCCTGCAGATAGTGGCCGGCTGGCAGCAGGCGTCCTTGACTGCAGGTCGCCATGTGGCACCGTCTCAGCCCGCAGGCATCTCTGCTGGAGAGAGGACAGGCACCTGGAGTCTGAGGTTCAGGAAGGGAAACTGCACCTTCTTCACAGCCACAGGAACTGGGCTGTCCCTTTCACAGCTGTTTTCAACATCCTCTCAGTGACAAGGACCTGGTCTGGAGAACCCAAAAGTGTTTTCCAGATCAAGTGGCAAGATAAAAGGCCACGTGGGCAAAGCATGTGGCCATGGTCATCTGGTTCTGGGACAGACACCGCTGTCTCTTAACCACTCCCCTCCCTGCCACGTCACCTCCCTCAACTCACACCCTCTAAAACTTCTCCTCCTTGAGCCCTCAGATGAGTCCACAATTCGGCTGGGTGCTCGAGGCCCTGGTGGTCTTGCCCCAGCTCCCTCCTAGCATTCAGGGGGCTGCTTCTCTGTGTTGCCGCGTGATGAGTGGCTGCCAGGAGCCCCAGGTTTCCCTGAGCACCCACACCAGCTTGAGCAGACTCTCAGCAGGGAAGAGACCCCAAAGCACGGCCCGAGCCCAGCACTGTCCATGCCTCCTGCTGTGGATGGGTCTGGGTGAGCCCCTGCCTGAAACCAGGCACCTCAGCCCTGGGAAGGCGGCCAAGACCTTGGGCATAAAGGAAAAGGTCACCATTTATAAAACAACACCAGGGAAAACTAGATCTAACTTCAGTCCCAGCTTCACCAAAAGCCTCTCTGGAGACTGAGAAACTCATCATGCATTATTCCAGTGGATGCGTCAGCTCTGAGAAAAGGGGGTTCAGTTCAACTAAAGTGGCTGAGAGCTCGAGGACGGCTCAGCCACATGTGGGACGCCAACGTCCTGGAGGTGCCCCATGCGTGTGACGGCTCTCGGAGGTCATCAAGGACGGGACAGGTCTGGTCTGGCAGGGAGCCTCCGACAGAAGCAGAACGCTACCTTCCATCTCTAAAACCAAAAAGCCTCTTTCAAGTATTTGTCAATCCTTGGATCACGGAAAAGGCCAGGGATCCTGATGACTAGAGTAAAGGGCAAAAGCTGGCAAAAGGATGGCGCCTGCCAAGTCCCGAACTGGAGGATAAAGCCCCAGCCTTGAGAGGGCCTCAGGTCAGGGGCACAGTCCATGGCCTCTCCAAGGAAAGCTGGAGCCATGCCCTCTCCGACCCTGACGCTGGGGCTGGGCTTAGCCAGGCAGACTCGTGTGCGTCTGCAGAAACGCGTGTCTGTCCGTCTGTCTGTCTGCACTGTCCGCCCCCACCCAGCCTCATGGCTCCCTGCTGTGGTCCTCAGTGTGTTCCAGGGACAGAAGCTGCGGTCTCTGTCCCTCAAGGAAAGCTGGGTCATACAGGGTCTCCCAAACGTGGCGAACTTCCATCTCAAAGACAAACCTGGTTACTTTTATGAAAGTCCTGGAAGCTAATGTTTTGATGAAATTTGATTGTCAAACAAAATGTATTTACTTTTACTTCTTTGTATCTTCAAATGGCCGTAATAGACCGGGAGCATGAAGTGTTAATCGAATTAGAGGTGATTTTTCCTTCTGGCTTTTATGAGTGCAAACGTCCTAAGGAAGGAAGCAATCTGTCACAATTACCCTCCTCTCTTGACGACCCTGCAGCTGGACCTTTGAAATACGATCACGATTTCCTTGCACAGCCTGCCCTTCCCCTCGCCCATGCCCCGTGGGCAGAGGATAGGCTGCAATTGGTTATCCTGGGGCCTGCGTGGAATTCGCTCATGTAAATAAATGAGTAAAGCTCCCAGGTAACATTATGCTATATTATTTCATGCTGTGTTGGAAACACAAGAAGACAGACAGACAGACAAGCCAGGCTGCTCCAAGGTGTTGAGGGCGGCCTGCCCTTGCCGCCGCCAAGTAAGACCCCAGCAGCTGAAATGCATCTCCAGGTCCCTTGGTCCCTAGTCATGGGCCCTGCCCCCCAGCCTCTCTTCTCAGCGCAGCCTGCAGGCTGCGTGGCCAGTGCCAGCCCCCTCCCTCCTTTCCTGCTGTCTTCATCTCTCCTGTTTCTTCCTGCCTCCCCTGGTCTCAGGAACATTGACCAAAGGCCTCTGCTGGGGCAGCAGAAGTTCAAGACCACTGAGAGTGGGGGAGTGGGCCCCGGCCACACAGCACTCCCAGGGGCCACATGAGGAGGGTTCAAAAACCTCCCCGGGGCCTGAGCCCAGGACCTCCGCTTCCAGGGCCGGGGGCTGAAGACTTGGGCCACACCCGTGTCCCCGAGCTCTGTCCAGATTTGCCTGCTCTGTTTCTCCAGCTCCGGCTCCCGCACTGTCCTGGAGATGCCTGCCTGGATCTGCAGCCCACCTGGCCTCTCCTGAGCCCAGATGCCCCAACCCACCCCCAGCGGACTCCTTCCCAGGACTTTCTCCCCCTGTCCCCCAGGCCCACACTACGCCTCCCACAAGCCCTAATGATCCCACAAGCCCTAATGATGCCAGCTGCATGTGGACAGACTTCATTTTTGAGAAACTGCCTGGCCATTCTCCTTCCCTTTCAACCTGTCCCCCTCTGTGGCCCTCTTCTCCTGGCCCCTGGACTTTGCCTGCTCTCAGGGATGGGGAACATTCCTGGAGCCTGTGGCTGCCGCTGCTCCAGAGTCCCGGACCATCAAAAGCGTGGCAGCTCAGGGCAGAATGACCGGGCTCCCACCTCATCCTTGAAGATGAGGCCATTGCCTTATGCTCAGACCCCTAAAGAAGCCGCATGGCCAGGGCCAGGGTGCAGGCGTTTGTTTGGAAGGTGATTCCAGGCGGTCCTGGGAATGGACACGCGGAAGGAGAGGAGCCAGCGATGGAGGGTGGGCCATGGGGCGAGGAATGTGCCCAAATCTGCCCGAGAGGTATCCTCACTGAGGACTGGGAAGCAGGTTTTCACCTACTGACCCCCGTCCTTCCTCGGTTGAGGGTTGCCCTTGGGGCGTTAAATCCCTAACGTTTAACAGTGGAAGTGGCCGGCACAGACAGAGTTCCTGTGAGCCCAGGTGGCCCCAGGTGGACCCGGGCAACTGTGAGTGAGCGTGGAAGGGAACCTGGGCCGGCAGGCGAGGCCTCTGTCTGCATCCCTGTGTTACCCTGCCTCGGGGCACATCAACGCCTACCCCCACCTTCAGGGCTCGGAGTAGTTTACTAACTTTTTGTTTTCTCTTTTGCTGAATAAATGGAATTTTACGTGGTTATTCCACAATATAGCCAGCTGATTTCACTTACTTTTGAGGGTTACTTTCACACAAGCGTAATTATATTCCCATTCCAGAAATTAGAGCAGGCAATCCCAACTCCCAAAGGCGCCTTCAAGGGTGCTGTCCCTACAGGCACCTCTCCTTTCCTGGCAGCAACCTAGGCCTTTCTGCGCATGCGCATCCCAGCCCAGGGCCCGGTGAAGCTCCTGGGAGGCAGAGCTGCCTGCATTTGACGGGAGGGAAAAGCACCAGACGTTACTCATCTGGAGAGACGGACAGGCCAACGCTGCCCTTCCTGCTGCCTGGGAGGGGCGCCTCCTGCCTAGGACTGTAGGGGCCTCTGTCTGGTTTGTACCCACTCACCCCACAGCCTCGCTGTCAACACCCATCTTAGTGTAGGGAGAAACCATCATAGCGAAGCCTGCAGGAACCCTGCTCTGTGAATTCCTCACCCCAATGCAGACGTGGTCCCAGGGCTCTCCTGTGTAGCCCACCACCGTGCCAGCCAGGGTCCCCGAGGCTGGTCATTGTTCTGGCCCAGGGTCACCCGCAGAGGGATCCCTGAA
The DNA here is from genome assembly GCF_000951045.1 of Mandrillus leucophaeus. Classification (NCBI taxonomy): domain Eukaryota; kingdom Metazoa; phylum Chordata; class Mammalia; order Primates; family Cercopithecidae; genus Mandrillus; species Mandrillus leucophaeus. Next base: position 404,979 of record NW_012100843.1, on the reverse strand, counting down.
AAGGACCAAGAACAGCCCCTAAGTCCCTAAATCGAAATTGAGTATTCTCAAAAGGACTTTCTCTCCTGGCCCCTGGGTGAGCACCACCTACTTGTGAGAGATACTTTGCAGAAGGAAAGTGTTCTCAATAAAATGTCTCTAATGTATTCAACTAAACAGCAGGATTAAATTAATAACCTGCTGTTCAATTAAACTTGCTCCTGGACTAAAGTTTTAAAAGAAAGCTTCTTTGGGATTTGTACTAGCAAGAAAAAACCAAAAATAAAACAAAACAAAAAACAAACCTTCTGCTGAACCATCATTTACATGCCACAAAACCACAAAACCTTCGTCCCACTGCCCCAGGGCACAATCCCCATGGCAGGGCCCAAACTCTGCCCTTTTTAAACTACTAAAACCCCAGGGTCCACCTTTCATCACTCCACAAGTACATGGATTTCTGAACTGAAGTATTGAACAAATGCAATAAAAAATCTTATTAATCACTCAGTCCATGAAAAAGTGACCTTTCTCTGCCTCATGGTTAAGCAGCTAGAAACCTTGTGGGTTTAGCTATCAAATTCTCCTGAGCACGAGCAAATCTGCCAGCATATTTTACAAAGCTGAAAAGTCATAAATAGTGGCATTGCTTTATGATATTCACAGTCAATTTGGATTGATCTTTTCTATCATGAGCTGTGTGTGGGCCTCTCCTGAAGATCCTCATGAGACACGGGACTAGGCTTCACCCGGGTCCCTTTCTCTCGGGGTAGACACACAACCCTGTGGTTACTGCTTCACATTCAGATGATTTTGCTGATTCCTGTATAATAATCTGAGAAGAAAAAGTTGAAATGAATCACCCACTCTCATTGGGGTAAAAAGGCCCTGAAAATCTCATTAGTAAAATCTCTCAACCAAGGCCATTTGGAGAAATTCAAGAGGCCACGTAAACTGAGTCCGCCAGCATCCCTGCCCGGGAAGGGAAGGCCGGCCTCTCGAGCAGGTAGGTCAGTTTAAAACTGTGTTGGTAAATTAGGCCTGCCTCATTTCCAAAACAAAGAGATGGAAAACTTGGACGTTAGTAAGATAAAGGGAAGGTTCTATTCCTATTTCCCAAATGTTCACGATGCCATCATGTTTCAGGGAAGACAGGTCATGTCTCCTGCCTGATAATCCAACCAGGCCAGCCTGGCCAGGCCTATTCAGAAACTCAGAATTACAGTCATTTCCACAAGGGCCATGCAGTCGCAGGGGCACAACAGTAAGGACTGGGAAACTGCCTGCACTTGGACTTGTGGGTCACAAAACGGCCTCTCCTGCCTCTTGCCCAGTGACACCCCTGAACTTGACCCTGCTCCCAGGCAGGGCTCTCCTAGGTGACTATCTTGGTAAAGACGCAGTCACAAGGGCATGTGCTGATATAAGCAGGTTTCCTGTGAGAGGGCCGCCCAGTCACCGGCTGGACTCTTGGGCATCAGGCCGTCCACCAGGATAAAGAAGAGTCCGCGTTGCTTCCTGACTTTTTAATGATCGCCATTCTAACAGGTGCTGGAGAAGATGTGGAGAAATAGGAACACTTTTACACTGTTGGTGGGATTGTAAACTAGTTCAACCATTACGGAAAACAGTATGGCGATTCCTTAAGGATCTAGAACTAGAAGTACCATATGACCCAGCCATCCCATTACTGGGTATATACCCAAAGGATTATAAATCA
>NW_012100843.1:394964-402894 GCF_000951045.1 Mandrillus leucophaeus | reverse complement strand
GAGATCACTTGGACTCGGGAAGGGGAACATCACACACCGGGGCCTATCATGGGGAGGGGGGAGGGGGGAGGGATTGCATTGGGAGTTTTATACCTGATGTAAATGACGAGTTGATGGGTGCAGCACACCAACATGGCACAAGGGTACATATGTAACAAACCTGCATATGTAACAAACCTGCATATGTAACAAACCTAACTCTTACAACGGTTCTGCTCAGACCTCTCTGTTCTGCAGGGAGCTGCGTTTCCAGGCAGCTCCGTCCCTGCCCCTCTCCAGGACCCTGGGAGTTACCAGCTGTGGGAGGGCCAGAAAGCAGCCTGGGGGTGGGTGCTGGCTGCAGAGGAAACTTGCTCTTCAGTCTGAAAGGCCGTTTGTGTGTTCATTATAAATATCCTCACACGTGGGGCCCATCACTGCCATCTGCATTCAGCCTTACTTTCTGAGGAAATCCAGCGGGGCTGAAATACTGCCTCTGGCTCATGTTATACCCAGAGCCAAAGCAGGAAATGATAGTCATTGAAAGGGGATCTGAATATAAAATCCCCCCTGGCCCCCAATTCAAAGTGAGATTTGGAAATCAGCTACACTGAAGATATCCTAATTTTATTTTAAAAACAGTCACGTTCATCCCTAGGGGAGCGAGTCCCACTAGGTAGGATGGACAACCCCATGGGGAAGCTGCACAGGGAGGTCGGGCACCGCAACCTGGCCCAGCTCCCGCAGGAACCCCATCTGCGCAGTGCGCGCTTCCTCAGGCCACCCAGGACCTGGCCTCCCTGTGGACCCCACCTGCCGGCCTCTCAGGCCTCATGCCCACAGGAGAAACCACAAAGGCACCTTTCTCCTTTCAGAGGTGAAGCAGGACCGCCTCTCCACATTGGCTGCCCCTCGGCCTCCACTCACTTAGCACCTGCCCCTCACTCAGCACAACTGGGAACTTAGTAAGAGGGAGGCATCCCTCAGGCCCTGGGATGGTCACTTAGCCTGATCAGGAACTCAGTAAGGATGACACATCATCTCTCAGGCCAGGACAGTCACTCAGCCTGATCAGGAACTCAGTGAGGAGGAGACGTCCCTCAGGCAGGGACAGCCACTCAGCTGCTGTTCTCCAGGGTCTGCTGCCGGAGTGCAGCCCCTCAGCTGCTGCGCCTTACCCCTCTCTCCAGCAGCATGTCCCGGAAGTGGGTCACACGCTCCTCCAGGGGCAGGAGGATCTGTGGGGGTGGCGTCCTTGTGCCTTTGTCCTCTCTCTTTGCCTCCTCTGGCCTGGGACTCCCGCAGCCTTCAGTCCTTCAGGGACACAAGATGCAGAGAGTTAGACACACTCATGGGGACCCAGCTGGTTCTTATTACAACCTTTACAAACCCTCCTTGAGGTAACTCTTTCAGAAACACAGTCTCTTTGACAACTCTTCACAAAGCCTGACGTGGTCTCCCCAGCAAGGGTGGCACATTTGCTCCTGGCAGGCACGGGGCTTGGCTGAGTCCAGGGCGGGAGGCTGGAATTGAAGTCCCAGCCCTGGGCCCGGCTGCGAGAAGCTGCAGCTCAGGTGCAGGCAGAACCACACCCCGGAGGCCAACCGGTGTGTCTCCCGGGCAGGCCCTCACTCCAGGTCCCCGTGCTGCCCACGGCCCACGGCAGGGAAGCCAGGCCTCAGGTGCCGCTGCAGAGACGGGGTCATGGAGGGGTAAGTAGCAGGCTTTTCATCGGAACAATCATTTCACTCACTCATGGCCCCTTTGTTCTGGACGAATGCCTGGAAGACAGTTATGCACAGAACCATTTGTGTCCTGAGATCTAACCCCAAAGGGAAACTTCAGTGACAAAGAAGGAGGCTGGGACCCCTCCCCAGGCACAGAGGACAGTGGAGAATGGGATCACCCAGGGGCCCTGGAGAAGTTCCCTCCTATAGCAGAGGGGTGGCCCCTGCCAAGGCCCCAGACACTGTGGGCAGCAGCAGGAGCTGCACAAGGTGGAACCCAGGGTGGGCAGGGAGGGAGGGACCCCACGAGCTGACTGTGCTAGGCTGGGCAGCTGACCAGCACTCCCTTTCAAACCACAAGGGCAGGGAGGCGGGACTCTACTCCTATGGAAGAAATGTGAGAGGCCCACCTTTTTCAAGTACCAACTCTCCCCCTTGCATTATTTTAACTGCACGTGGATAGATCTCTTTATGGTTCTACACTGGATTCTAAGAAGCATCTAGAAATATTCTTTTGAAAAAATTAAATGTTTGCTGCTGGGAGAACGTGTTTGGCCAAATGCAGACACCGTTCTTCTTGTGTCTGGCTTCCCCTCCTTCCCGCTCTGGCCCAGCCTGGGAGCAGGTCCGTCAGCTGCCCCCCGCACCTCAGGATGCAGCCTGTTCTCCAGGATGGGCAGACTCAACCCACGAAGGCTTGGCACACCCTCGGTCCGACCATGCTGAGCCCTCATGGGCCTGCTCCATGGCCTGGCCCTGCTCCCACACCTACCCATGGATCATCAGACCACCCATTTGAGAGCTCCCTTATTTTCTTTTTTTTTTTTTTTTTTTTTTTTTTTTTTGGGGATGGGGTTTCCCTCTATTGCCCAGGCTGGAGTGCAGTGGCGCGATCTCGGCTCACTGCAAGCTCCGCCTCCCAGGTTCACACCATTCTCCTGCCTCAGCCTCCCAAGTAGCTGGGACTACGGGCTCCCGCCACTACGGCCGGCTAATTTTTTGCATTTTTAGTGAAACGGGGTTTCACCATGTTAGCCACGATGGTCTCGATCTCCTAACCTCGTGATCCGCCCGCCTTGGCCTCCCAAAGTGCAGGGATTACAGGCGCAAGCCACCGCGCCCAGCCGAGCTCCCTCATTTTCTGCTGCACTTAGGTCAAGCTCAGCCAGCAATCATGAAGAGCAGTCCTCTCATAAGCAGTGGCTTAGGGCCTCCTACATTCTGGGAGATCCCTAAGTGCCTGGAGATGTAGGAATGGCAGGAACGTGCATCTAAAGGCCTTACCTGCTCCTTTCAAAACCAGATCACCCTGGGATCTGAACTGTGATTTTTTTGAACCTTTGTCTGAGCTTTCTGATTTGGCCTAGAGGCAAGAGTCTCTCCTGGGCCATGGTCTCCCCAGGCTCCCCTGAACTTTTCAGTAGGCCTAGGATTTTGAACTTCCATGCTCACCTTTGCATTAAGAGTACTGCTAAACTGATTAGCCATAGTCTTCCCCCCCTTCCCTTACTCTGCTCACCTGGACACCTTATCAGATTTCTCATCCTCCGCCATCCCCTAGATCTGACTCAGCAAGAATCTGCTGAGGTTGGTTCAGCCAAAACTCCCTGATCCCTGAAGTCTGTTCTTGCTAATTTTCCATCCACTGACCCCCAACCCTGACCGTGGCTATCAATTCCTGTTTTTCCATGCCAAATTTGGAATTGAGCCTGGTCTCTTTTCCTCCTTTGCAACAGTCGTGAATATAATCTGATTTTATGGCTTTAACGACTGCCCAGCTCTGGTTTTGACAATAGTGCCATGTTCTCCACTGGGGATGATTTTGCCCCAGGGGATATTTGGCAAGGTCTGGAGACATTTGTGGTTGCCACAACTGGGGAGATGTTACCAGCACCTGGGAGTGGAGACCCAAGATGCTGTGAAGTGTCCTCCAATGCACAGGACAGCTCCCACCATGCAGGCTCATGTGGCCCAAGTGGGCCTCCTCCAGGAGGTTTGGATGCTAGGTGAAGATTATACTACTTTTCTCATTTGGAGAGGAAGTAAGGGGTCAGACGGGAAAAGGTACAGGTGGTCATCTAGGGGCCAGACCCAGCCGTCCAGGCCTCCCAACACCTGCCAAGTGAGAAATGTTTCCTCATGGTCTGTCCAAGGTCCTGGGAAATTCATTAGTACCATGTTGAGGATGTGCTGAGAATATACAATGCCTTATGTCTAACAAGGGGTTTTCACTCACAGGGGCTGTAATATGGATTAATCCCAACGAATACAAAATGTGCAAAGAAACAGAAAGATTGCTCAGCCCATTCGAGAATTGTATTTATAGACCAACTATTCCAAGAGAATTTACATTCTCTGCTTCTTATGCAATTACATGGAATTTTGAGAAAAGAATATTACCAGTGGATTTCCAATTGTATCGTACTCCAAAGGGTATAATTAGGATTTCCCTGTAATAAATTTTCATTAGTTAAAAATAGAAATGTGAAACAAGGCCTGTATTGTTGCAACTTGAAATAAGAAGAAAAGGCACATTTAGACTGTGCGGTGATGGCGTGTTGAAGCTTATTCAACACAATACTCTATTCAGGACTGCTGCATGCCTTCCAAATGGCTATCAGTTCTGTTAGAATCGGTTGAAAGCAAATGCAAACTAGCTAAATATATCTTTGATATTCTTATGGCTGAATGATTTCTGTACCTTTAACAAAAAGTGAATTCTAATACTTTCAGTAAAGATAGCTCAAGTCATGGTTTTCCTGCCGGTAAAGGCGACGTCCCCGAGGACGCACTAATTGGTGTGCACAAGCAGTGCCAGTTGCGAGCCGGGGAGGCAGCCTTACTGCATCACAGAAGCCTCGTTAAGGTAACCCATGGATTTGGGAAGTCTTCCAGGTCCAGTGTATAGGTTGAAAGGGGCCTGGTCTTGGCCAACCTTTAACCAGGGTAGGTGCTCCTGAAATCTGGGCACCATAACCCTGGGCGGGGGGCCCTCACGCCCAGGGTCAGCCCCTCCCTGCCTTCTGCCCCTCAGTGTGGTGACCATCCCACCCCTGAGCTCTCTTCTCCTGGTTCTGTCCCTTCCCCCAGCCTCTGAGCTGGCCAATTGATCTGTTAATGATTCGTGTGTGTGAATGAGCCTGTGTGTGTGCACATGCAGGCATCTGTCCCACGCTGGTAAGTCTGTAAAGCTGAGGTTTTCTGATTTTGCCCATGTGCAGAGGGCAGCATATTATCCAGTAAAATGCACATATCCGAGATCCAGTGGAGCTGGGTTCCGGGCACTGCAACCAAAGCCACGATTTTCCCTTTGTAAACAAGACACTTTAACGGTCCATCTGAGGCTGTGCACACCTGCTGTGGGTGCAGAGCACACCCCTAAACCCTCAGAGGCACTTCTCTCCACCCTGATCCTTTCTGCAGAACCATCTCTGAGGTTGGAACCATTGCCCTGGCAGAGGAATGACAAACACCAAGCAGTTGCTGGCTCCAGGCTAGAGGAATGGGATGTGTGATATTCAGCTTCTCCAGCCAGGCTGAGGCATCCACCCATTCCCTCGCAGGCTGACACCCAGGTGCCTCATCACAGCATGACCCAGATGGATGGAGGCTCAGACAGCCCAGCTGGATGGGTCAAGATCCAAACCTCTATGTGGGCAAATGTACTGACGCCTTCAGCCCCAGCATGCTCCCATGAGGTGGTCCTAGCACTCACCTAGGGCTGTCGTGTGGATTCAGTGAGATGGTCCCACATCGACCCCTCAGAGCAACCCCTCCTGCTCCTTCCCTCCCTCTCCAGCTTGCAGGTGCGGTGTGTCCACCCATACTAGGCCCTGCGACGCCGTAGCTGGAACAAGGAGCCCCTCACTGCCCAAGGAGCTTACAGTCTAGTGGGACATGAATTAAGGTTACACACACGTGAAGCCTCAGCTGCCACAGGTGTGTCAGGGCTGAAATCCACAGTGCAGAGACGGTCAGTGTCAGAGGTGTCCCTGTGGTGGGCTTCCGGTTGGTGTTCCCATGGACACAATTATTGGAGAGACTCTGCAGAAACAGCAGACATTCTAGTGGACCACGGCTCCAAGACAGAACACGAGCAGAGAAGAGACACAGACGCTGACACAGGTTGAGATGGCGTCACTCTGCCAGGGTGCTGCCATGGGACGTGGGGAAAATGCAGACATGAGAGGGAGGACCTGGTTCTGGCGAGGCCTGTCTGCAGATGTGACGAGGTCAAGGTGTTTCTGAGCCTTACAGGTGAGGATGACTTGCTGTACAACCTTGGCCAAAATATGGAAACTCTCTGGATCTTACTCATGGTAAGATATATGCTTCCGACCAGATGATCTGAAAATGCCTCGCAATACTGCAATTCTATGATGCAGATGTGATCCTGTTAATTTCATCCTGATGAAATATTTAAACATCTTGACTCTGCCATCAACTTACTAGCTCTGCCTCCCAACTTTGCAGTTCCTATAAATTTGATAAACAGGCCTCCTGCATCTTCATCCAGCTTGTTCATAAAAATGTTCCACAGGAAGCACCAGACAGACGCCTCTAGCAGGTCTCCCAGCTGCAGCCCTGTAGACGGATGGCCCCACACACCCACGCTCATAATGGGCTGTGAGGCCTGGGCGTGGGCACAGAGGCAGAGATGCCCCCTCTGCCTGGCCTGTCTCCCATATAGTCTTGTCTCAGCCTGCAGGTGCCAGGTCTCCCAGCTGCAGCCCTGCAGACGGACGGCCCCACACACCCATGCTGGTGATGAGCTGTGAGGCCCAGGTGTGGGCACAGGCCCCTCGGCCCTGGCCTGCCTCTGGCATAGTCTTGTCTCAGCCTGCAGGTGCCACGCTACCATCAGAGGTCCCTGCTGACAGCCAGTCTGTGGAAGTTTCCAGAGGCTGTGCCAGCCCTCACTTCAGTCTTGTTTTATCATAAACGATGTCTCTTGCAGCCTCACTTCTAACAAGTGACCGCACCATGCCACACACTGCCAGCCTCCCCAAGGGCCCTTTGGCAGTATTGTTTGCTGGGGAAGAGTGGATTGGGAACCTAAAATGTTAGGCCTATGATATAACAAATAATTAATCCGGTCTTTACTCCCGGTTCCTGGCAGAGATCCAAAAAATTCTTGGAACATCCTAAGCACTAGAAATGACCTTTGCTATGCATAAGGAGACCTCTCCACCATACCACATCTTAGCTGCACTAATGAGGCCACTCACTGGGTTCTTAGTTTCAACGAGGGGGCTGGCATGCCAGGAAACACCAGCCCTGAAGACTAGAGGGTTGGAATGTCCAGCCCCACCCACCACCTGCCATCCAGGGTGAGGAGAGGGGCTGGAGATTGAATTAAATCTTCTCACCAGTGATCAATAAATTAATCAATCATTTCTCTGTAATAAAACCCCAATAAAACCCTTGAACAATGAGTTTCAGGAGTGCCCTGGTTGGTGAACAAATCAGTATACTGGCAGCAAGACAAATGTAGGGGGACAGAGAAAAGAATATTACCAGTGGATTTCCCTGCCCTTGAGACCTTTCCCGATCTCACCCCATGAGTCTCTTCCATTTGGCTGTTCCTGAGTTGTCACCTTGATCATAAGATAAAACGGGAATCGTGAGCATAGCACTTTCCGTGAGTTCTACGAGTCATTCTAGCAAAGTATTAAACCTGAAGGAGGGTGGCGAGAGCTCCAGAATTTGTAACCAAATCAGACAGATGTGAGGGTAGCCTGGGGACCCCACTTGCAGCTGGTGTCTGAGGTAGGGATGGTCTTCTTGGGGCTGAGCCCTTCCCCTGTGGGGTCTGCAGTATCTGGGTGGTTGGTGTCAGAACTAGACTTAATTGTAGGACACCCAGTTGGTGTCAGAGAATTGCTGTCAGAACTCGGGTGCAATCAAATTCGCTTCAATTACATTCAGCAGGCATTTCCATGGGGACTACCCTGTGGTCCTCCCAACTGGGGCAACCTGCCTCATTTCTCTGAGCCTCCCAGGTCGTTCATCTATTACAGAACCCACTGGCCCCATACGGCTGTCATGAGACTGAAGAGAAACCCTCACCTGCAGGGGCCTGCAGAGGGCTGCGTGGGGCCCCTTGGTTAGCACATGGCTGGTGGTGTCTGCAGCAGACCCTGCTTCAGACCCTGGGATCCCAGGCCCCTGCCCTCACTAGGCTCATATCCTAGAGGGAGGAACAGAGAGTAACAAATAACCAA
>NW_012100843.1:393773-394914 GCF_000951045.1 Mandrillus leucophaeus | reverse complement strand
TCCCCAGCAATTAATCAGGATGCCCCTGAGCCCCTCCCCAGGACGTGTTTCTGCACTTGTAACTTGTGCAGCCTCCTCATGTGAGAACTCACTGGCTGTCTCTTATACACATCTGGCCCCTTGGTTAGCACATGGCTGGTGGTGTCTGCAGCAGACCCTGCTTCAGACCCTGGGATCCCAGGCCCCTGCCCTCACTAGGCTCATATCCTAGAGGGAGGAACAGAGAGTAACAAATAACCAACACCACCAAGTTAGTAAACTGGGTGGTGTATTCAAAGATGCTGGATGCTCAGGAAGTCACAAAAAGCAAACAAATGAACGCAGCTGAGGGGAGGGTCTGAGACCATCACCAGGCAGGCAAGACACCCACAAGCAGATCCTAGGAAGAGGTGAGGAGGCTCATTCCAGACTCAGGGCTCAGCTATGCAAAGACCCTAAGGTAGGAGCATCTAAGAATATTCCAGAGACAGTGGCAAGGAGGCCAGTGAGGGGAGGGTATGGGGGGCAGTGCTCAGAGGTCTTCGAGGGTCCAGGTCCTGATGTCTCCTCATCCATGGCAGGGCTGTGACCTTTCACTCCCAGGGACATGGGACCCCAGAGCCTCTGAAAGTGACACATCCTGGCCTCCGACTGCCCCGAGTCCTGACTTAGTGCTCGCTTCTCTGCTTGCCTGGCCAGGGGCCGCCCTGAGCCATGGAGTGCAGAGACAGCTCTGGGCAGCACCCGGGGAGCCAGGGCGGGAGTAGGTTCCTGCCTGGAGCTGCCTCTGGAGCACGTGGTTATTTCCGTCAGGACCCCACGGAGACGAGGCCCTGCCCCTGTCTTCTCAAACGCATTTCGGAAATGTTTTCCTGGACATCCAAGACTGCCCCATGGTTTCCTTGGTGGATTTTTGAAAATCATGCATTGTTCCAGGTAGGGCATGAGTGGGTGGAGGCCACCTGGAGGAAAGGATGCCTCACCAAGTGAAGCCATGACATCAGGCTGTCCTGGCAGTGGAGGCTCCTGGAGAGTGAGGGGACACTCTTCTGTCAATCACCACGGCGTAGACCAAGGTGCAACTTTCCTTGCCTGGCTGATGCTACAAGATGATGCAAATCTGCACACACTGCCTGGTCCTTGGGTCAGGGTTTGACCGTCC
>NW_012100843.1:390885-392578 GCF_000951045.1 Mandrillus leucophaeus | reverse complement strand
GGTGATGAAGATGATGGTGATGAAGATGATGATAATGGTGACGAAGATGGTGGTGAAGATGATGATGGTGGTGGTGGTGATGATTTTTCACCTTCATCATCTCTGGCAGCTTCTGATCATCCACAGCCGTTCTCTCCAGGCTGGGTTCCAGCCCTCTGTTCATCTGGATGACATCTCATTTTTTTTTAATTTTATGGATGGGAAGAACCTGTTCTTTCTTCCAGCAAAGAGGGCTGGGAATTTATCATCAAAATACTGCCAGACTGTAAATCTGGTGTTAGACACAATGCGAAATTCTGCAGGAATTAAAGTTTCTATGAATCTTTTGCCTTATGGGGCCTCAGACATTCTAACGTGTGGTTGTAACAAATGGTCTTCAGATGAGACAAACTTTGAAAGATCTGTATTCTCTAGTTTTTTAGCCTCGACACTGTGCAGTGCAGAAGCGTGCCTCTGGCAGCTGTAAGGAAGATTGGCACATCAATCAGGGTGGGCTGCAGGCCCCTGGGTGAGACAGGAGCACAGGGGCGTCGGTTCCGCCAGCTCTGCTCTGCTCACGTGGATGGTCGGGATTCACAGCCAATGATGGCATCGAGATGGATGCCTCCCCAGGATGGATCACGGCCACCAACAAAACCCTGGCTTTGGGGCTTGGTGCTGGCCCTGAGTAGGAACCTTGCAGGCAGCTGGGTGAACTCAGCTGGAGCAGCTGCTCCTCTGCCCTTACACAGAGGTGACACTGCCCAGTGCACAGAGATGGGGCTCTGGGATGGGCAGGGATGCAAAATCTTCCTGGAGGAGCGATCGTGAGTTCCCAGCTGGGGTCTGGGCTGCCTGGAATCTCCACGGACCTATGCCCCAGCCACAGGCTCACTGTTGGCCTGTCTGGCTTGGCCAGTTCCTGACTGCCTAGTACCCCTGCTTCTGCGCTGGCCGCTTCACCCCTTCCGGGAATCACAAACCCATTTCTGGCTCTGCCTAAGGCCAGACAGGCTCCATCATGGCTGGACAGCTCACTCCCAGTCTTCAGTGTGACCACACTCATCTGTCCCGTGTGCACTTGCTGTCCGTGTGGCTGTGGCACATGGGCTATGCTGGGGAGAGGGGGCAGAATGAGGAGAGATCAGGCCATGGGAGCTGTGGCCTCCTGGACCCTCCACCATGCTGAGAGGCAGGCTCACCAAGGCCTGGGAAGGGCTGAAGTCTCTGCCAGCTGAGGTTTATGAGCCACTCAGAAGGCGAAACATCTGCTGAAAAGGGTTTGCTGGTGGCCTCGTTCTGGCTGGGGGCAGAATCCCAGTGAGCAGCAAGCTCCAGGTCTCAGCTGCGGGAGGCGGGGCAGCTCCGTGCTGCAAGGCGGCCGCTCTGGCCTGAGCTCCTGCTTTGTGACGAGCTCTGCTGGGGACTGTGTTTCAGTACCAGCTTCAGTGCCGGCTGCCAGGCTTCCCCAGCAATTAATCAGGATGCCCCTGAGCCCCTCCCCAGGACGTGTTTCTGCACTTGTAACTTGTGCAGCCTCCTCATGTGAGAACTCACTGGTGGCTCCAGACAGGCAGCACCTACCTCCACCCAGGGCAGCACAGACACCAGGCCACGTCCTGTCCTTTGGCAGGTAGTTTGGTAACATTTGCAAAATTACCAAAGCTCTCAATCTGACATCTTGGTCTCAGAGCTCTCAGAACTCTAGACGGGG
>NW_012100843.1:385108-386200 GCF_000951045.1 Mandrillus leucophaeus | reverse complement strand
TAGACCAAGGTGCAACTTTCCTTGCCTGGCTGATGCTACAAGATGATGCAAATCTGCACACACTGCCTGGTCCTTGGGTCAGGGTTTGACCGTCCCATAGATCTCTGGCCTCTGACAGGTCTCCAAGGCTGTAATTCCAGGGCCCACTGCCAGGCTCCTGAGCTGCGGGAGACCCACCTAAGACCCACTAGCATCCTATGCAGCCGAGCTCCAGATTCTACTTTCTAAAGGAACAGGGTTTCAGGGTCTCCAGCCTTCCTCTCTTAGCATGCAGGAGTCCCCGTCCCCCAGGCTGGCCCCACCCCAGCCTTTGTCTTGGCATCACAGACCTTGCCCTTCTGAGCGATGTTTCCGGAATTTGTCCAGCATGGAATTATTGCCACATTTCTGTAAGCCTTCCGAATGAGTGACCACTGAGTTCTACTCTCATTGAACAAAATTGCCAGAGAAATTTATAAAACAAGGTGACTTTTTGCAAGTGCACTACGGTTTTGATATTTTCAGCTCTACGCCTTGCAGGAGCGGAGAGCAAGACTTCGAGACCCAAGCAAGGCTGGACCCCCTGCTGGCTTGGCTCTTCATTGCTGCCTGTCTGTGGATGTGCATTGCACTGGCCTCTACAGGCTTCACCTTCTTTATCACCCAAATGACAACAACAACAACAACAACAACAACAACAGGATCTGCATCGCAGGGTGAGCTGGGGAGAGAGTGCTGGGTGTTCATGAAACGTGTGGTCTCTGAGCTTGCAACCTGGGCTTTCCCACTGTGTGCTCTGTTCTTAAGCAAGTGTCTTCATTTCACCAACCCTCCATTTCTTCCTCTACAAAGTGGAAATAATAATAGTAGCAACCCCTTGGGATTTGCTTGTACGAATTAAATGAAATAAGAAGAATCCCTTAAATCCACTGAGGGCTCACTGTGTGGAACCTTCTCCTCTTCAGCATCCCTCCATAACCTCATTTCATCACCAGCACAACCCCACTGTCCAGGTGGAAAAACTGACATAATGCATTTAAAGTATTTAACACAATGGCTGGTCTAGAAATAGTTTTGATGACAATGATGGTGATGATGATACAGTGATGATGG
>NW_012100843.1:366635-380163 GCF_000951045.1 Mandrillus leucophaeus | reverse complement strand
AGCTCTGCTGGGGACTGTGTTTCAGTACCAGCTTCAGTGCCGGCTGCCAGGCTTCCCCAGCAATTAATCAGGATGCCCCTGAGCCCCTCCCCAGGACGTGTTTCTGCACTTGTAACTTGTGCAGCCTCCTCATGTGAGAACTCACTGGTGGCTCCAGACAGGCAGCACCTACCTCCACCCAGGGCAGCACAGACACCAGGCCACGTCCTGTCCTTTGGCAGGTAGTTTGGTAACATTTGCAAAATTACCAAAGCTCTCAATCTGACATCTTGGTCTCAGAGCTCTCAGAACTCTAGACGGGGGCAGACAAGAGCTGAGGGAGACAGTCAGGGCACCTTGGCTCTAGAATTTGGGGCATGGCTGACGGAGGCTGATTAATCACTGAAAAAGCAAACCCTCAGCAACAAAAACCTCTTTTCTTGTCTCTACTTGCTGCCTCCAGGTGTTGATTTCAGGTAATATTGAAGGAGACACATCAGCCCAGTCACATGCATCTCAGGACACAGGACTCTGAGGAATTCTGAGATTTAAAACAAAAACAAACGGCAGGAAACTAAATCCCACAAAGGCAGAAGGGAAGTGTTTTTATCTCCCCAAAGTCACAAAAGCTCACACCGGACTGTCAGAGCAACAGAACAAAAGCTCACACCGAATTGTCAGAGCAACAGAACAAAAGGCCCATAGACAACATCTTCACATACTGCTGGGTGAAGAACCCCCAGGAACACCAGTGTGCATGGCAAGTCCAGGCCAGGGCCCTGACAGAGACAGAGACAGAGACCTAGGCACGTCTCAGCCAGGCCCTGAGCACCAGCCAGCCCGCGACCCTGTCATGAGCAGCATTCCCAGGCCAAGAGGCAGCCCCCAGGCTTCTGCAGCTAAGAGGCTGATGGTAGGCAGAGGCAGACAAGAGTGGAAGCCTTCCAGGGTCCAAACCTCTTAGGAGCCCGGGTGGCCCAGGAAGTTCCAAACAGCTGGACCCTAGACACAGACTGGTGAGCTCAGTACAGCAGCTGCCTCAACAGACAGAGATGCCAGGGAATGGAGGGGCAGGTCCAGATAGAGTGCAATGCAGAGCGAAGGGACAGGTCCCTAAAACACAGCCCCCATCACAATCACAGACTCTAGGAGGGAACCCCAGAACCACAGATCTGGAGACAGGTCCCCCAAAAACACAGTCCGTGTCACAATAGCAGACTCTAGGATGGAGTCCCAGAGCCACAGACCTGGGACGCTGCCTGGAGCCACTGCTCTTATCACAGTCTCATCTAAACAGGGATGACAGCGAACCACCATGGTCCCACCCCATATACCACTACCAAGACCACCACCAAGAGGGACTGACGCTCAGAGAAACGTCCCCAGGTGGCAGAGGAACCGCAGGGAGGCACACCCAGACATTGAATGACAATTCAGCTGACTATTCAAAAAGGAGCTAAACATTAAAAGAAAAAAATAGGTGTTACAAAATATCAGCATATGTCTTATTTTAAAATGAGTAAAAAAGAATATTGGTCAAAGACTTGAAAAACAGTCTGAGAAAATCTGGGAAATAATTAGAAATGAAAGGGGAAAAAGTGGAAATGAAGAATAAACTAGAAGGAACACAAGAGTGAATAAATGTCATAAATGACATCATAGGAGGAATAGAAGGTGAGAAGGGAAGAGGAAATCCAGAAAGAGCATAATGACGAAGCGTCAACAGCATGCAAAGGAGGTGACCCAGGAGGAAGCTGAGGGAGAACCAAACAGTTCACAGGTGACTCCAAGCCACGAAACAGAACAGACATGGAAGCAATTCAAGAAAACGCCCTGATGGAAGAAAGGCATCCACCTATATTTTTATAAGATACACCTTATACCTGGGAAAATGAACCAAGAATCACCAAGAGTTAGCTCTATCATTGTCTTCTAAAGGATAAAGATAGTAACTAAAATTGACTAAAACATCAACCATGTTTGCATCCAATTCACAGTAAGTTGGTCATCTTTCGAGGATACCAGGGAACCGATGGAGTATTTTGGAAATTGATATTTAAAGGAAAGAATCAACTGTTCATTGTGTGTTTCCAGTTTAAACGATACCTTGAGGGAGTCAATAGTTTATGAGGGTAAGTTCCTCTTTATGAAAGTAGGCAAGCTAGTAAATGTGAATAAAATGGCAGAATTAAGAGATGAGCACTCAGCAATCTCTAAGGAAGTCTTAGATCAAGATAAATCATCTGCTTGTATCATGTAAAGACAGACAAGTTGACATCACCTGCTTCCTGATGGAAGGAGCTCAAAGCCACCATTAGTCCTAATCAAACCTGACCCTGATAAAACTCGAATGTGACTGCAGATTTACCAGAAATACAGAGGACAGAAGAACACAGCCCTAAACCATGCCCCAGGCATGATCTATGTCCAAACCATTCTCCAGGGATGAAATGACCTATGTCCAAACGATAGGAAACGTACACTTGTAAAAAATCTGTCACTTATTGAAAAACAAATGAAGAAAATAAAAATGAAGCATAGAAGGGAACATACCAGCAGGTTAAAAGAGACTTAGGAGAGAAGCAGAGGGCAATACCCGAAACTGATTCAGTCCTGATATGAAAGCAAACCTCTAAGAGAAAATAAAACAGTCAAGAAAATTTAAACCATGACTGGGAGCCCATTTGATAATGTTAAGGAATTATTTCTGTTTTTAAAGATGTGACTATGTTACCATGCTTATATTTTTAACATCCTTGTATTTTAGTATTATAGAGTATTTACAAATAAGATTTGTATGATGTTGGGAGGAGTTTGTTTCAAACTAATCTAGAGGGGCATGGACTAAAGCAGAAAAACGCTGGCCTTGAGTTGATGCTGGGAAATGAATGCATGGAGGCGAACTGTGTTGTTCCAACTTTTATGTGGAACTTTTCCATAATAAAAAGTTAAAAGTAGGTAAAATAACTGTTACTCCTTAATTGAGTATATTTGTTTTTTCATATATTTGTTGAGCCTTTTCAACCCAGTGTCAGGCAGCTAAGCACACACTGGGCCGTCTTATGCCATCTGTCTCTCCTATCACAATAGAACTGTTTGGCTTTGATGGAAATCACTCCGTCTCCTGGGATCTTTTGAACTGACGTAACCTGTTGTATTAGTCCATTCTCACACTGCTATAAAGTACCACCTGAGACTGGGTAATTCACCAAGAAAGGAGGTTTAAGTGACTCACAGTTCCGCACGGTTCGGGAGACCTCAGGAAACTTTCAATCTTGGCGGAAGTTGAAGAGGAAGCAAGGCCTGTCTTCCATGGTGGCAGGAGAGAGAATGCAGTTGGGGGAGATTTCCACAAACTTTTAAACCCCCAAATCTTGTGAGAACTCATGCACTATCATGAGACAACCATGCAGGAAACTGCCCCCATGATCCCATCGCCTCCCACAAGTCCCCTTCCCTGACACATGCTGTATTAGTCCGCTTTCACGCTGCTGAGAAAGACATACCCGAGACTGGGTAATTTATAAAGAAAAAGAGGTTGAATGGACTCACAGTTCCACGTGTCTGGGGAGACCTCACAATCACGGTGGAAGACGAAAGACGCATCTTACATGGTGGCAGGCAAGAGAGAGTGTGCGTGTGGGAACTCTCCTTTATAAAACCATCAGATCTCGTGAGACTTAGTCACTATCACGAGAACAGCCGGGGAAAGACCCGCCCTGGTGATTCAATGACCTCCCACTGGGTCCCTCTCCTGACACGTGGGAATTACGGGAGCTACAATTCAAGGTGAGATTTGGGTGGGGACACAGCCAAACCATATCACATGGGGATTACAATTCCAGATGAGGGTTGGGTGGACAGCCAGCGGCAAACCACGTCACCCATGTCCCCCGCACATGACCATTTTCTCTTTGGCTTCTCCCACCCTGGCTGTCCCCTCAGGGCCCACGCCCCCGTGTCCCTCTGCCTGTCATCCTGTGATCTGCTCTGACCCTCTCTTCCTCCTCGTTCAAGTTGAGCATTTCTTACCACAGAAGTGATGACCACACTGAAGAGTTAACCTGTCATTTCTCATAATACAGAACAAATACGTTCTCTCTCACAGGAGAGGAAACTACCTGAGATTTTGATAAATTTATACCTCCAAGTGGTGATAGAGTGAGCCAAATATTTGATAACCAGCCTTGTGAAGAAAGTACTGAGTTTTGGGGGAAACTGACTCCCCCATTCACTCAGTGATCTCTGGATCCCTGCAGGGATGGGCATCAACCCCCTGGCAAACCCTAATTACGTCACAAATACGGGGTAACTGAATTATATGAAAAGAGTACTGAAAACACGCCCACCCTCTGGAGGGAAGCAAATTGGTGGAGCGTTCCCGTGAGCACTCATGCAAGCTACACTGTGCATTTCACAAGCCCACGGCCACAGCCACACAAAACAATCTGTTGACTTAAGAAAATATATTTCCACTTCAAAACACCGCAGCAATTCCAGAAATCACAGGTGTGATTCGAGCCGTGGTGTCCAGGTTTCTGATGCTCAGGCCCTCATTCTTGGGGGACGTTGGGAGACAATTGCAGCGATACCACTCAGCAGAGACCACCACCCTGTACATGGGAGGTCAGAGGGATAGAAGGCGACTGTGAAGGGGATGCTCCCCAGAGCCCATTTGAAAGGGAGAGTTATAAAGCCAGAAGATCAAAGATCAAAGCAGGTCTGAACTATGAAAAGGCCCGTTCATCAGAAACTGGCAGCACCTCCAGGCCCTGAGCAGAAAGGGGCCGAGCAGTCATGAGTCTATTTTCCAGTCCCAGGGAAGATGCATGGTCATTGCAAACACATCCCTCTAAATAGTAAATAACAAGCTATTTGAAATGACACTCACCATGTAGATTAGAATATTTCAGTAATTTGAATGCTTGTCATTGTGACGTATTTCTCCTCCGAGAGAATTTCAGGAAAAGTTTCATGTGGACCTGAATCACTTTCACAATCGATTTAATTCCATCTGGGCATGAATGCCCAAAATGTGTATCGATTGTGCCAGGGTTCACAGGAAATGTGGGGAGTAGAGACCGGTGTCCAAAACAATCATCATCTCAGCTTATTTGCTTGTTTCTTAAACATCATAATCTGACTGCTGATGTATCACACGTTCTGGGAGAATTTTAGTGTTCTTTGATGAGGCAAAATTATGCTATCCTCACAAAAAGGGCAGGTCCAAATGGCCAGATTTCAGCAGGCCCCCTGGAGGCATGTTCTCTAACTATACGGGCCAGATTCTACGACATAGAAATACATAAAAGCAGTTAGGAGCTTGAGGAGTACGTGGACTTATTGACCCTAACCTTCCCAAAGAGGGATCAAAATGCCACGGTGATGCTGGTGGTTCACCCGGCCTGTGGCAATTCCCTCTGAACCGGGGGCGTGCAGGTTGGTGCTTCGGAAGAGCTTGGGGAAAACCTGCCCGATGGTGATGCTTCCAAACAGAGGGCGCGGCTTTGTAAACCGGTCTAGGAACGAATGCCCAGGACGGGATGGGCGTGCTCAGTCCTCGGGCTGGCTGCAAAATGAACACCAAAGCGTTTTCCTCCCATACCTCGGAGTGGGCCGCAGCCTCCCCGAGAGCCTCCCTCTCTCGTGGAATCTTCAAGGCTGGAACCAACGTGGAAATGAACAGCTGCCGAAACGGAGGCAGCTCCACGCAAAACCTCTGTGCGTGTTTCCAAGTTGGTTTTCCATGACGGAAATCATTCGGATGATTAAAACCAAAATTAGCGTTTCGATGTTGTTGAATGCCAGCTGTTGGGAACCGAGGCCAGACCCACGGGTCGGGAAGTGCAGCCGGGTGAGGAGGAGGACAGCCCAACTGCTTCGGATCCCGCCATGCTTTTCCGCCCACACAAGTTCAAAATTCATCAACTCATGGCCACATCCCATGTTTCCTGTGCCTCAGGAAGCTCCTCTTGTGTTTTAAATTAAGCACACACATACCCAAAGACCAACGAGACCAGTTTAGCTGAGGTCCACGTGTGATGGTGAAATCAGAGGCTGCACTGGGTCCTTTCCTGGAATCCTTGGCCCCCATCAGAGGTGCTCCTTGTCCATCCCCTGTGGCCCACACAACATCCTTTGGCCCCCAAAAGTGACTTTCTAAGGAGGAGATTTGGGGTAGCAAGAAGACAGCTGCCCAGGAGATTTTGAGGAGGAGGCGTCCTCCCTCCACAGCCAGTGAGCCCTGGCCCTGCCACGTGCGGCCCTAGACCTCCACACATAGTGGTTCACAGGCTTCCACGTGCTGTGGGGCCAGGCGGCAGGACCCCTGGGGGAGGAGAGCTCCACCTCCTACCTGATCACCTCCCTGGCTTAGGGAAGACACTGTTATTCTTCTTCGCATTGTTCCTGAAAGTTCTGTGGTGTCTGCTTACTATTGAACCACTCAGGTCTAGTTCTATGTGTTTTGTTCATGGCTCCATGGGCACTCAGGAGACAGAAGAGTTCGCCCTGACTCCCCGGCTGCTGGGCCTCCTAGGCACCCCCAAGCCCAGCTCCTGCTCCCTCTTCCCCTCTCTTCCTTACCATCCTTTCATCCTTTGCTAAAAAGTTGAAAGGACTGAAAAGGTGAGAATGGGCACAGGCTCTGAGTCAAGATTTTGTTTTACCTTCATTGTGGCAAATATTTTTACTGCAAAAGTACATTTTTTAAAAGAGAAAACGCATATAGTGCTAAGATTCCTGACCACTTCATTTGGGTTCCTGTTGCAGGCCTAGGGTATCCCATGAGCAGGGCTGGTACAGGAGCCTGGTGCAGGATGAACGCACCTGTGGGCTGTGGCAGGACCCAGGGTCCAACAGAATGTCTGGGCATCATGGGGCCAATAACAGCCCAGCTCAGGAAGAGCCTTGGAAGTGCGCCTCATTGATTTGCCTTTCAGAGTCCTCCCCACCCTTCTCTGCCAAACATGGGGCCCAGCAACCACAGCATTCCTTCCATCTCCCTGTTCTGGGAGGGAACACACTTCCACATTCATCCCCTTATGTGAAACTCACAGGCAAGGCAGGGCAGAGCAGCAGCCACACAGGAGGGGTTAAAGGGCAGGAGCCATCCCCTGGCTTGATGGAAAACAGGGATTCCCTACTTCGATGCATGGCAACTCCCAAAACCAAACCGTGACCAGCCGACTTGGAGGGAGACCCACTGGCCGTGTGCACCCTGCAGGTATGCAGGCATCATCTCATCCAGCTGTCCCAAGGCCCACTGGGGCCTCTGCAAAGCCTCATCTTACATATGAGAAATCTGAGATCAGGGTTGGCTGACTTTGCCCAAAGTCATCAAGCAGGCAAGACATAGAGCTGCAGCACCAAGCCGGGGCTGCCTGACCCCTAAACTTCACCTCTGACACAGCACATGGCACCACCTATGCACTTGGCCCCCATGACCACTTCTACAGGACTCTGGAAACACAGCAGGGCTGAGCATGTGGGCGCCTGGGTAGGCGGGGGGTGGCAGGCCCTGTGTACAGTGTCTGAAGTGCCCCAAGCTCTGAGATACCTGCTTCAGCAGGTGCCCAGGACACTGCTAAGACAGAGCCTGAGACCTCTTACCATCTGTCCAGCGGTTGAATTAGTTCTTTGCTCACAGTCAATGTGGTCGAAATGATGCCTTTTCTTTCTACATCACCTGAGTACCCAGCAGGGAAGGACCCGCTGGGGAAGGGAACGGCCACCTACCGGTTCCTCTTGGTTTTCACATCTGGGTCTTCCCTGCCGTCTTCAGAACTGGACCCATCGCTGTTGTCAGCTGAAAGAAAATCAGATGAACAGGGTTAGAGTTGTCAGCGCTCAGGGCTTTGGCACAACCACTTTCAAGCAGACTTATCTAGAAATCAAGACAACAGGCTTCTCTTAAAGATTGATGTGAAATCCTACAACGAGTTTCCTCTCGGCACAGATGCTTTTACATTTCAGCGGAACAGAAATCTGACTGTGCTGATCTGCAGAGTGGTTCTCTTTAGATACTGTCTGTTTAGCAGGTGCTGGGCCTTCCAGAGGGGCTGGAGGGTGGAGAATTACAGGTGGACCTCTGCTCAGCCTCCGGGCGAGGGCCCAGGATGAGCAATGCTGTGTCATGTTCTTGAGAGGGAACCATGAGACCGGGGCCACTTCTGTGGCCACTGCCCCAGGGAAGCGTGGGCCCCAGCAGTACCTCCAACAGGCCCACGCTCAGCTCCTCTCCATCCACTACAATAGATAATGAGATTCCCCTACCCTGCATGCAGCCGTGCCTCACTATAGATGCCCATCTACTTCCAAAAGCCAAATCGATTTTGAAGACATGGTCCCCTATTTCCATTCTGAGGCGGTCAGCCCTGTAAATGTTTGATGAGTTTTGGAATGAAAAAGTAAAAAGGTGCTTTAGTGTTTCCTATGGGTCTCCCGGAGGGAAGAGGAAAGATGATCGTGTAGATGGTCTGGAGTGTCATCGCCTTCTTCCCTGACAGGCGGAGTGACTTCCACACGCGCCGAGCACCACAACGGCCTCCCACCTGCTTCTCATTCTGTGTCTACCTCTGGCTCATTCTGCCCCTCCCAGTTTGGGTGGCCAACTGAGCTGGGCTGGGCTGGGCTGGGCAGAGCGTCCCACCATCTTCCCAGCCAGCCTTGGGCCACCTTCCCAGTGACTGCGGAGCCTGCACTTCCTTCCTGGGAGGGTCTGCAATGAAAACAGTGCTCAGCTTAGGACGAGCGCAGAGTTGATGAGAAAAGACATCAATTTCAACAACTGCAGGGGTCTCTGCACATTTTCTTTCCATAAAACCCTACAATTCCCCCCACACCTGTTTTTAGAATCCCAATAATAGCTCTGTTACCAGCTCACAGTTCAAATCTATTTACAGGCTTGTTTTCAATGTGCAGCGTGGGGCCCGTGGTAAGAGGAGAGGGTCAGGCTCTGGAAGCCCCGGCTCGCCACAGTCATGCTGCATCATCCTTGGGGGCCTCTGCCACCTGAGCTTCCCAGGCAGCTCATGGCCGCCCCTGCCCACATAAGCCACAGGACCACGGAGGCTGCCTTAGAAGGACCGGGGTATGGCGTGTCTGCCCTGCACCTTCCAGCAAGGCCGCAGTGTCCATCATGCACACCCTGTGTGGATGTTCCACCCTTCTGAAAGGATGCAGGCCTCGGGGGAAGGAATTCCCGTGGGCAGTGCAGAGGAGGGGATGAGCAGAACTTGGCCCTGGGAGGGCGGAGGAGCCACAGCCCAGGCGGAGCTTCCTGACTTTTCAGCAGCTCCTGGTTCTGAACCTGGCAGCGCTGACTCCAGGGCTGGATTCTTCTGCCCTAGGGGCCGCCCTGCACCCTGCAGGTGTCTCTCAGCCTCCCTGATCCCTGTTCCCCCCCACCATGCTAATGAAAATGCCTCCAGAACTTCCCAAATATCCACAGGGGTAAATTTGTCCTTCCCAGTTGAGAGCCACTGGTCTAGAGCCAAGATCATTGATGACAACCGGGGGGCCATGGAAGGGAAGAGAGGACACTGGAGGGCATCCACTTTCTCCTCTCTGGCTGCCTTCTGCGTGTGCTCCACAGCCCAACACAGCCCTCCAGGCCAGGACCCCAAAAGACACACTTTATGCTCCCTGCTTCCCAAGCTGCACTCGTGCCAAGCCCAGCACTTCCAGGCATTTCTGGTTTTTTCTGAGATGGAGTCTCGCTCTGCCCAGCTTCAGGATGAGGGCCTGCTGTAAGCACTTCTATGTCATGTTGTTGAGAGGAAACCGTGAGGCTGGGGCCACCTCTGTGGCCACCGCCCCAGGGAGGGGTGTCCCCCAGCAGCCCCTCCCCCAGGCCCACACTCAGCGGCTCTCCGTGTTCAGTCTGTCACCCAGGCTGGAGTGTAGTGGTGCGATCTCGGCTCACTGCAACCTCTGCTTCCCGGGCTCAAGCAATTCTCCTGCCTCAGCCTCCCAAGCAGCTGGAATCATAGGCACCTGCCACCACACCAGGCTAATTTTCACGTTTTTAGTAGAGACAGAGTTTTACCATATTGACCAGGTTGGTCTAGAACTCCTGACCCCAAGTGATTCACCTCCCTCGACCTTCCATAATGCTGGGATCATAGGCATGAGCCACCATGCTGGGCCACCTGCAGGCATTTCTACTTCCTGGCTGTGGGAACTGCTCTGCCCATTCAAACTGAGGACACTGGCCAGGCACAGTGGCTCACGTCGGTAATCCCAGAACTTTGGGAAGCCGAGGTGGGTGGATCACAAGGTCAGGAGTTCGAGACCAGCCTGGCCAACATGGTGAAACCCCGTTTCTACTAAAAATACAAAAATTAGCCGGGTGTGGTGGCAGATGCCTGTAATTCCAGCTAGTCAGGAGGCTGAGGCAGGAGAATCGCTTGAAAACACCCACTTCTGTGGCCACTGCCCCAGGGAAGCGTGGCCCCCAGCAGTACCTCCAACAGGCCCATGCTCAGCTCCTCTCCATCCACTACAATAGATAACGAGATTCCCCTACCCTGCATGCAGCCGTGCCTCACTATAGACGCCCATCTACTTCCAAAAGCCAAATCAATTTTGAAGACATGGTCCCCTATTTCCATTCTGAGGCGGTCAGCCCTGTAAATGTTTGATGAGTTTTGGAATGAAAAAGTAAAAAGGTGCTTTGGTGTTTCCTATGGGTCTCCGGGAGGGAAGAGGAAAGATGATCGTGTAGATGGTCTGGAGTGTCATTGCTTCTTCCCTGACAGGTGGAGTGACTTCCACACGCGCCAAGCATCACAACGGCCTCCCACCTGCTTCTCATTCTGTGTCTACCTCTGGCTCATTCCGCCCCTCCCAGTTTGGGTGGCCAACTGAGCTGGGCTGGGCTGGGCTGGGCAGAGCGTCCCACCATCTTCCCAGCCAGCTTTGGGCCACCTTCCCAGTGACTGCGGAGCCTGCACTTCCTTCCTGGGAGGGTCTGCAATGAAAACAGTGCTCAGCTTAGGACGAGCGCAGAGTTGATGAGAAAAGACATCAATTTCAACAACTGCAGGGGTCTCTGCACATTTTCTTTCCATAAAACCCTACAATTCCCCCCACACCTGTTTTTAGAATCCCAATAATAGCTCTGTTACCAGCTCACAGTTCAAATCTATTTACAGGCTTGTTTTCAATGTGCAGCGTGGGGCCCGTGGTAAGAGGAGAGGGTCAGGCTCTGGAAGCCCCGGCTCGCCGCAGTCATGCTGCATCATCCTTGGGGGCCTCTGCCACCTGAGCTTCCCAGGCAGCTCATGGCCGCCCCTGCCCACATAAGCCACAGGACCACGGAGGCTGCCTTAGAAGGACCGGGGTATGGCGTGTCTGCCCTGCACCTTCCAGCAAGGCCGCAGTGTCCATCATGCACACCCTGTGTGGATGTTCCACCCTTCTGAAAGGATGCAGGCCTCGGGGGAAGGAATTCCCGTGGGCAGTGCAGAGGAGGGGATGAGCAGAACTTGGCCCTGGGAGGGCGGAGGAGCCACAGCCCAGGCGGAGCTTCCTGACTTTTCAGCAGCTCCTGGTTCTGAACCTGGCAGCGCTGACTCCAGGGCTGGATTCTTCTGCCCTAGGGGCCGCCCTGCACCCTGCAGGTGTCTCTCAGCCTCCCTGATCCCTGTTCCCCCCCACCATGCTAATGAAAATGCCTCCAGAACTTCCCAAATATCCACAGGGGTAAATTTGTCCTTCCCAGTTGAGAGCCACTGGTCTAGAGCCAAGATCATTGATGACAACCGGGGGGCCATGGAAGGGAAGAGAGGACACTGGAGGGCATCCACTTTCTCCTCTCTGGCTGCCTTCTGCGTGTGCTCCACAGCCCAACACAGCCCTCCAGGCCAGGACCCCAAAAGACACACTTTATGCTCCCTGCTTCCCAAGCTGCACTCGTGCCAAGCCCAGCACTTCCAGGCATTTCTGGTTTTTTCTGAGATGGAGTCTCGCTCTGCCCAGCTTCAGGATGAGGGCCTGCTGTAAGCACTTCTATGTCATGTTGTTGAGAGGAAACCGTGAGGCTGGGGCCACCTCTGTGGCCACCGCCCCAGGGAGGGGTGTCCCCCAGCAGCCCCTCCCCCAGGCCCACACTCAGCGGCTCTCCGTGTTCAGTCTGTCACCCAGGCTGGAGTGTAGTGGTGCGATCTCGGCTCACTGCAACCTCTGCTTCCCGGGCTCAAGCAATTCTCCTGCCTCAGCCTCCCAAGCAGCTGGAATCATAGGCACCTGCCACCACACCAGGCTAATTTTCACGTTTTTAGTAGAGACAGAGTTTTACCATATTGACCAGGTTGGTCTAGAACTCCTGACCCCAAGTGATTCACCTCCCTCGACCTTCCATAATGCTGGGATCATAGGCATGAGCCACCATGCTGGGCCACCTGCAGGCATTTCTACTTCCTGGCTGTGGGAACTGCTCTGCCCATTCAAACTGAGGACACTGGCCAGGCACAGTGGCTCACTGTGTGTCGGTAATCCCAGCACTTTGGGAGGCCGAGGTGGGTGGATCACAAGGTCAGGAGTTCGAGACCAGCCTGGCCAACATGGTGAAACCCCGTTTCTACTAAAAATACAAAAATTAGCCGGGTGTGGTGGCAGATGCCTGTAATTCCAGCTAGTCAGGAGGCTGAGGCAGGAGAATCGCTTGAAAACACAAAGCAGAGGTTGCAGTGAGCCGAGATTGTGCCACTGCACTCCAGCCTGGGCGAAAGATCAAAACACACCCTGCTCCCTGCCTTAGCCTCTGCACCCCAACACCCTCCAAGGAAATGCAGGACTCCTCTCCTGTGTCCCCGAGTCCTCTCCCCCTGGGGCGCTGGGTCCTGGGCTGTCACTGTGCCCTCCTGGTTTTCCCTCCCTGGTGCTCTGGCTTCTCCCTGGTCCCTCCCGGTCATTCCCACCTGGGTCACTGGGCCTTCTGGTTGTCTCGTCCAGAGGCTCCGGGGCCTCACAGAGGCTCTCTCAGCTCCCCCGGACCCTCCGCCTGACTGCCTTTCTGCACCTCATGGTGTTTGAAATCTTTTCCAAGGTGTGCCTTCTGCCTGCTGTGTCCAGGGGAGGGAACATTCCAGCTCTGCCTGGAAGAAGGCCTGGGAGCGGCACCTTTCCTCCACCCACACCAGAACGTACCCAGGGAGGCGACGGGGGAAACATCCACATTTCTTAAAACTTAAAAAATGAGGTCATACGATTATATGCATATTATTTAAAGTACATGTGTATAATATTGGTAATTTTTTAGGGTTTTAAACATTGGTTTGTTTTGAATAGTTTCAACATGGGCATAGCTTTCCTAATTACGATCCAGACTCATAAATAAAAGTATGTATAAATTTAACAGACTTAAAGAATACAAAACCAGAGGAGTTGCCGTGCACAATGGCGGCGTAGCAAGCTCTCTGGTTGGGTCTCCACCAAGACTGCCGTCAAGCTGGAGGGGGATTGGAAGCAAGTATTTCAGCTCTCTGGAAGCAGATCAGACACTTATAAAAGACAGGACTGGTGTAACAATAGTGCTAGAGGCTGG
>NW_012100843.1:342704-366255 GCF_000951045.1 Mandrillus leucophaeus | reverse complement strand
ACACTTCAAGGCCATCACTTTGGAAAAGGCACACTTGGATGGCTCCAGCCTGCACAAGCCCACGTCAGTGATCTCTGGGAAGTGGGAGAATCCGATTTCCACCAAAGCTGCCCCATTACAATGCCTAGCATATCTACTTTTCAACCAAAAACTCAAAAGCATGCAAAACCAGGAAAGTAGGGCCAATTCACCTGATAAAAAATATTTGACAGAAATCATCCCTGAACAAGTCTACATGTAAAAAGTATCTCGAATGGAGTTAACCGTACACGTTACAGCTATAAAAGTTGTTGAAGAAAACGTAAGGGGAAAATCTTTGTGACAATGCTTAATCACTGCAGAATTTCTGCTATGGGAGAGGAAACAGTTGTAGAAATCAGTAGTGTTGACAGCCACTGAATTGTACACTTACAAATGGTTAAATGGTCAACTTCATGATATGTATATTTTACCACAACGAGAAAAAAAAATCAAGGACAACTTGTTCTATGGCAAAAAAAAAAAAATAAAAAATAAATAAATAAATCAAAAGACCAGGAAAAATATTGTGATATTATTGTAGCCAAACACTGATAGCCTTGATTTTCAAGTCCAAATAACTCATTAAGAAAGATAAGGAACACAAACACAAAATAAATGGCCAACAAACCTGTGAAAAATGGCTCAATTTCACTCAAAATTAAAGCAATGCCAACTGAAACAAAGAATGGCTTTAAGAATTAAGTCTGATGTTCTACAGTGCTAAGGAGATTATGCAGAATCTATCAGTACAAGTGTGAACTGATCAATCTCTTTGGGAGAAGATTTGGCAATACCTGCCCAAAATCTAAAATGCATGTACCTTCTGAGACAACAATTCTAATAATGTGAAATTACACAATCAATATGTTTGCAGAAACGCTCCTAAGGTAAATACCTAGGTACAAAGATGTTCTTTCCAGCACTGTGTGTGTGAGCACAAAGCAGATGACCCAGACGTCCATCCAAGAGGAGGCTCTGAGGAAGTCATCACGCGTCCAGACAGGGCGAAGGTGGGGGCACAGGAGATGGATAGGAGAGAAAAGCAAGGCATTGGAGGGAGAGGGAACAGGGTGCAGGAGACAGGGAGGCTCTGAGTCTGAAGGATAGCCAAGACATGTTACAGGTGCGGTGCAGATAGCGTGCAGCAGTGGGTCAATCTCTAACATGCTTATTAATGCACACACACCAGTATCTATGTATTTTTTAAATGTGTTGTTTTTTATGCATTTGCCAGAAAGGCTATGCATATGTGCATGTGTGTCTGTGTCTCTGTGTGTGTGTGTGTATCTGTGTGTGTGTCTGTGTGTCTGTGTGCCTCTGTGTGTGTGTGTGTATCTGTGTGTGTGTGTCTGTGTGTCTGTGTGCATGTGTACGTGTGTGTTTCTGTATATATATGTGTGTGTCCATGTGCTTGTGTGTGTGTGTCTGTGTGTGTATATGTGTGTGTATCTGTATGCATTTGTGTGTGTGTCTCTGTGTATGTGTCTGTGTGTGTATATGTGTGTCTGAGTGTGTTTGTAAGTCACTGAGTTCAGGGAGTGTGGCTAGTTGCATCAGGTAGTAAAAATCCTGAGTCTCTGAGCCAAATGTTTTCCTTTCTGTGAGTGGTGGGGAATATACCTAATTTTATCAGTCTTCTTAGAGAGGGTAGGCACAATCTTTGGTAAAACTTACTATGGAATCATAGGAGCCGGTGCGTATGACAAATTTGTTGTGCGTAAGGCAAATTTGCATTCAGATGGGATCCTTGGCACACCTAAACTTCCCACTCATCACATTTCTTTCATACACAGACTGCACCCTACAAATACAGAGAACTACAGTTTTGGTATCTGTGGGTGCCTGGCTGGACCTGCTGATGGACCCAGCCCCTGCACAGCCAGGCCTCTCACCTCCGGTGCAGGTGACACCCCCACCCCTGCTCCTGGCAGGGGCTCAGCCCCACAGGGCCCTGCTGCTGAGTGGCCCTGGGCTTTGTGCTCTGCTCTCTCTGATGGGGCCTCCTGCTCTGCATCCTGTCCAGTGCCCTACCCTGCTTGCTTGGATCCTGAGTCCTGAGGAGGATGGGGCTCGGTAGGTTGGAAGGTGGTGTCATCCTCCCTCTCCAGGCAGTTGTGCTCAATCCTGTGAGCTGGATGCAAACCCCAGGTCACGCATTAACCTCAGGTCCCCCCCATCTAGGCAGCATTCAGGCTTGGCATCTTCGTGGAAAAGTCAGTGCTCTCCCAGGACTGTGGCTTTCCTGGGCACAAAGAGGGGCACAGTCCTCCTGCATGGTCCAGGACCCCAGAGAGCACCTTGCAGGGGCTGGGCCAGAACTCATCTACAGGCAGGCAGCTGTGGGAGGGGTGCCCAGGAGGCAAACAAGGGCGGGCACCGGGATGAGATACGGAGCAGGAGCCCTTGGCGGAGAGGGCAAGGCACATGGCTCAGGGCAGCAGGGTCTTGCGGGGATGAGCTCCTGCCAGGAGAGGTGGTGGGGGTACTGCGTGTGCTGAGGGGCGAGAGGCTGGCTGTGCAGGGGCCAGGTTGGATCCGCCCCACTCCACCAGCAGGTCCAGCCAGGTGCCCACAGATGCCAAAACCGGACTTCTCTGTATTCCTAGATTACATCCTGCGTGTGAGAGAAATGTGATGGGTGTGAAGTTTAGGGATAGAAAGAGCCGTAGCAGAGCTGCAACTACCCCGATTAGGAGACGGACCTGCCGTGGTCACTTTGCTTTGCTAGGCCTGGGCTCCCAGCTGAAACTCAGGGAGGACGTTCTGGATTTGGTCAATAATGGGGACCTCTCCGTGGCCACTTGGAAATGCCATAGCACAGGTGCCGTGATCACAGCAGGGCTTCCCTGAGCCTTCCATGCCTTGAGGCTCACTGTCCCCAGACAGCCCCAGACAGCCACCCTCCACCGCTCTCGGCTCAGCCACAAGCACACCTTCTTCTTCCCGCCTTAGAGCTCAAAACACACCCTTTACCTCCCCTCCTCACCTCCTGGGGTCCAGTGTGAGTGACCATGCCTCAGGGAAAAGCCCCTGGCTGGTGTGCTGGGTCACCCCACTCCACCCATCCATTGTTGCTTGTTTCTCTTCCCCAATATGCAAGACGTGGTGCTCCCTGCCCAACATCTGCTCATCTTTGGTGTCCTGTGTCCAGTCCAGTGCTTGGCCAGTCACCAGTCCCTAAATAAAGGACTGGTTCAGAAGAAAATGAACTTCCTCTTTTCCCTCCCTTCCCTTGCTCCCTTCCCCCTTTCCTTTCCTTTCCTCCTTTCCCACTTCCCCTCCCTTCCCTTTCCTTCCTTTGCTCCTGGCCCCAGAGGTGGGTGGTGGCTTGGTGTCTTAGGTCCTGGGGAAACTACTCTGAAAAATGCTATTCTAGCATCTGTCCTTCTCCACCGAATCCACTGGTGCATCCAGGAGCCTGGCTCAGCCCCTGCCCTGCCCACCTGGCCTCCTGGCTGACGCCAAACACAGCAAGCTGAGGGGTGAGTGTGATCACAGCATCCTAGAGACTCCCCCAGCTCACTCCTTCCCTTGCACCGGCTGCCCTGCGAGCTCCACCCTCACACTCAACTTCCTGCACGGTCAACTCGGGATTCTGCAAGGAAGAGACACCTGTCGCAGCTCATCTGCTTCATCTTGGCATCATGTTACAGAGACTAAACAAAGTGGGCACTAAAATGGAGCTTAGCAAACAAGCCACCTGGTTCATTCATTGTGCAAAGAGGAGGCTCAGAGCCTGGAGGCCAGCAGAGGGTGCCGTGATATGAAGGCCAGGATTCCTCCCAGAGAGCCTGGAGCAGGTGGGTTCTAGGTGGGCAGAGCCTCCCACATTCCCCAGATCCTCATGGACAGAACCACACTAGCTCACCACCCTCCAGGGCTCTGGCATTTGTGTTTTCAGCAGCCCTGGGTCCCCCCAATTGCCCCAGCCACCTGGGGCCCTGGATGTCATAGATCCAGTGTGCGCTGTCTTCTCGGACAAACAACGCTGGGGAAAGTGACCCATTCATGAGTCACAGCTGTGTTTACTCACCGGGCAATTTTACATCCTACCTGGTGAAATGAATGTCATTGTCAATTTACATTGGTCTTGAATATAAATGTCTAAAGTGTTTATAGAGCAATTAAGTCCAGTGAAGTTCACGTCATCTGCCTGCAGGCTAGGGCGGGACAGTGTTGAGTGCACAGCTGCTGCAGCTGCTGCCTGGTGAGCTGGCACAAAAAGTCACCTGTGTCCATCACAGGCTCATGGGGGCCTGGCCAGGCTGCCCTCAGGCCTGGCATCAGACTCGCCAGGGTGCAAATCCCCATTCCCCACTCAGTGGAGGTGTGACCCTGGGCAAGTTAACTAAGCTGCTTTTTGAAATTCCCTCTTCTGTAAAGCAGGCATGGGTCACAGATTAACGCCTCCCACCAATGCCCACATCTGAATCCTAGAAGGTGTGCATACCCTGGGCTGCCAGGAAAAGTGGATGGAGGTTGCTCAACAGCTCCCCTTGAGGTGGGAGACCATCTTGTATCATCCAGGTGGCCCCACAGACCACAGGGACCCTTCAGAGTGGAAGCGGGAGGCAGAAGGGCCAGAGCCAGAGAGAGAGGAGAGAGGCATGAAGATGGATGAGGGGCCAGGAGTCAAGGAAATCTCCCCCGAATCTCCTGGAAAGACACAGCCCTGCCGATGCCAGTGAAGCCTCTGCTTGATGTCTGCCTCCAGAACTGTAAGATCATCACCTTGTGTGACTTTTGGCCCCGTGGTGGTCATTTGTTACAGCAGCAAGGGGTCTCCAATGCTGATGGCATCTGCTGCGTGGGACTGAGGAGGGGAGTTAATGGAACCAAGTGTGGGGGTTGCACACACCCAGGGTCCCACCCGGTGGTCCCTCCCCTCCCCAAGGCAGTGAGAAGGCCCCTCTTCACTTCTTACCCCAGGGCTCCCGGTCCTCCTCCACCCCTGGGAGGCACTAACAGGAGACAGCCAGGCAGGAGGAGAGGCCGGGGTTTGGATTCCCTCTCTCTCCCCCACCTCTCCTCCCTCCACCCCAGACGAAGAACCCAAGGGCCCCACCTCCAACACTTCCCACCAGGCTGCACCAAATGTCCCAGTAAAGTGACAGGTGGCCCCCGTGGCCAGGGCAGGCAGAGCAGGCCAAGGTGGCCGGGCTGCAGGTGCACAGCCAGATGGCAGGGGAGTTTCTGCCGTCTCTAGCAAGAGAGGGTTCGGCTGCTGCAGGCGAAGACAGTGAGAGAACCGCGCCTCTGATAGGCCTGTGAAACGTGGGCACAGGTGGGAAAGCAACAGCCAGCACCCTCCCAACTGAAGTGTCGGTAAGATCCCCGAGAACGGCATGGCATGGAACGGATGGGGGTGAGGGTGAAGCCTGGCACTTCTCATTTTCCTCCAGTTCTACTGGCATTTATTCTCAACTAACAGCACAGTTACTACAGCGATAAAAAATCTGGATGCTCTGCAAGGTAATTAGAAAATAATTCCAGACTTCGCTCGAATCCTTCAGCAGTGCTCACAGAATGAAAAAGCGGCCTCTTCCCTTATCTGCGGAATGACGAATGTCTCAGCGCTTCTGGCGGTGCTGCATCCTGCATCCCACAGCTGCCCGGCACTGTGAGCCACAACTTCCACGTCTCACACCCCCACTGAACACACACACACACAGACACACACGCTCTCACACACACACAGACACACACGCTCACCCGCGCACGCAGACACACACGCTCACCCGCGCACACAGACACACATGCCCACACGCACACACAGACACACACGCTCACACGCACACACACACACACACACGCTCACACGTGCACACACACACACACGCCCACACACACACACAGACACACACGCTCACCCGCACACACAGACACACACGCCCACACACACACAGACACACACGCCCACACGCGCACACAGACACACACGCTCACACGTACACACAGACACACTCACACACACACACAGACACACACGCTCACACACACACGCCCCTGAGACCTAAGAGCAGTGAAATGTGGCAGCCATTTTACAAAGTTCTTCTATTTCATTTGCCTCTTGAAAAGTAATGGGTGTCGACTGAAAGCGTAATTGTCCCATTTCAGACTTCAAATAGGTATGGATATATTCACATCGACAATGACTGATAGTTGAACAAAATGTGAAAAACAAAACTCTCCACCCAGAGCCATCTCCCCCGGAGCTTGTTTTCATCATCAGGGTTAAATATCGGACGAGCCGCGATGAACGTGGGCCAGGGAGAATGCCAGTCACTCCTGATGGCTGCAGGCCATCAACTCTGCTCCCTGATCGTTAATTAACCCTCCAGAAACACCTCCTGTCCTAATTGTTTCGCTGCAAAGCTCTCTGAGTGCATTTTAGGGAATTAGAAGTTGTGCTCTTAAACATCAATTCTACCCTGGCAACCGGAAGTCGAGAATCGAAGTCATTTGCATATCCTTAAGATTCAGGTTAAAAAAAAAACAGACTGGTTGAAGACAAATCTCTTCCTCTCTTTATATGAGGAGGGAAGTAAGATTAAAAATCGTTTTATAACTACATGTAATTTTGTAATCACATGTCTGTCTAAGTAGAGTACTCAGGTCCACCATAGTAAAATGGGTATCAGACAAAATACCATAACATGCTACATCTAAATTAATCAGGTATTTCTGGTTGTTAAACCTTAACTCTCTACTTTTCAGAGTGTAACATGAGATTCTTGTTAAAAGAAGGAAACGGAGCATGGAGCTCTGAGCCAGGTAATCCAGGCCCCTGTCGTCTACCCACAGTCCTGGCGAGCCCTGAGACAGCAGGTGGCCCAGTGGGGGCGTTTGCAGACGCCTCCCTACCTCTTTTCAGACCTGACCTGATTTGTCCAAACAAAAGAAATGAGAGAGCAGCTATGCATTGCCTTTAATAAGTTCATTTCTTTCTCCTTACTACCAATTCTTTTGGGGAAGAAAGAAACAGCACCCAATTATCTACAAGAACACAAGCTAAAGAAAGGACTGAGGAATCTGCCAGCGTGATCTGCCTTTGCCAAGCAAATAAAATCATCATTAGGACAAACTGTGCCTCAGTGTTTCTCGTGGGGTCTGAGGGTGTCATGATTTCCCAAATCGTGCACCATCCTCTGGTCCATGAGTAGGAACCTTGAGAGGGTGCTTTCTGTAATGATTTTAAAGCACTCTTTCAGGACGTACAAGGCCCCCTTTTAATAATGAATGTGGCCTGATCAAAGAAGGAAACACGATCGCCAAATTCAATCTTCACTGTCCCTAAATACAGCAACATTTTACAGATTCAATTCCATATGCACCTTGGAGATTTTTCTTTTCCCAACATGCTGATTCAGTCTCTGGAGAATGCTGTTACTATTTTAAGTGGAGTAAACATTTTAAACGTGAGACGTTTCAATCTTAAAAGATTATCACCATGTCTCTTACTATGGTTAAAAATGCTGATAAAACTTTTATAATACTGTCTTCTAAAGCTTCAGTCAAATACCTCTGGATTTGACACGAAGTGTGAATTGCCGTCATCTAGTATTAGCCCTCAATGATGTGAAATTAAAAATGCCACTATGAACCCAATACCACTATGAACCCAACAGAATTCCACACAAAACCGAAACAAAGAACCAAGCTCCCATTTCACCAGCCTGGCCTTGCAGCCAGGCGTCTCTGCCTCTCAAGCTGGCGGAGAGCTCCTGCTCTCAAACATCTCCAGTGGAGTCAAGACTGTTTGAATCCACATGCTGCGGGAGGAGGGCCTTCCCTGAGCAGCAGCTAATAAAATATGTATTAGATCTAATTGGAAAAGATCCTTTGTGAAAATGCTAAAAGTTCCTCTCTGTTTCTTGGCAAAACAAGATTTACAGGCATTGTCAGAAACAACCGCCTCTCCAAGCACCCCATTCCTCTACGGCTGAAGAGAATCTCTTCCCCCGTCCGTGACCAGGGTTTTATCGAATTGAGGCATCCATCCAAACACAACAGCAGATCGATGTGGTGCAAAGGTCTAAAGTGAATGTAAGGTGGAAGAAAATACACTCCCATCTGTGTACATCTGGTCTCTCAAGGGGCGTTCATAAGATATTTGGAACAAGAATAAAATGCTGGGTAACAGTGATGCTGGATGGAAGCTTTGAGGGGCTGATGGAATGAATGGCTCTCTCTGCATTAATCACCTTACGTGATGCAAAAAGACAGTCAGAGCCGACCGCTTGGAAGGATCAAGGTATCTGCAGGAAGTGCCATAAAAACTTGATTACTAAACTCTGCAGTCGTGCACAGGATTCCTTAATAGTCAATTTTCAACATAACCAAGAAGAAACATGCTTTCACTTTACATTCATTAGAAGTAAGCAGCTTAAACACTTCAAAGGAGATGTAAATAACCCAGTGCTTAGTTACTTGCTGGTGCCTCCAGCTTGCGTTTGTGGGGCGGGTCCTCAATGATCCTGTTGAGGTCTCCGCGGTCCTTCAGGTCCATGGGCTTCTCCCAGACAGACAGGTGCATCGTTGGGTTGAAGAAGAAAACTCGGTCATCGCCCGTCCAGACCACACACCTGTTCGAGTGGAAAAACACATCTCAGTGGCTCTCGGAGACACTTAATTAGAAAGTCATTAGCACGAACTCTCACTGAAAAAGCCCCTCAGGACTGCAATCCACGCATTTGCAAAGCTTGTTTACGGACAGTATGAATGCTAAAGACAAAGCCTGCCTTTTTAGGGGGCTTTATGGATCTGATTCATTTGATTAACAGGTAGACATTCTCATCACCAGCCTTAGACCAGGAAGAACATCAACATTCAGAGAAACCAAGCAGCTCATGAAGGTCACATGCAGGCAGAGCTCTCTCCAGCCTCAGTGAAATTCCATTTCAGATGCACTCTGGGGCACCTCTGGCCCCGGTTCCGGCAATGGAGTAATTTGGAGAGTGGCTCCCTACACTTCCCCGGTCGAGCTCTGCATGGCCGTCAAGCAATGCGCACGGCCACAGCTCATTACCCTCCCACAGTGGCAGAATTAAAAGGGCTGCTTATATTAGCAACCACAGCCCCGGTGTCCTGCTCATTTGTGGATGAGCAAATAATGAAGATTTGTATTTTCATAGATGGAAATTGAAGATATCTAAAAGGAATCATGTGCCATTTTTAAACCCCTTATCTGTGAAAGGTTATCAGAAAAGATTAAAAAGAAAAAAAATGAAAGGAAGAAAAATAATGAGAGGGAAGGAAAGGAGAAAAGTCCCTCCCTAAAGAATGTGGGGCCCGGAGCCTGCGGCATGGAGGTACATGGAAGATTCTGCGCTCTGACACTCTGGCCCCGTACTGTCCCCAAGAGATAAAGGCCAGCAAGGCCGGCTTGGGCTCTGGGTTTATCCCCTAAGTGGTATCAGGGTGCTGTAGAGATTGAGGCCTGTGCTGGCACCAAGGTCTGGTCTAGGTGTGGACTCCCCGGGAGGTTCCCCTGGGGCAAGCTTCCTCCCCTCTCTGGGCCTCAGCTTCCTCCCCTCTCTGGGCCCTCCAAACTGTTCCAACCTCTTCTGTTACCCATTTCCAAAGTTGCTTCCACATTTTCAGGTATCCTTATAGCAGCACCCCATTCCTGGTAAGAATTTACTGTATTAGTCCATTCTCACAATGCTATAAGGAAATACCTGAGACTGGGTAATTTATAATGAAAAGAGGTTTGATTGATTCACAGTTCCACATGGCTGGGGAGGCCTCAGGAAACTTACAATCATGGCAGAAGGCACCTCTTCACAGGGTGGCAGGAGAGAGAATGAATGCCAGCAAAGAAAATGTCAGATGCTTATAAAACCATCAGATCTCAAGAGAACTCACTCGCTATCATGAGAACAGCATGGGGGAAACTGCCCCCGTGATTCAATTACCTCCACCTGCTCCTGCCCTTGATACATGGGGATTACGGAGATTACAATTCGAGGTGAGATTTGGGAGGGGACAGAGAGCCAAACCATATCAGTGGGTATGGGCGGGTGAATTCATTAAGGGGTCCTGGGCAGGCATCAGTGTCAGTAGGCCTGGGAAGAGGTGCAGCAGAGTTGAGAGTCCCACTGAAGCCTCCCAGACACTAGGCTGAGTGGTGTATGAGGTGCTAGGCGTATGGCCTCTTCTAGCAGAGGGAGAAAAGGACAGGGCTGCCTGGCTTAGACTCATCTCCAGTCAGGGCAGCAGGACCCACCTGAATTTCCCCGGATGTCCTACTTTCCACAGAAAACCAAAGCACATTCACCAAAGGCCAGGGCAGTGTGAGGAAGCTGGATTCCCTTGCTCCTCTGCTGGGCCACTCACCCTAAGCTCCATGTGCTCATTCCCTAGAGAATCAAATGCACTGAGACCCTAGAAACCTGTGTTCCAGAGTCCTGGTGGAATGCTCCAGGCGGCCCTATCCACTCGGCCTCATCATTTTCTCATCGACTTTCTGAGGGATTTTCCCAGCTGGCCTCCAGCTTTGCTGTTAACTTAAGCAAGAGCTTTACATTTGGGGACTTATATTTATTCAGCCAAATTTTCCCCAGATCCTAGGCCAGCGTTTGTTGTAAGTGCAGTGCCTAGGGATGCACTGACTCTAGGTCCCTGGTTCTCAGATGCAGAGACGCCCAAGGTGCATCCCCATGCTGGGAGCAGCTAGCACAGCATCCTGGAATGCCCCAAAGTGTGAGGAAACAGCTCCCAATTCCCAGCAAGGAGTGGAGCTAATTAGGACTTGGTAAGAGATTACACCCAGGAGGAGGCCGAGCGATGGCAACTAACACGCCACCCATTTATATCCAGGCCACAAAGAGCCCAGCTCCTGAGCCCTGGGGAAATGCATGGAGTTGCACCAGAGTGGGTAGCTGGTAAATAAACGCAGTTCCCCCAGAGAAATCCACCCATCCACTCGTTACGGTTGGCTTCCACTAGACAGAGCCAGCTGTAACACGCAGAATTGATTTTATGTACCATTTTATGCCCATTCTAAGTAATATGCATGTGTTCCCCTCCTTTAATCACACTTTATAATTTCTGGATACCTGCCATATTCCCTTTTCTCTCTAACTGTCCCCATATCCCAGAGGATATAGTTAGTGCATCAGAGTTATTTAAGTCTGGTTCAGTACATCCTCACCAAGCAGCCGCAATATCTGAAGACCTGGGTTTCACTGAACGAACACTGAGGTTGTTGCTTTGTCATACGAAAGGATTCCCACACTCATCCTGCAAATAGCAGGACCCCAAGCTTCAAAATCAGCTGGCTGGTGGGGAGGGAATGCATCCCTCCCAGTCCCCCACTCCACAGAGGCTCTCCCGGGATCCCTGTCTCCATCCATCTTTCATCCCTGAGTGCCCTGTTCCGGGAGCATCCTGGGGGGTGGACAGAGCCACACACGGGGCTGAGCTCTCGGAATGAAAGGGCTGCGCCCAGTGCCCTTTGCCGTCTTCTCTCCCTCTCCTAGTCCCTCCCCACCTTTTCTGGGGTTTTGTATCTGGGAAGGGCCTGACCTGGGCAGGACTGAGTGGCCCAGGCCCATCCACCTGGCAGCTGCATGAGGAACTAGGGCTTATAAGGACTTCAGGAGGAGTGTGTGGAGACCTCCCTCCCGCCTTTCTTCCCGCCTGAGTAGGTTCTCCAGCCCAGCCATGTCTGGTCGTGGTTCCCACCACCACCAACCCTTAATTTGAGAAGAAGGTACAGATATGCAAGACAAGGACACGAACATGCACAGACATGCTGTTCTGGGGCTGCGGGGGCAGCCTGGGCCGGGCACCTGCCAAGTGACCGTGTGGCCTCTCTGCTTCAGGCCGTGGGGTTGCCTTGCTATCCTTTCTCAAAAGTCGATCCGGCTAGTGACGTTCTAGACAGAAGGTGCTCCAGGCACTGGTGCCTGCTGCACGGTGAGTCCAGGAGCCTGGGGACACGACCTCAGCCTCCCAAGAGCACAGGCTTCCCTACTTCCTCCTTTGAGGTAAAAAGACGCCAGGAAATAGCACCCGGGAGGGACTAGAAGTGAGACAGCGGACAAGCTGGGTGAGGACGTCCCTGCACTGCACCAACAACGGAAGCTTCTTGGCTGAAAACAAAATTCCCCTTGCCCTGGGCTCAGGTGTCTGTGCTCCTAAAGGCATCACTGTTAACTTCTTGGCATAACTCTGAAAAGATTTTACCAATCAATCTTTAGTTATTTCACATAAACGGATGTTGTCATTGTTAAATAATGAGCCACAGGGAAAGACCATTATTCCATAGTCATGTTGAGCCGAGGCCACTCGGGGCCCTGCCAGCTCTGTCCAGCCTTGCAGCGCAGACGCAAGCCCCCGGAGTCTTGCCGGGAGGGCAGCCTCTGGCCCAGACAGCCTCTGAGAACACAGGTTTCTGCCGAGAGCTGGGCTCTACCTGGGCTGGGGGCTGCCAAGAGAGCCGGTCTTTATGGAGTTGGAAAGGGGTGTCACCCTGCTCTTGCACCCAGCAGAGTCCCAGCTTTCTTTAAACCCAGGGACTCATCCGATTTCTGATCTCCCCACCAGTTGCCAGTCGAAGATGGATAGAACTGCTACCTGCCCCATAGAGGCAGGGGGCTGACAGCACGTCCGGGAGTCGGTGGCTGCCTGGGGATGAAAGCAAGGTAGCCTGAGGACCAGGGAAAATCAGCCCAGAGGGAACTGGAGGTGGCACTGCCCATGGCCCACCCCCCACTCCATGAGCTGCTCCCCCCAGACCTCTCAAATGTGAGCTAAATGGCAGCTTCCCCGCCAACTCCTCCTCCCCCACTAAACCACACTGACATTTACTTCAACATTAGAGTCCCTTCCTCGACAAGCGACACCTCCTGTCCCTTCTCTGACATAATAAAAGACTCAATTATGCAAAAGGGCTGAAGTGACATTTGGTTTCTCTTAAGTACTACTCAGTCAAGGAAGACCGACGCGATGTCCCTCAGCCTAGCGAGTGCAACCGCAAGTCAGGGGACGGTGCACCGGAGAAACTGACTCAGTCTGATGTGACCGAGCCCCGCATCTCTCTTAATCACCATAATTTCTAATCAGCTTTTTCTTCTTGAACATCATCCAAATGTATGATGTCTTGGGAAACTTTTCCTTTCTTTTCAGAAAAGTTCTACCAACTTCATCTCAGAACATGATTTTGATACTAGTTTTTCAAAAGTCAAACATGCTCAATACCTGTATTTAGAAAATCCAGAGAAACAATTTTTAAATATCATGCCCAATAAATAATTATGAACTAATACAAAAAGATGTTACCCACAGGTACTGAAATATAAAATGAAGTCAGAATTAAGGACAAGTCATTAGCGTAAAATCAGGAGAACCAAAGCGTATCCCTGGGATTTGAATATACAAAACAGCCCTTTGAAAGATGCTCACACCTACAACAGTTCACAAATCACATTTCTAGGATGGTGTCTGCCCACAGCTCTTACCTCTCCAAGGCAGAAATGCAGAATCAGCCGCTGGCTTTTGGACTGGACACATTTACTAACATCAGAGGAATGCACCATACTCACTTTGATAATGTGCCCTGTACTTCTTACCTTTCAATGACTTTTGCCTCTTAGGATAAAATGTGAATCAGCTTTGCTAGAAAGTGGCGCCTTCTGACGCTGTCAGCTTCCTAAAGTGCACTTTCATATCTTTCCAAGCCATCTTAGAAAGAACTTTGATCTGTGCTATTAACAGACCATGACATAAGACCTGCAGTGTAGCAATCTGCATTTTTTAGGAAATAATATAATGTTAAAAACAATATTTAATATATAGTTTTAATTTTTACAAAAAATAGCTAACTACTTGTAAATCTATAGTCTTTTAAATAATTTTAAGATGCTGATTAATCACAGTTTTTGACATTAATGTCATTTAACCCAAAAGCTATGGATTTTACACTTTGTCGAGCAATTACTATTGAAATTTTCCCATGTCATCAACTCTCTAAAAACCTTTTTATTGCCAGTAAGTGGGAGTGGTTTAATTCCCTCAAAATTACTATTTGTGTCTAAAGCCAAATCGCAAAAAAAGAAGATATAGAAATTCCTAAGGAGACTAATATAATGCTATTCTACTGTTAACATGCCTGAACGTTTAAAGAAGATTTGAAAAAAAAGTAATTCAAATTCCATTGCAACTATTACCATGACACCTTCTCTAGAGGAGGAT
Source organism: Mandrillus leucophaeus (assembly GCF_000951045.1). NCBI lineage: Eukaryota > Metazoa > Chordata > Mammalia > Primates > Cercopithecidae > Mandrillus > Mandrillus leucophaeus. The sequence continues at coordinate 352,035 of NW_012100843.1, read as the reverse complement.
CGGATTTCACCTTGTATGAAAGTAAACGCATGGTCTTCATTTCCTTTATCCTCCTTAAAATACCATGCCGGGGACATGGTATCCTTGAAACTACCCAGCAGGAGAATGCGGAATAGGTTTTCAGGTAGCAGAGTTGGCTACAGAAGTTACTATGAACTTCGACACCAGTTTTAATGGTTAAACTGGCCCAGGCCGTTAGACAAGAGTGGGTAGATGGCCCTTCATTTTTATTCCGGTCAGGGTGTTCATTTTCCATTTCTCAAGTGCTTAGCATTACATTAATGCCTTCAAGGAGGCCCTGCGTCTGGCCACCTCTCGGCAGTGGGAACAGCAGAGAGACTCCCACATAGTTAAGAATAGCTAAGGATGTCGCCCGTCTACTGCTGGCATTCCGTATGGATTCACTGAGCTCTAGCAGGGGGCACCAGCTCCTGCAGGGAACTGGAGAAACATCACCCTCTGCTCTCATCACTTTTAAACCAGTTTCTACCACCTCACTGTTTTCTAAGATGCTTTCCCCAGAGCAGACGCAAATCAGAAAAATGCTGGAGGAGTTTCACCTTTGAAAGTGAGTTTCTTCCCTGTAACTGCACACAGGAGATGGAGGGTCTTATTCACTCTGCTGTCTTCTCAAACACTCCATTTCTCAGCCCCAGCTTTATTCTAAATGTATTTAATAACTACATGAAAAAGTTAACCAAGAGTAAGACTAATTTGATTTTTGTTGCAGATGTGTTGAGTGGATTCCAAAACTCCTTACCTCCTTATCATCCCAATTCCAGCTGCCCCCAGACGGCTCTGTGATATGCAAGAGGAACTCTTTCGGAGAATACTTTAGCCCAGTCTGCTTGGCTGGTCCACCTATGTGGAACCTTCTAGAAGCCAGGTTTCCTTAGGAGAAGGTTGAGGTCTCCACTTACGTAGACAGCGGAGCTAATTCTGGGCTCTGGCCTGAGCTGGCAGCCTGGACCACCACCCCTGCCTGGCTGAGGGTGGCCTGGTCTCTGACTGCCAAGCGGACCATTGCAAAGAGGATGCGCGGTCACGGGACAGACAGAAGGAGACTCCCTGAGACACGGGCAGCAAGCTCTGGGCTTGGCCATGAGAGGGAGGAGAGTCATCTGGAGCCATCAGAACTTCCTCTGCTTCCATGCCTGCTAACCCCGCCACCAGTTCAACTGACAGTGCCGGTGGGGTCCCCCAGGTGACCGTGAACTGGCCTTCTAAGACCTGACCCCTGCCCTGGTTACCATCCTTCCCACCTACTTCCACTGCAGCCCCGAACCCCAAGCACAAGACCTTTTCCTGCTTTACACTCGGCCAAGATGACCTTCTGCGGGGCAGGCAGGTTCTCACTCGCAGTTGGGGGCCTCAGCAAGAAAAGGGGCATGCGTCCTGGGGAGAGGGCTCCTTTCTGTCAGCTCAGGGCAAACAGGCAAACCACACTGTGCCCGGCCAGCCATGTGCCAGAGCCTTACAGAGCACTGTGGGCTTGACCTCTCAGTCTAAGCGTTCCGTAGCTGAGATGAAGACCAAGGAGCTCATCTATGTGGCAGGGATGGGCTGTTGTGCTTCCGGCAGAAGCTGTCAGTGGGGCCCCTCCCCAATGCCTCCTTAGTCCTGGGGGCTCTGCCAAGCTCCTGCTGAGACCCCCTGTGGTCTTCTTAGAAAGTTTAAGGCGGCCACAGTGTCTGAGACATTCTCTGTTTGGGCGAAGACACCCTTTCTAAGCATGGGTGGTTTCAAACGGGTGAGGGAAAATGAGACAGATGACAGAGCCCCACTCCTGTCCCTGCAGCTCCCAGTGTGTCTCCGTGAGACCCTGGCTGACTCAGGGGAAAGGCTGACTACTAGCAAATCTCTATAAGCGAGACAGCAGCAGATAAATCAGCTGATCAAGTGAAATAGGCATAGACCCACCGCCCAACCCCACCCCACAGCGGAGAGAGCTTTTCCTAGATGCAGGTTTGCAGTGTGAGGAGAGAGTGCTGTTCCCAGGCCTGTGTGCATCATGCTGACATGAGTGAGGATGTCACATCACGAGGCACACAAAGCCCTCCTTGACAGAGCACACGGCCACGGGAGAAGTTGAGATCTGGAGTGACCCCCTCACTCTGCAATGTCGAGGGTGCCTCTGCTTTTAAGGATACGTGTGAACCACCCTCTGAGGTCTGGTGGTGGTCTGCCAATACATCCTTATTCCAACAGCTGCTCAAACAAGCCTAGGCTCTCTCTCCATTCAGGTGGGGCTGGGGTTAGACTAAACACAAAACGAGACATGCAGTGAAGCATCAGCCACCTCTCCATCCCTCTATGATACTGCACAGGTCCCAGCAGGCAAAGCCTAGATCTGATTCAAGCAGTGTGCTCCCAGCGTGAAGCTTCTCCGTCCACTTGCAGGTGTTCGCTCCTCTTGTAACACAGGAGGCGCCCCTGGGGCTCCCTGGACATTTCCCTCTTGCCCTCATGCTTGCCAGTTAAAGATGACACGGCCAGGAACCCACACTGCACCTCCGCCGTAGTGGCACCAGTCACTGTGCAGACCAGCAAGGCCTGTACGTCCCGTGGGACCTTGGCCGTCCTTCCTCTGTGATCCCAGGCCCAAGTCCTCACCCACCTTTCCTCAAGCCCATGGCCCTACACCCCGCCACTCCCTCTGACCACGGCCGCCCTTACCTCCCATCCCCAGCGCCCCCCATTCATTCCCTCATCTGCAAGTACCCCGGGCTTAGCTGCTCCACGCTCAGAAACCCACAAGGACCTGCTGAGTCCTCGCCCTGCGTGGGGTCTGCCCTCCCATGTGGACCAAGCTCCCTCGTTCTGCTCCTGTGCCGAACCTCTACTGTCGCAGGGATAGTGTGCTTTCAGGTGTGATCATGCAGCAACCAACAGACTCCCTCACCTATCCACGATTCATCGGCAAAGACCCACAACTGGGAGGGGAGTGCAGCAGCCAGGGAACCGCTCTGATTTGCTGGATCCCACGAAGCCTTGCTCATGGTAACACAACATCGCTGGAGAAGAAAGCCACAGCTTTCACAGTGAGAAGGCTCTAGTGCTCAAGGTCAAGTCTTCCGGATCCCTGCAACCCCCCAGGGGAGCCTGGCGGAAGCTGTGTGAGGATTCCACAGGGTCTTGGGGAACGTTTCCCAATCCCGCAGTGCGATGTGCAGCAGTGTGCCTGCCTTGGAGACATCGGAGAGTTTGCTTGTAGAAGCTCTCAAACAGTTTGTGGCATCGTCAAATGGACATGTAGTCATGTGCCGCATAGTCACATTTCTTTCAGCTACGAACCGACCGCACATACCATGGTGGTCCCGTCACATTATAATACCGAATTTTACCATACCCTCTCTACGCTGGGATGTGTTTAGACACACACATCCCCACCACTGTGTCACAACTGCCTCCGTGCAGTCAGCACCACACGGTCTGCAGCCTGGGAGCCACGGACTACGCCATGCAGCCTGGGCTTGTGGGAGTCCATGCCACCAGGCCCGTGTGAGCGTACCCTGTGATGTGCACTAAAGGATGTCAAACTGCCCGAGGATGCGTTTCCAGAATATACCCCTGTCGTTAAGCAGCACAGGGATGTATATGGTCTTTGTTCCAGATGATTCCTGACACAGAGCTTCCCAAACTCTTAGAATTTCCTGAGCAAGGACAAGTCCCTGACCATGCCTGAGGTTGCACAAAGGAAATGATTTCAGGACGCCTGAGTAGCTTCAGGGAGGGTGCTGGTCTCCAGAGACACCAACCGCGTGACCGGAGGGTTGCCACTTTCGGCCCTGCCCAACCCTCTGAGTCCTCTCACTTGGCCGATGATTTCATCAGTCATGCCTATGTAGTTACATCTCTGCTAAAATTCTAAAACAATGAGGTTCCGAGCGCTTCCAGGCTGGTGAACACTGTGGCACTGGGAGGGTGGCTCGGGGGAGGCCCAGAAGCTCAGTCAGGTCCATACCTTACCCTGAGCACTGCTTCCACTGGCTGTTCCTGAATGGTATCCTTGATAAGACAAATGTAATGCCAACTAAAGTGCTTCCTGAGTTCTGCGAGTTGTCCTAGCAAATCACCACTGAAGTGGAGAGGAAGTCATGGGAACCCCAAATCTGTGGTCAGCTGGGCAGATGTATAGGCAGCTGGGGGACCCCATTTGCAGCCAATGTCTAAAGCAGGGCAGCCTGAGGGACTGAGCCCCAGCCTGTGGGGTTTGACACTAACTCCCACTAATTAGCATCAGAATTGACTTAAATTATAAGGGTTGGAGAATGGGTGGTTGGAAAACAGCACAATATTAGTACAAGGAGGCCTTACCCCGAGGCACTCCCAGGGTGCAGAGGAGCTTTAGCTACAAATGGAAGGCTGGAGGCGCTGGGCGCCTGCCACCGACACTGACCATGGCATACAAGGCAGGGGTGCCAGTTTGTCCAGATTGGAACCAAGTTCACCCTAAAAATCAGAGAGGGTCAGGGGACAGCACAGCAGGCCCGGTCATCAGGGACATGCTCACTCACTGTGCAAGGCTGGTGGGGGCCCTGCGCTCCTTGGCTGGCTGCTTTCTGTACCTGGCTGGCACATTGAGCTGACACAAGTGGTTGCTATTTCTGTTCTTTAAATGAGCTGTTCCTCCCAGCTGTATACTGCACTCTCATCTTCAGGCTTTAAACTTAATTTTTACTGTAATAACCTTTTATTCTGCTTCCAAATGACTCCATTATAAAAGGGCATTTAAAAAAACCAAAGACTGTGGCTCCCTCGTGGAGGGTGTCTGGAGTGTGGCATACTCTGAGAGCAGGCAGCCACGCAGGGCGACAGAGAGAACAGCCACGTCTTTAATTAACAGCCATTCGGTTACGATTCTTCTTGGAGTGGAGGGAAAACAGATCTTTTGAAGTGTAAGGCATGCTACACTTTCTTCAGCCACTGCCTTTCGCTGATAGACATGCAACAGCATTACCATTTTAATACATAGGCACAAATAGATCAGAGCAGGATCGTTCACCACTTAAATGCTATGTTTTTCTTTCTGCAGAATGTGACCACAGTGCAGAATTATACCTGCCAGGAGCTGCAAGTTCATTTTTTTAAGGCACAGGATGCCTGAGAAACATGCAGTGTCTCTTTGGTGACATCGGACAAATGCCAGGACCAGACAACGCCATTGCTAGTGGCTCTTGGGCTTTGGGGTGTCTTACCAGGGGGATCCGGGCACTGGGGTGGAGGCCACTGGCCTGTTGCCTCTGGCTGTGCTGTCCTCTCCTTCCCCCAGCATCGGTGGAGGTTCCTTTCAACAGAAAGAGACAGGAGAGTGACTTTTAATTTTAAACACTCATCTTCAATTGTAAGCAAGGAAGGGAGGAATAAACAAATCTCCTGCAGGCAGGCTGCTTATAGCAGCCCCGAGATAATGACCTCAGCACAGCAGTGCCTGGGCTGGGAGGTTCTGCCGGGGACACAGAATCAATGCAGAGCAGACTGGGTAGAATCACCCGGACAAAGGCACCCCTCATTGTCCCAAGCTGTCTAAGCTGCCTGCTTTTCCAGAAGCAGAGATGGTCAGAGGCAGCCAAGAGAGGGCATCTGAGGTCTGATGTCTTTGGGACAGAAAATCTCACTGGCTTCCTCCCCAGAAATGAGCTGACCTGGCAGTGGGAGTCACTGTGCCATGAAAACAACAGCATTTAGTGGCAGAGAGCCTCAAAGCTGGGGCTGCCACATCCTGGTCCCGTTAAGGCAGGAGGAAGCAACAAACCCATATTCCTCAACAACGACTCTGCCACACAGAGTGCAGTTCCTTCCCAGGCTCCCGCCTTTCCTGACCATCCAGCTGGGGGCGGGGCTCATGGGGGCTGTTTTGCATCCTGGAGATGATTCTGATTCTGATGCTCGGTTCGTCCACATTTCCATTAAGAAATAAGAATGTTTGAAATGTCGGGCGCGGTGGCTCACGCCTGTAATCCCAGCACTTTGGGAGGCCGAGGTGGGCGGATCACGAGGGCAAGAGATCCAGATCATCCTGACCAACATGGTGAAACCCTGTCTTTACTAAAAATACAAAAATTAGCTGGGTGTGGTGTGCGCACCTGTAGTCCCAGCTGAGGTGGGAGAATCGCTTGAACCTGGGAGGCGGAGGTTGCAGTGAGCCGAGATCGTGCCACTGCACTCCAGCCTGGATGACAGAGTGAGACTCTGTCTCAAAAAAAAAAAAAAAAAAAAAAGAAAGAAGAAAGAAAGAAAATTTACCACCTAGAATAAAATGAAGATTTATGTCCTAAAATTAAAAAGAGAGAAAAATAAGCTATGGTTGGGACACTTGATCAGTATTCACTAGGAATAAAATTTGGAGAAAAATAAAAGTTGCTTGAGATTTAAAAATATGGTCCATCATAACTCTAACATAAACAGAGGCCCACAATTCAGATGAATTCCTTTAGCCATATTGATGTATGACAGACAGCAGATCTTACTGGGCAGAAAGAACCAAATTCTTGCCGGTAGAACCATATATCACAAAGAGAAATGAAAAAAAAAAAAATAAGGAGGTATCAGCACAATCTTCGAAGGCTGTAAGAAAGAAATGAATTCACATGAAGTATAATAAATTCTCGTGTGAGAAATTTTTTCTTTTTTCCTCTTCCAGCTGTTTCCATGGTTTTAATCTCAAACTTAGAATGCTCTGATAGATTATGTCCTCTCTCTGGGAAAATTAGGTGGGATTAAAAGATATCAACGCCTTATTCAAAGCAGCAATCTGGTTCTGAGCTGAGAATGTCAGGTGTAATTAGAATACTAGATTCATTAAAAAAATGGAAAATCATCCTAAAAGTTTAGAATCTCTGTTTCTACCGTTGTTGATGTTGGTACTTTATGAGGTAGTGGAGGTGGGAAGATGATTAACCATTCGACCAACCAAAACTAAATGAAGTCAATGCTCCAAAGTCCTCCTGGGGAGCCCCCAGGGCAACCTCAGCCATGCGCAGAAGGCTGGGGATGCTGTGGCAAAGCCCAGCACATGTGGGTCCCTGAGGGCTGCACTGGGCCAGGGCCCATCTGCACTATGTCAGCTGCTTTCAAACAGAGTGCTTAGGAAGGAAAGTGCTAAATTATGGAGGCACAGAAACATAAGATTAGAACAAAAATTAAAAGAATCTCGAGGGTCTATAAGAGACAATGGTGAGATAAAGCCCAAACGAGTAAGTCTGTCTAATGTGACAGTTTGGTAGAACCATGGAAAACAGAGTGAAGTTGTGTCTTGGTGACCGAGTTATCCAGAGTGAGTGGCCCATGTTGACAGACGCCAGCCCAGAAGGGAGGACAAGAAACACGGAGATTAAAGCACTTAGCCAGAAGCATCCTGCACGGTCTCCAGCGTGAGGGTGAACCCGGGAAGGGCATCTTCTCGAACATCACGCAAGGGATTACCAGGAAGAAAGGAGTGGTCTGTTTCATGTACGTTCATCCTGGCATTTTGGTATTTTACACATGATTTGTAAAGTATATTATAACATTATCCTTAAGTTTGTAAGTTTACGAATAAAATTTTTATAGATTTTCTAGTAGCAGGAAATACCTTTGTTTCTTGTGAGAAAATAAGGTCAGGATAACTAATTGGCATAACGGAGCATTCAGAAACACTTGTCTCAAAAAATATATATTAAGACTAGAGCTCATATTACCAATCCAATTAGAAAAACTGGGGGGGACTTCATTATGAAGTTAATTGAACAGTAGAAACTCACCAAAAAGTCTGTGAGTGGTAGATTACCTCAGCGAATTATTCAAGCAAATAGAGTAGGATGTAATTTGTGATGGGGACTAATGTTTAAATGTGGCAAGGCTGGGGTTCTCTACTGCTAATTACCGAGGTCTTCTCCATGAGATGCATGCTGGTTATGATTTCCTGTTGGCGATGAAAACGGCTAATCATGGTATAAAACTCTTGTCCCACGCTGAAGTCATAAAAGTGAATTAGACTCGAAGAACCACGTGATGGAGAAAGGAGTTATTTAAGGCACTGGAAAAGCTATCTGTGTAATTAACATGTAATTCTGGCCTGGATGTTAATCTGGAAAAATCGGAAAAGTCATACCTCAGAGGGCAAAAGTTTAATTTGCACTAACATGTGTGATCAATTTTCACCACTGAACACCCGCACCGATGACTGAGGAGGAGACGTGAACAACAGGGCGACTACATCCTGGAAGAACTCAGAGGAGACACAGAAGCAAAACCAGGGAGAACGGAAAGCTCGCAGCGTGACTTCAGGCAGAGAAATACCTTAGAAAGGTGAAGTAAGAGAGGACGTGGACAAGTAACTGAGTCCCACCAGCATCTTCAGTGTATTTGACAGATGAGAGCAAATTAAGTGTGATTTGTGATTTTGAAATGCAGTAATAAAAGTAGCTCCGTTGGGTTATTGAGAGGAAGGACTGTACTATTAAAAACACAAAATGCTTCAAATGCACTGTCCTGGTCAGTCTTTAAAATGCCATTTGGCAAACCAGTGAAGAGAAAGACCTGAAATTAGGATGAGAGCGTTGGCTTTTCTTTCCTCTTGCCTAAGTGCTGTCTGAGTTTGACTAACTTGTGTGTCTTCTCTTCCTTCCGAAAATGGACAAAGTTCAAATGGAAGCCAAAGCCTTTCCCAACAGGGTCCCCCAGGGAGCCCCAGACCCAGACCTGGCAGGACCAGCAAAGGCTGCATCCCTGCTCTCCAGGCCTCACCTGGCCCCTTCAGTGCCAGGTCCTGTCGCTTCACACAGCAGATGTCAGTCATTTCACAAACACCGTATAGCAAACAAGCATGAGGGTGTCCTGGCCCTGGATTTCCACACCCAGGGTTTTGTGTCTTTAACACACACACGAGCCCCGAAACTGACCTTGTCTTCTTTGTCCCCAGCCCGGCTCTTCTTCTGGGCCCGCAGCATCAGGGCAGGTGGGCGGGCCACTCGGCCCCGCTCTGTCCTTGTATCTGTTGGGCCAAAGAAGCTGTCGTTAACATTTCATTTGTCACAGTAGTTTGGAAAACCTAAGCAATCAAAGACAAAATGTGGCCCTGAAGATTTGAATTGATCGGTAGACCCTGTGCATTCCACAGGAAAGTGACATTGCCCTGTCCTTGGGTTGAAGTCTAGTGACAAAGTTCTCATCCCAAAGTGAGGATGCACCTGATGATGGGTTTGCAGGGGCCAGAGGCCTGGGCACACACATGCACCCCTGGACTCCCTGGCCCAACCTCCTGGCATCCCTCTCCTGTGCCTGTGTGTGCAGGCAGTGTGCACTCCGTCCTGGACTCAGGCAGCGTCCACTCCACCCTGGACTCAGGCAG
>NW_012100843.1:322479-342256 GCF_000951045.1 Mandrillus leucophaeus | reverse complement strand
TCCACTCCACCCTGGACTCAGGCAGTGTGCACTCCACCCTGGACTCAGGCAGCGTCCACTCCACCCTGGACTCAGGCAGCGTCCACTCCACCCTGGACTCAGGCAGTGTCCACTCCACCCTGGACTCAGGCAGTGTCCACTCCGTCCTGGACTCAGGCAGTGTCCACTCCACCCTGGACTCAGGCAGCGTGCACTCCGTCCTGGACTCAGGCAGCGTGCACTCCACCCTGGACTCAGGCAGTGTGCACTCCGTCCTGAACTCATCCGTCCTGGACTCAGGCAGCGTCCACTCCGTCCTGGACTCAGCCTCTTGGAGAAGGACAAGCAGGAAACAAGTCCAAAACGGGGTGACCCAAGACTTGGCTGTTGTCCACCTGGTGACAATCACCAGGGTGAGGCCAAGACAGCTCTCACCACTCCCAGCCCAGTGGGCCCAGGATGGGAATGCTGTGCGTGTGAGTGTCTTGGGGCTGCTCTCTCACATTCTGGGGCCCCCAGTGCTCTGGGAAGTCAGCAGCCTCCTTCAGTGATGTCAACCTGCCCCCTGTGAAGTGGGCCACTTGGGTCATGGATGAATAGGACACAGGCCCTTCCCAAGAAGGACAAAGGGCCAGTGTAGGACAGAAGAACCAGCCTTGCTGAGGCTCTGCCAGCTGGTGGCCATGATGGGCTGCCTTTGGTCCTGGCCCTGCCAAGGGGACAGGAGGGGTTCTGTGCAGACCACACCACCAGTGACCATGGCTTACTGGCCACCATGGTGGGCCCTGGCTTTTCCAGGGGGCCAGATCCACAGCACTTTGAAAAGTACTTGTTTCGGGGAGGAAGGGATTCTGCAAATTCCCAACAACTGTTCCATTTTTGTCTTATCCAAAAGTGTCTATCTAAGTCTCAAAATTTTGCAAGTAGATTCAGGGTAAAACAGGAAAGCAAGGTTGAGCACTGTTTAATACCAAGAATAAAAAGAAGGACCCAAACCATCTAACCACACACCAACCTACAACAATAGATAAGTTCTCAAAGGAAAGCCCTGGCCGGGTCTCATGCGTGTGCAGGGCAGGGCCCTTGGGAAGCACAGATTTGTTTAGCTTGATCCAGAGCTCCAGACTAGACAGTGCAGGTAGGGAGGCCGGGTATGTTCCTTCCTGGCAGAAGGGAGGGTCGGGAATTCATGTAAATCACTTTATGTGTGTGTGCACACAACACACAGGAGCGTATATGCACACACACATAGAAAGGATGTCCCGTGGCCCCTTCAAGCCACACGTCTGTGCTTGAAGGAAGTGAAAGGCAAGACTGGGGGTCCCATTGGCACACCCCACCTTCTAGCCTTTCCTCCTTGACCCCTGCAAACTGGGGCCCCTCTGCAGCTCCTGGAAGGAGAACTGCATAGCTCCGCATGGGGCCGGCAGTCATGCCGTCCGTGGGCATTGGCACCCGTCTGCCTTGCAGCTGCAGAGCCAGGTGGTCTGCAAGGCGTCCCTCCCCAGAGCCCTTGGAAGGAAGCCCCTTATTAGTTAGGGTTGGGTCAGTTAGCAGATTTATTTCAGATGTGGGGCAGCAACACTGAGGCAGTCTAGATGTGGCCCAGAGGCCCCATCCCCGGAGGTGCTGAGTCCGGATGAGGCAGAAGCACAGCATTCTACCCCCGGATCCCCTCCATCCAGTGAGCGGGTGGAAGAAGGCCCAGCCTGTCTACCACTGTCACTCTGCACCGGGCCCTGGCCTGCAGGCTCTCCCCAGGGCTGGGTGGCTGTTCTGCCCTTAGTGCAGGCTGCTGGCAAACAGGCTGAGCAGGCATCCCTGAGGGCACCGGCCTCCTCCATCATTGCCACTCTACAAGGGTGTCCACACAGAGTCTACACGGCACACTTCTCCCTCACAAGAGGCCTGCCAAGGCTGACCACAGGGCTCCCATACAGCCATGACCACCCCAAGAGACGCCCTCCGGCCTGGTAGCTCTGTGCGTGGGTCTATTTCAAGGATGGCCTTGGGAAAGGGACTATCGGCTTTTCACTGAACCGGGTAACCAAGCCCGAGTCAAGAAAAGATTTCAGGGCAGTGGAAATATTTTACTGTCACTCAGGAAGAGAAGCAAGTCCCTGAATTGCACTAAGATTTCCGGAACTCTGTAAGAATCACTCCCAGAGGCCATTCCTTATCGAGGTGCAGCGGTCACCAAGCAGCCCGGACACTGGATCTCTGTCCTGATCCTGCAGGGCCATCCTGCCCCACCCCATCTCCGCCTCCTCATCTACAAGAGGGGATTAGCGGCTCACTACCTCTACGCCACAGACAGGGGCTAGCAGATGGGGACACAGCCACGCCCTAGGGAACCCTCGTTAAAAACCCGGGGCTCTGTCCTTCTGCCTCCATCCTGCAGCCACCAGAAGCAGCCCCCTGATTGAAGGACAAGGGGGCACACAAAGGAAGCTGAGCTCGCCCTTCCCCTGCCCTCACAGACCCAACACAAAGCAGGCCCAAGTGACAGGAAGAGGGAAGTTAAACCTGGTGATTGGATGACCCAACACTCCACATATCTCACTATTGCACCCCACATATGTCACAACTGCACCCCACATATCTCACTACTGCACCCCACATATCTCACTACTGCTCTCCACATATCTCACTACTGCTCTCCACGTATCTCACTACTGCACCCCACTTATCTCACTACTGCACCCCACGTATCTCACTACTGCTCTCCACGTATCTCCTGTCTCTTATACACATCTAGATGTGTATAAGAGACAGTCTCACTACTGCACCCCACGTATCTCACTACTGCTCTCCACGTATCTCACTACTGCTCTCCACGTATCTCACTACTGCACCCCACGTATCTCACTACTGCTCTCCACGTATCTCACCACTGCACCCCACTTATCTCACTACTGCACCCCACGTATCTCAGTACTGCTCTCCACGTATCTCACTACTGCACCCCACATATCTCACTACTGCTCTGAGACCTATTTTTTGACTGGATATGAGTGGATGGCTTTTTACTACCTAAGAATGTGCCATAAATGAATTGTTTTAAATTTTATCTAAAGTACAGCAAAGAGCAAGTCCCAGGGAGGAAATCTGGAGGGGTCGTGCATGGAAAGCTGAGCTTGTGTGTTAATTTTATGCCATACACTCTATGTTTTCAACATGGCAGGTGCCTATAAAACACACAGCAATCACAGTAGCTGAAATGTGTGTCTGTATCTTCTATGAGCATGTAAATAAATATGCATTGTGAAAAACTGTGTTAAGAAAACGCAGCCCGCAAGGAGGGCGTAAGCCCGTAATACTGTTCTCAAATAGGGACAGCGTTGCCTAGTTTATTCCCCATTACCTTGAGAAAACATATTAAGGTATTTTTCATATTGAAAACAGTTGATCTTTGTAAAAATCAGATCTTAAAGTCTGGCTTTTGAGATAAACGGATTTACACTGCTCCTCGTGAGTGCTTCTTGGAGAATATATTGTTGATGATCATTTTAAAGCCCCTAATCATAGACACATACCCCCAGAATACCTGTGACAAATGTGTGTGCCTTGCCCTAAATACTTTTCTTAATAACCAGCATTCTTTAACAGTCATTGATTTTGCAGGTACCTTGGAGGTGCGTGGGTGGCACCAGGGGCTCACACACATAACGGGGTCTGCGTCTCAGTCATTCCACCGTGGAAGTGCTTATTCTACGGCTCTCCGGGGGCCACTTCCGGGGTCCACTCTGACATGCTTAAGTACTCTTTGCTTTGGGCCTCTCCACAAACTCTGATGATGTTGTCATAAAATTCTCCCTTGAGTGGCAGGGAGAACTAGTTTATGGAGGAAAATCAACAAGTTGTAAGACTATGGGCGCTGAAGTTCTTCGGGGAGCATGCCATACATTTCCACCCTCCGAGAGAGGCATGGCGGTAATACCTTTCCGTGCAATGCCTCTATTGATCAAATCCAACTCTGAGATGTGAAGTGCTCCCCAGTGGCCTTCAATGTAATTTCCCTCCTGGCAGTGATGAGAGACAAAGAGAACTGAGAAGGTCGCATGGAAGTCTGGAAGGAAGCAAAAAAGGCTGTGCTAAAAACACCCACGTCAGTCAGCTGACAAGCATTTATTTACTGCTCTTACAGAATCCAGCACAACCCTCCTTGCTGGTGGGGAAGAAGTGAGAGGATGCACTGTGAGCAATTAGACACTCCTTTCTCTAAGGGCCGCAGGGATTGGTGAGGGCGTCCAGCAGAAAAGTATTCAACACTAGCCCCTTGAAATCAAATGGGGCAACGAAATATCTCTTTAAGAAAAGTGTGGAGGCCGGACACTGTGGCTCACGCCTGTAGTCCCAGCACTTTGGAAGGCCGAGGTGGATGGATCACAAGGTCAAGAGTTCAAGACCAGCCTGGCCAAGATGGTGAAACCCTGTCTCAATAAAAATACAAAAATTAGCTGGGCGTGGTGGCAAGCACCTGTAATCCCAACGACTCAGGAGGCTGAAGCAGAGAATTGCTTGAACCTGGGAGGTGAAGGTGACAGTGAGCTGAGATCGTCACTGCATTCCAGCCTGGGTGACAGAGCAAGACTCCGTCTCAGACAAAAACAAACAAACAAACAAAAAACAGAAAAAAAAAAGAAAGAACACTGTGGAAAGAAAAACTGTGTCCTATCTCCTGGGCAAGACTTAGTTTCAGAAACTCTTAGAGCTCAGCAATCAATTCACCATGTTTCCCTGAAAGAAGGGGGAGCTGGGTTTGCTTGTGCCTGACCCGGGGTCAGGGTCCTGGAAGCTTTTCCGTATTGTGCTTTTAAGTCGTTAATCTAGGCCCGAGGCACCTGTTCTCCTTGACTGCCTGGAAGGTGAAGACAAAGGTATCATCATCACCCGGGGTCAGGGTCCTGGAAGCTTTTCCATATTGCGCTTTTAAGTCGTTAATCCAGGCCCGAGGCACCTGTTCTCCTCAACTGCCCGGAAGGTGAAGACTCAAAGGTATCATCATCGCCTGGGGTCAGGCCTCAGCTCAAAGGTGGCACTAGGACGCAGGTCCAGTCGATGGCATGTCGTGTAGTCACCACACACCTGAAGACCAGCAAATGCTTCTTACATTGAATGAAGCATCAGGAATTTATTTATTTTTTTTTATTTAGAGAAGGGGTGTCACTCTGTCATCCAGGCTGGAGTGGGTTCACTGCAACCTTCAAGTGATTCTCCTGCCTCAGCCTCCCGAGTAGCTGAGATTACAGGCATGCGCCACCACAACCGGCTAGTTTTTATATTTTTAGTAGAGATGAGGTTTCACCATGTTGGCCAGGCTGGTCTCGAACGCCTGACCTCAGGTGATCTGCCCACCTCAGCCTCCCAAAGTGCTGGGATTACAGACGTGAGCCACTGCGTCCGCCTGAATGATATTTTAATCCTGCCTACTGCCTCCCTAGAAGCACCTTTCTAAAATAATTTCCAAGACGCTGAGATACAGTGGGCACAATGGTCTCTTTTTACAACTGAGAAGAGCAGATTAGGTGAGCACTTTCTAGATTATAAAGTAACCCAGTAGAGTAGGGAGGGTAGAAATTATCTATTTAACTGGTACTGAGCTCCTTTGAAGAATTTGATAATAAAACAAGTGAAAATACAATTTATGCTGAAGATAATAAAAATGACACGCTCAGGGCCCGTTGTATATGGTCCTACATGAGGCGTGGTGACGGCATTGATTTTCCGAGTCGGCCTCTTCAATGAGAATCAAAGCATCTAAGGGAACCCTGTCCCTGGGAAGGTGCCCGCGTGCTGTCTTCATGCTGAATGCCAGATTCACAAGAGCTGCCAGCCCCGGAGGAAGGCGGAAGGAGGAGAGACACAGATTTCAGGGGTTAAAAACAAGAGAAGCCCAGGGGCCGGAGGGGCACTTGAATGGAAGGGGTGCCGTGTCGTGCACGGAAGGTTGGTGGCCGCTGGCAGCACAGAGGCACGGCCTGGAGGTGTCTTTTTAAAACCCCTTCTCCAGGGCCTGCCCCTCTAGACAGAACCTGGCACAGTGTCCTCCAGATGATGTCAGGAAAGCCAAATCCCACTGGTGAGGAGCTGGTGAAAGGGGAGACTGTGCAGCTACCTGGCGCTCCCCCGGTAGCTCAGGACTGGGAAGGGGGTGGTAGGGGAGCAAACCCCTCAAGAAGCCCCTCCCCCCGCAGGGCTTTTGACTGTCACAGGAGGGGCTGGAGTCGGAGTGGCAGGTACTCCCTAGGCTTCCGGAGGAGCCAGGGTTCTCTGGTCCATCCCCACATCTCACCAGGGGAGGTATAGGTGGTGGCCTCGATCCCCCTTAGTGTCTGCTGCACAGACCTGCTCACCTGCCCAGAATATAAGGCCACAGTCAGATGCCTGCTGCCGCCTCAGGAGGACAGCACTGGGGGCTGCCGGCACTGGGGCAGGAGGGCGGGGGCACCTCTGACAGAGCACCACAGCCCGGCACACAGGATGAGCCCAGCATGAAGCCCGGCTGCACATGCTGAAACCCCACAGTGGGGCCATTTCCCTGGGAGCCTCCTTGAAGCCGGTGCAGGTCTTCCCGGGTCCTGCTCAGTAGGCCAGGAGGATGCCAGCTGGCTGGGCTGCTGTGCAGTTGGAGACGACTCAGGTCAGCCAGGGCTCCAGAGGTCCCCCGGTGGGGACTGGGCTATGAGCAGGGCCCACGGCTCTGCTCCGCCCGCTTCTCCCTCTCACCCGCCTGCTCCCCAGCAAAGGCTGGCTCCTGAGATCCCAGAGCACCTCACTGAACTCCACTATAAACGGAGGTAATTTTCATACAAACAGCAAATCATTTCTGAGTCCTCCTAAATTTTTCATAGGTAGTGATTTCACAGAGTTGACAAGCTGCAGAAAATTAATTTTCCATCCATTTTTAACATCCTGAACTTCCTTTGCAAGAACAAAGGGTTGTAAAATGCTCAGACCAGAGAACCAGAGCGTGGCTTCCTCCACAAGAAGAGGTCTCAGTACTGAGAGGCAACTCCACCTTTTAATAGGACTCAGCCCTACAGTGAGAATTCGCTTCCTCATGGGACTCCACCCCTGCAACCTGAATCCATCCTGGAACCCGAACCCACCCCTCTAATAGGACCCCACCCCTGTCACTGGTCTCTGTCCTCCATACCCAGCCAGAGTCCAGATTTTCTCTGTGGGTTCTGTCTGACCAGCAGATCTGTTTGACCAGCAAGAGAGAATCTGGTGTCACCACTAGACAGAATGGCCTGGGGAGGTGGTGGGACATTTTCACCAGCGTGATCCAGGGCCTGGGGCACTCTGCTTCTCTGACAAGGCAGGCTTCCGACTGAGAGGCCAGCTCCAGGTGGGAGATGCAGGAAGTGCTGCACGCAGCAGAGCGAGCTTTGGGATCTGAGGGTAACAGGAGTGGAGATGACGACACCAGCACCCTGGTTGTCAGCAGAAGGCAGCGAGGAGAGCCTAGTGCCTGCCTCACCTGGTGCAGCACGCCTGCACGGAGGCCTGCCTGTAGGGAGGCATGTCAGGGTCTGTGGGGAAAACCAGCTTCAATGCGCTGTCCCTCCAAGAGAGCTACTCCCAAGTCACCAGGGCACTGCAGCCCACCCCAGGGGCGGGCTTGTCCCGCTCAGTCCAGAGGAAACTGACACCTGAGCCCCAGCTGTGCCCAGGGAGGGAGCCACAGAGCCAGCTCCCTGCCCACCTCTGACCTCAGTACAGGTGTATTTAATGAGTAAATGAATGAGCTGATGGGGAGTTCCATGCAATTCACAAATTACGCTCAAAGTTCTCATCTTTATCCAAAAGCAGGGATGTTAAAAGCAAAACAGACATATTAAACCAGACAATTTGTATAAGAAATGAAATAAAAATTCCAAGCATTCTTGTGTCAGGTACATAGTGAGCCAAGTAGGACTTTACCCCAACCTTGGACCAAGAAAAGAAGAGATGACTAGATGGAGGAGGAGGAGAAGGTGGAGGCTGGGACAGAGACAGAACGAAGACAGGGATTGAGACAGAGGTACGGATAGGAAGCAGGGAGGAAGGCAGTAGAGATTCCTGTGAACTTGTAACCATCATTTAAAACATTTTCCTGAAACCTTTTTTCAAAGTATAAATCCATTTCACAGTACCAGGCTGAGTTATTTAAGCAACGCCCACCTTTCAAGGCAGTGCGGGAATTAGAGCTGCCGACAGACGGAGAGCTTCAGTCTGCCACTCTGCCAAGCCCTCCGGGTGCTAGAGCAAGCACCCAGCAGTGGGTGTTCCTCCAAATGGGTTGTCACGAAAGTCACAGCTGGGCTGAAGACTGCTGTTACTCTGGGTGCTTGAGCTGGATCAGGGGCTCTGCTGCCCATCCGAGAGGGCAATGCTGCACACACAGATACCCATGCACACACACAGAGAAGCATGCACACACAGACACGTGTACACACACGGAGATAGGCACACACACCAAGAAACATGCACACACAGAGACGTGTGCACACACACAGAGACACATGCACACACAGACGTGTACATACACAGAGATAGGCACGCACAAAGAGACACGTGCACACACACCAAAACATGTGCACACACACAGAGACAAGTGCACACACACCAAGACATGTGTATACACACAGAGATCTGTGAACACACACCAAGACACACAGACACACACAGACATGGGCACACACACAGACACATGCACACACAGACATATGTACACACACAGACACATGCACACACACAGACATATGTACACACAGAGACACATGCACACACAGACATATGTATACACAGAGACACATGCACACACAGGCATATGTACACACAGAGACACACGCACACACAGACATATGTACACACAGAGACACACGCACACACAGGCATATGTACACACAGAGACACACGCACACACAGGCATATGTACACACAGAGACACATGCACACACAGACATATGTACACACAGAGACACATGCACACACAGACATATGTACACACAGAGACACATGCACACACAGACATATGTACACACAGAGACACATGCACACACAGGCATATGTACACACAGAGACACATGGACACACACAGATAGGTGTACACACATAGACACATGCACACACACAGACACATGCACACACAAGCACACACATATGAAGAGACACACACGTACACTACACACACACAGCCACACGCATGCCCACACAGACACAAAGCAAAACTTGTGTCTGATGATGGCTTTTCGGCCACCTGTCACAGCGGATAAAGGCATTGCTCACAAGCTCACTACTGAGCTCTGCCACTCTGTACACTCCGTGTGCCAGAAAAGAATGGAGGAAAAACTGACACATGTACATAAACGTGAACAAGCAAAATGTCTGTATTGTGACTTCAATAATCTAAAGGTGACATCAAAACAAGTTGCCTCTATAATGAGAACTGTGTGTGCCCTGCACTGCTCCTCCCAGCACAGGGCCATTGGGATGTCCCAAAGGACAGCACGCCTATCGGCAGTGGTAAGTCCCCTTGGCCACCACACTGTCTCCCCTTTTACGGGCGTTAACACGCCCAGCACATGCCAGATGGCAGCGTGTGTGCTGGGACCCCCATCGGGACAGCCCCTCACAGAGGCAGTCAACACCCACTTCCGAGTTTGGCACAGAGCAGCAAGCTCTGGGCAGACGTCAGCTAAGGACACAGAGGGAGACTGAAGGGGTGGCTCTCGGCACGTGACCCTGGATCAATGCCCCCCGTGTCTCCTCTGACCTCTGACTGTTCTAGATCCACAATCCAGATTCTTTCCCTCTTGATCATGCATGATGTTCGCACTGCACACAGGAACCGTCAGCCCCTCGAGTCCCTGCTGTAGTTTCAAGTCTGTTTCCACTTTATTTTTTCTCTAGAAATAGACCCTGGCATGTTGCCATTTTGACGGAAGCAGCCTCCACATTCTGGGACAGTCATGCAGGTTCTTCCTCCCTTTACTCCCAGGGCTTTCTCAGGAGTTGGGGGAGCCTGCGCATGGGGCGTCAGCCAAGGTCCCACCTGTGCCCCCTGAGGACCCTGCCTCCCCGCTAAGCACTCTGCAGGAGGCACCATGTGAGGCCCGAGCCTTTGCCCAGGGAGCTTGCCAGCTTTACCTTTGCTAGAATTGCAGGTTTAGCACAAGACAGTGACATAGGTGACTCTGCCAGGTGCTTGGAGGGGATTTTCCCAGGAAACAAGGAAGCCAACTAGCATGGGGCCCTGGAAGTGCTTTTGAAACAAGATAAGGTTAGTTTGTACCTGAATGTCTCTTGTTCCTCTCAGCTGAGCTGTGATAAATGGGGTCACGAGTATCTCATGTCCTGAGTGGTCTGCAAACAGCTTGAAAGTTCTACCAGATGATGGAATGTGCTTCCAAGTCTCAGAAGGTGAAGCCCCCTAGCCACGCAGGTCAGGAGACATCTCCCTCAAGGACATGCATCTGTCTGTCTGCCTGTCCTCAAGGCCTGGGAAGAGGCACAGGCCTTAATTTGGAAACTGGGTGTGGAGACCTTCAGGCCCCTCCCAGAACTGAGGTCTCCCCAGCACCTGGGAGACACCTGGTCTTGCCTGTGGGTTCCCAGCAAGCACTGAGTTCAGGGCCTCGCTCGTCCTGCCCTGGGTGTCTCCGGGATCCCTCGGGACCTGCTCCCCAGGCATCCGCCTGTTCTTCGCACTCCAGGATGAAGATCTGGCTCTCCGCACTTTATAAGCCTCTCTCTGATCAAGTTAAACAACAGAATCAACAGATGGGACTTCACTGTGTGCTCCACAGAGCTGCAAATGAATGGTTTAATGAGAAGGCAAAGCGGTTCCAGCAGAGCCCCGCTCACTACTCGTGTATAGTCATCAGTGCTCGTTCCATCCCTTGGGGACACGCTCCTACCTGTCATCACGGAGCGTTCCATCTCATGGCGGCACCAGCCCAGCCTCCAGCCCCTCTGACAGCAGTGGAGGCTGAGCCTCCATCGGCACCATGCCGGTGGAAGTCGGGGCTCCTGTGAACACAGCTGCCCAGCTCTCTCCACGGGCTGCAGATCGGGCTGCCTGGATAAGGAGGTGAGCAGCACTCCCTGCCCACCTCCCCAAACTAACAGGAACCGGCCAAGGTGGGGCAGCGGGGGCAGCCCCCACACAGTCATGTGGGCAGCACCTGTGTGTTTCCCAGGTCACAGTAAGAGGCCAGGCCATGCCCAAGTCAGGACTATGGGGCTTTCTTGGCTTGAGTTATACATACAGAAACACCAAAAATCAGCACCATCCAGCTGCCTTTTAAACTTTTCTTTCAATCCAAGAATGCCCTAAACAGAAATATGAAGAATGTGCCCTTCAGGGCACCACATCCCACGTGAGGCTGGTCTGCAGAACACCGCCCTGCCCTCCCTCGGTGATCACCAGAGTAGCCCTCGGTCCACCCTTGGGCACCACCTTTTCCAACCTGGACAGCAGCCAAGGGGACTGAGCCAGCCCAGCCGTATGACCCTGCAAAGTTCAGACAGAGCCATTCCTACTGACATGACCACCACGGAGGGCTGGGGGGAGGGGCTTCCAGTAATGTCTCCGGCTCTTGTGCTTTTGTTTTGAGGTCAGTGAAAACATTGCTATCCAGAGCCAAGAAGTGGAGCCTTAAACTACACTTTACCACGACAGAAGCAGCCGCATGCGTGCGTCACTGACGGTTTTGACCCCTTGCAAATAGGGAGGGGTAGTGACTCTGCGAGGTTAAGGCCCAGGCACCCCTGATTCCCCGCACCCACTTCTGGGTGGAGAGAAGTGGCCACCGGCAGGTCTGGAGTCCTGGAATTCTCCATTCTGCTCCTGGTGACAGCAGTTGACTTCAAGACAAAGAGCTGGCAATGATGTTTTCATGTTTCAGTTAAAAATATGTGCCAAGCATTGCCCTGCTCTGAGCATGGCCTGAGGCCCGAAGGAGGTTGGGAGAAAGACAGACATGGTCTCCCTGGTCTTGCAGGCAGGTAATGAGCAACCCGCTCTACCAGTGACTCCAGCACACAGCCCAGAGGGGAGAGAAGCTCGGGGATGGTGGCATTGAAGTGAGACCCCAAGGATGGGTAGAGATGGGATAAAGAAGAATCTATATGATGCAGGAATGGCAGATAGGGATGCAAAGTCCCAGAGCTAAGATCACGGTGGTGTGGCTCACAGGCAGGGGTGAGTGACAGAAGACAGGCAACGCAGGAGCAAGGCCAGCTCACGCCCAGCCATAGGGACAGCTGCCACTGGGCATTGCAGGGAGCTCTGCAAATTACAAATTCTGAGGACATCAATGCATTGGATTGCTAAGGTCATATACAACATACACAGGATATTACATACTGTCTCATCAACATAATAAAAATGAGGCCATTTTATTTTTACATTCACATTTATTTTCGGCTACTATCCACTGTTAATATTGTTTCACATTAACATTTATTTTAGGCTACTATCTACTGCTGATATTATTTTATAGAAGAAAGAGAATTTCAAGAGGGGGCCTGTACTATTCCTAGGTGTATTTTGACAACGTTAAAATTAGGTGTTCGAGCCATGAAGTTAAAATATTGTATTTAGCACATTCGTTATCTTAGCATACGCATTCAGAACTTCAGATTTTAAAGCTTCAAAATACTTTTTAATATAACCTTCAGTTCTATATGGAAGATAAATGCATGATTAAGTATATTCACATTCTAAATTGCATCATTAAATTTTATCAAATAAGAATGTTTTTGTAAAAAAAAAAAAGGTTCAGTATTAAAGTGATTATAATATAAGAGGGAGATGTGTGAAACCCCACGCTTCCCATCACTGACTGCATCCTATTATTAGCGACATCTATTACCTTGAAGGGAAGTCGGGTCCCTGGTGTCTGGGTTTGATGCTGCTATTCAGGAGAAGTCCCTGCTGGCTCCATTCTCATGGCCAGGGAGTTTTAGGGCTCAGGCAGGGAAGGGCACAACCCCTGCCACTGCCCGCCATGCACCATAACCCCAGAGTCCAGGCCCCCCTGCTGCTCCCTGGTCTGCGTGGTTGAAGCACAACCACCAGTTCTTCAGCCAGGGCTGGGACCTCCCCACCATGGAACCAAGGCCTGGAGCCTGAGGGTCGCTGGGGCCAGAAAGAGGAGAGTGGGGCCATGCTCAGCTAAGGCCCACCTCTCTCCTTTCACCTGGCCTGGGAGGATGGAAATCAGGCTAGGAAGGGACAGCGCCACCAGCAACACCGGGGACCAGGGAGTGTCTGTGCTCAGCACAGAAGCCGAGGTCTGCGATCGGGCGGGCCTGAGCACGGCACTCCGCTCAGCTACTTCCTAGCCACGAAGTCGGGGGAGCATCACTTACCTCCTCTGAGATTCAATGTGTCCATCAGTGAATGGGAAAAATAATAGCATGTGGAAGATTCTGACCACGGACAGAGATGCTAAACGTTCAGTGCCAGGCACAGGTGTGCCCATGGCAGGGCTCATGGAAGTAGATTCTAACAACTGTTTGGGCAAGAGCCTGCTGAGCCAGCCTCATCTGCTGCCAGCGTCTGCCTGTGGCCAAGCAAGCAAGGAAGACCCTGGCCTGGATGAGACCTGCAGTGGGCCAGGTAGGCCAGGGGCAGGGAGAGGCGCTCTGTGTCCGCCTCTCGCTTCCTGAGCAAACTCAGTTCCTCTGGGTCCACATGTCTTTGCAAAATGCACTTGTTCATCCGGGGGGGCATTCCAAAAACTTGTGGTAGCCACTATTCTATCCTGAACATTTTAAGGGAAACCTTTGCAAACGCTCTTTGCAAATACATTGGGAACAACCACTCATCTCTCCCAAGGCAGCACTGCTCGTGTTAAGATGCAGCTTCGAATCACCACACAGAAATCAAAATCAATCTGAACAGCAAGGTATCTATGTATGTGCACATAGCACCCTGTGTGTGTGTGCACATAGCACTTGTGTATGCGTGTGTACATAGCACTGCGTGCATGTGTGTCTGTGTGTACACAGCATCTGTGTGTGTGCATGCATATGTGTGAATATAGCATGTGTGTGTGCATGGGTGTGTGTGCACACTACATGTGTGTGCACACAGGACGTGTGTGTATGAGCATGTGTGTGCATGTGTATATCAAATATTCAGGTCCCTTTAGAAGCCTTGAGTCTGCCGTGTGAGTAGGCATGGGAAAAAGACCTGAAGAAAGTTCTCTTGCCTCTGTAAAAATGCATTTTGCAGGCCGGGCGCGGTGGCTCAAGCCTGTAATCCCAGCACTTTGGGAGGCCGAGACGGGTGGATCATGAGGTCAGGAGATCGAGACCATCGTGGCTAACACGGTGAAACCCGGTCTCTACTAAAAATACAAAAAACTAGGTGGGCGAGGTGGCGGGCGCCTGTAGTCCCAGCTACTCGGGAGGCTCAGGCAGGAGAATGGCGTGAACCCGGGAGGCGGAGCTTGCAGTGAGCTGAGATCCGGCCACTGCACTCCAGCCTGGGCGACAGAGCGAGACTCCGGCTCAAAAAAAAAAAAGCATTTTGCATTGTCACTGTGTGAAAGGCAGGAAAACACACATTAAAGTTACACCAAAGACTGGGAGGTCCTCAGGGCATGGCCGGGGTCTTTGTGCCCCTGTCCCTAGCTGGAGAGCTAGCACAGTAGCTAGCTGGGAGGGCATCAGTAAGCAACTAATTTAAAAGAAATAAACATTTATTTAAAACATCCTCTTAGATAGAAATCAGGATTTGTGATAAATCCATCCTAATCTGACCCATCTGCATGATTTAAATGAGCAGATACTTACAAGGGCATCTGCCCTTGCACAAAAGTGCGCTCCTGCTTCTCGGAACTCGGCATGACCAAAAAAAACAAAAGATAACTTCAGAAGAACTGTATGGATCCCTCTGTGGTGTGGTTATGGTAGCCTGTGATTTATACACACCCTGCTTTAGCATTTGTAGGCCTGTTAGTCTTCAAAGAGCTCATATCAAGTCAGCTCTGACTTTTTGCAGACTAATCTATGTGAAAATGCAGTCCTCACCTGATTTATTTTCACATTTAGAAGTAATAAAATTAATAGTGCAGTTCTCATCTCAGTTGATAAAATTAACTTTTTTTTTTCTAACTAACTTCTTTCAGTTATTTTCTTTATTTCTAAAGGGAAGTTATTCCAGTCATTTGATACAAATGGCTTTAATTAGTTTAAGGCAAACATAACCTTTAACGAATCCAGGCTTGGGATTGCTGGTTGCGCGCTAAAGGATAAAAACAGTGCAGCGCTTATGGCATTGATTTGTAATGTCAGGCTGCACAATCCAATTTGGGTTGGCATCAAAGCAAACCACCCATCACTTGAAAGAATAATTCCTCTGCCAAGGCCAGCCCCGAATACACACAAAATGCATTTTTATGACGAGGGCAGGCACATTTTTCAAATGATGGGGAGGGGGAGACTCACCATAACTATGTTCTATTTGGCACTACCCACCATAGAGGCTGCTCTGACTTAGAGCATAGCAGACATTTTCTAAGGAACTTGCATTTTTAATGACTATTTCTTTGTTGTTTCTTTTAAAGAAATTAAAACATTTAAAATAATCAATCCTATACTTACAATGAAGCAATTGGTACGAAGAGACCCTTTGTTGGGGAAATACTCAACTGAAGGTTCTTGTCTGAGATTTACCTTTTCCCAGTTCTGTTGAGCTACCTATCAAATGGGTCAGCCTTTGTCAACTAGAATCAGAATTTCTGGTCCATCCACCAGAACTTGTATTTGCAGATCTGACCTTGGGCTTCTCTCGTATTTCAGTGGCCCCTCACCCTCTGTAGGATATAATCTAATCCCAGTAGTTCCTCCTAAATATCTTATTTTTCCGGAATTATCTACTACCTAAGACCACTCCCAGAACAAGCTGAGAATACAGTTTTATGTACCCACTCTCTAGAATACCCTACACCCATGCCCCACCACTGACTCCCCCCTCATCTGAGCTCAGGGCCCAGGCTCTCTGGACACTGTCCACACTCCCATGGTTGGGGCAGGGAGGACTCTTGTTCTGTTCCCCACTCTGTGCATTGCTCTTCTTACACGTGTTGCTAACATTATGGTGAACGTGTCTGCCTCCTTCCTGGGAGACAGGTTCCTTGGAGGTGGGCATTGCATCTTGAGCAATGTGTCTGCCACGCACATGCACAGGCACTGACAGCAGTGGGACTCAACTCACCTCCTCTGACTGCTCACTTCCCCATCTCAGTGACCAGCCCTTATTTCCACAGGGCCAAGCTCAGGGGTTGCCCTAGAATCCACGACACTCTCTGTCTCTGTATCTTCACCTGGAAGTGTCTATTTCTTGGAAGCTGCTCTCTTCTTTGCCCAACAAAGCCCTTCTCTTCTCAGTAGAGCACTCCAATACCCCCTGCCTTGCAAAGCCCGCACTTGGAGTGTGCACTAAGCGATGACTTCATTATCCTTCCGTGTTTCAAAAAATGTGACACATTTCTATTCTAGCGTATCACATTTAAATGACCCGTTTCTTATTCGCGAGCTCTCTGAAAATAGAAGTCATATCTTTTAATCTTTAAATCTACTTTAAATCAACTGTGTGATTGACACAAAATAGACGTTTAATAAATATTGGATGGCTGACTAAATGTATACATAAATGAGGGAACTACTATCCGCTGGAGGAGATAAATGGGCTTGTCAATCTGCCCTTCCCATGCACAGAGCCATCAAACAAAAGAGAAACAAATCAGCAAATAAATATGAAACTGCATGCGATATTTGGCAAGAGTCAAGGCAGCTGGCACAAAGGTTTTCTATTCTGGAACAAAGTCCTCCATGCCAGTCACAGAGGGATCCCACTACTAAGGGTAGGCTCCTGGCACATCCAACCTCAGGTAGAAACTGCGTCTACAGCAGCTCTGCGTGTACACATTGGTCATGATGGGAACTCTCTTGCTACTCACTGATTCTAGTTGTGAATGGGAAGCCCAGGAGCTCCAGGCACCAGAGCAAGCCTCAGCATCAAACAAGGAAACTGCCGCAGCAGGTGCACAAGTGCCCATCGGCCTCTTATCTCACAGAGGAAGCTGTGGGCCTTGTAGCAGGATCGACACAGTGTCCTCAAAGGGACTGAGAAGGTCCTTTAGCCATGAGGCAAGAACAAAGTGGCCCCAAAGTCACTCTTAGAAAACACAAATAAATTCTAGAAAGTCATATATACACACATATAATATACAACCTACTACATTTATAGGTTAGCTGGGATTACTGTAGGAATTACAGGAGGCTGAGGTGGGAGGATCACCTGAGCCTGGGGAGGTTGAGGCTGCAGTGAGCCAGGATGATGCCACCGCACTCCAGCCTGGGTGACAGAGCGAGACCCTACCTCAAAAAATAGAGACATATAGATATATACATAGATAAAAATATAGTTAATATAGATGTAGGTATCATTTTAAAATAATTAGATAACAAGATGCATCAAGAATATAAATGGATGTAGATATATTTTAATTAGAAGAAAATAGATGTTTGAAAGATAGCATCAAGTAAATGACCCAAAACACAGAAGAATGTCATAAAGATTTTAAGGAGAAAGAGACATAATCTTGGATTTGGCAATAGATTCTTAGACATAACACCAAATGCATGAGTAACGAAAGAAAAAATTAATAAACTGCATTTCATCAAAATTTAAAACTTTTGTGCATCAAAGAATACCACCAAGAAAGTAAAATACAGCCTTCAGAATGGGAGAAAATATTTGCAAATGATGTATCTGATAAAGGTCTGGTATCCAGAATATGTAAAGAATTCTTTACAACTCAACAAGAAAATGACAAACCAGTGAATTTGAAAATGAGCAAACGACTCAAATCATCCTTTTGCCAAAGAAGATACACAAACAGCCAACACACATGTGAAAAGGTGCTCAAAATCACTAGTTGCTAGGGAAACGCAAAACCAAACCACAGAGAACACATTAAACTCACTAGAAAGGAACAATTTCAGAAAATAAAGGAAAATAACAAGTATTGAGAGTATGGGGAAAACGATGGCCGAATGTAAAATGGTTCAACTACTCTAGAAAACAGAAAGTTAAACAGAGACTTAATGTAAGACTCAGTGATTCCACTCCTAGATCTATACCCAAAAGAATTGAAAATGGGTATTCAGATCAGTACTTTTAAACAAATGTTCACAGCAGCACTATTCATAATTGCCAAAAGGTGGACACAATGTACATGAGCATCAACGGATGGGTGAGTAAGCGACCCGTAGGCTATCCAAGCAATGGGACTTTATCCTGCAATGAAAAGGAATGAGCTGCTGATACACGGTACTGTGCAGATGAACCCCAAGGACATGAAGTGTAAAAAGCCAGACACAAAAGGTCACCTATTATATGGTTCATTAACATGAAATGTGCAGAATAGGTAAACCCATAGAGACAGAAAGCAGGTTGGTATTGCCAGGGGCTGAGGGGAGGGGAAACTGGAGAGAAACTGATTAGTAAGAAGGTTTTTTTGGAGTGAGGAACATGTTTTGGAAGTAGATGGAGGCGGTGGTTGAGCAACACGGTAACTGTGCTCAGTGCTGCTGAATTGCTCACTTGAATATACTTAACTTGTGGTATGTGAATTTCACCTCAGTAAAGAATAGAAAAGGTAACCAAAATAGACATACAGGAAGCTGAATACCCAACTCATAAGAGGTCCAGAGAGGTAACAGAGACTGATAGAAAAGTTCTGGGAGCTCCAGAGACACGAGGCTGCAGATCTGATGGCTGCAGAGTTGTATCCGTGCAAATCAGAGACATACTTTGGAGGACCAGGGATAAACATTGATCTAGAAGGTTACAGAAAGGAAAAGAAAACTGATTCTCCTACAAAGGATGGGGACAGGCTGCAGGTGTCTGAGGGCCAAATGTGCCCCCGAGGAGCCCCCTGTCCTCGTGCCTCTGACGTGAAGGCGGAGGGCTGAGGTGCTGAAGGCTCTGGCTCTGGGCCTGCCACTTGTGCACTGGGCACTCCACACCACCAAGCTGCCCTGGACATCTGTTTTGTCATTGATTGGTTTTTGCTTTTTTCTCATCGGCTGGTTTTTGTTTTCCCCTCACCAAAGATGAAGTTAATGCTTTGATTTACACCACAGAAACATTTTTAGAATAAAGGAAGGTAATATTAATGAAAGAGCTTTGAAAAGTCAGAAGCTATGAATCAGAGCCGCATCTGACCTTGACCCCACACCTCCAGCCCTTAGGTCAGCAGCCCTTCATCCCACAGGGGCTCCTTGTCCTTCCAGCCCACTCTCTCACCCCTCCAATGCACTCGCTCTGCCCCTGTACAACAAGGCAAGTCTGCCACAGCTGGCATGACCTCCGAGGGAAACAGAGAAGTCCAGGCCAAGAAGTGGGCAGAGGATAGAGGCTGTGCCAGCAGTGCCAGCAGTGGCCCGTCGGTCAAATCACCACTACCCAGCCACCACCCCAGCTCCTGGTGCATGATGTCTGTTGAAGGAAGGAGTAATTAATTACGAAGCTGGCATTCGATAGAGCTGTGCAACCTCAGAGTCAGAGACCAAGATAATCTAAGGCTTAGCCATTGCAGAGAGCTGAGAAGTCGGCCGTCCAGACTACAGTTGTACCAGACACGAGTGTGGGTGTCCAGGTGGCCCAGCGGGGAGCATTCCACCTGGCCATCCTGCTCTGCTGCTATCCAAACAGGATAGCCTCACCCAGGGGCGGCCCCCATCTGCCACCCCAACTCCCGCCCGTACTTGAAAAGGGGGCAGATTT
>NW_012100843.1:307363-321895 GCF_000951045.1 Mandrillus leucophaeus | reverse complement strand
TGACCCTCACTCAAGGGCTGGGCCGGGCGCTGCTCCCATGCTGCTGAGCCTGTGTCTGATGGAAGGGGTGGATTTGGAGCTGAGTCACACGGAGGCTTCGCATCCTGGGTGACACTTTCTCTGCAGAAAGGCAGCCTCTCCTTAGCTTGGTCCCCAGCACACTTCCCAAGTGACAGCCGGGCAGGGCTGGGCCCTTTCCCTGACTCTGGCGCAATTAGAGCTGGGAGCACACTGCTGCTGACAAGAAGATGGAGGGCTTAGCTGTCCCGGCAGTTAATTGGTTGTGTTATTTATGTGTTTTGAATGCTTGTGAAGTCCCCTGCCTGTTTCTGATACAATTAGTCTCATTGATGGCGAGGTTTATGAGTGGAAATAGTGGGTACTGAAGTGCCACCTGACACAAGAGAACACAGTACAAATGGGCACGTGCTGCTCGTTTCCATGCAAACACCTAGGAAACGGGCTTCCGAGTTTTTACAGGGAGATAAAAGATTCATCTTGCCCACACAATTACTCCATTCACATGGAACTGTATAGACTGCAGTCTGAGAGAAATGAACTTCTAAAACGAAAGGCCAATATTTACAAAAACAGTTTTATTTTCAGCAGCCTCTGGTCTCTCATTAGAACAGCAGAAAGAAATCCTAATGTATACATTTCCATTACTCCTACATTCAATAATGGGCACACAATTAGCTTTAATTCAGGATAATTATTATGGACAATTTAAAGATGTTTCGCACAAATTCTTCATTAATATTGACTTGGGAATTTTTTTGCACGTGTAAATTGTTATCTATACATGGGACATGACTTTGCACTTTTCTTTTAAAACCAATTTAATTTTGAATAGACCATATATTCACTATATTCACATGATACAAATTTCAAAAGGTACAGATGGATATAATGTGAAATGTCTGCCTCCGCTCCTAAATCTGGCCACACAACTGTCACGGAAAGTAATAAATGTCACCACTTTCTTATGTGAGTTTCCTTAGTTATTTTATGCATTTTCAGACAAATATGAGTATATATCCTTTCTATCCCTTTTTCTGTACACAAATGAACCATGGTATATACTTTCTTTGCACCTTTAAAAAAATCTAGTAATACATCTTTGAGATACAGGCAAATAAAGCAGCATCCTAATTTTTAATGGCTCACAATATTGACTGTGTGGATAGATTAGCATTAATTAAACCCACCCTATCAGAACAGACATGTAGGTTTTCCCAGAAGTTACAAATTTTTGTAAAAGAAAGCCTGCTTAGATTTGCCATTTATTATTTCTTTTTCCTTTTCTAATTTTATAAATTTATAGGGCACAAGTGCAATTTTATGACATGCATAGATAGGCTAATAGTCAAGTCACGGCTGTTAGTGTATCCGTCACCCAAAGAACACACAGTGGGCCCATTACATCACTTCCCACTATCCATCCCACCTCCCACTGCCTCACCTCCAAGTGCCCACTGTCCACCATCCCCTCTCTATGTCCGTGTGCACACCTCATTTAGCTTCCACTCTGAGTGAGAACATGTGGTATTTGACTCGCAGTGTCTGGCTCATTTTACTTAAGTTGATGACCTCCAGTTCCATCAATGTTGCTTTGAAAGTCATGATTTTATTATTTTGTATGGCTGAATAGTGTTCTATTTTATAGATAGATAGATAGATATAGATATAGATATAGATATAGATATACATATATAGATATCACATTTCCATTATCCTATCTTCCACTGATGGACACTTAGGTTGATTCCGTATCTCTGCTATTGTGAGTAGTGCTGTGATACACATAGGGGTACAGGTATCTTTTTGGTCTATTGATTTCATTTCCTTTGAGTAAATGTCCAGTAGTGGGATTGCTGGATGGCACGGTAGGTCTCTTTTTAGTTCTTTGAGAAATCTCCATGCTGATTTCCATAGAAGTTGTATTCATTTACATTCCCACCAACAGCATACAAGAGTTCCTTTTTTTTCTGCATCCTCGCCAACGTCTGCCATTGTTTGTCTTTTTAATAATAGCCACTCTGAAACAAGAACAAACTAAATCTAAAGCTAGAAAAAGAAAAGGAATAACAAAGATCAGAGCAGAACTACATTAAATTCAAACAAAAAAATACAAAAGATCAATGAAACAAAAAGCTGGTTATTTGAAAAAATAAACAAAATCGATAGATCATTAGCTCGATTAACCAAGAAAAGAAGAGAGAAGATCCAAATAAATTTAATTAAAAATGAAACTGGAGATATTACAGCTGATACCACAGAAATAAAAAAGATCATTGGAGACCCCTATAAACATCTCTATATGCACCAACTAGAAAACCTACAGAGAACGGACAAATTTCTGGAAACATACAACCCTCTTAGAATAAATCAGGAGGAAATAGAAACCTTGAGCACACCAAAAAACAAGCAGTCAGATAGAATCAGTAATTTTAAAATCGCCACACAAAGAAAGCCCAGGACCAGATGGATTCACAGCTGCATTCTACTAGACATTCAAAGAAGAATTGGTACCAACCCTACTGAAACTGTTCCAAAAGATTAAGAAACAAAGAGGCCTCCCTAAATCATTCTACGAAGCTAGTATCACCCTTTTACCAAAAAAGGAAAGAACACAACAAAAAAGAAAACTATAGACCAATTTCTCTGATGAACATAGATGCAAAAATCCTTAACAAAACACTAGCTAACCAATCCAACAGCACATCAAAAATATAATTCCTCATGATCAAGTGGGTTTCATCTCAGGGATGCAGGGTTAGTTTAACGCATACAAGTCATTTCAATAGATGCAGAAAAAGCATTCAACAAAATCCAGCACACCTTTATGATAAAAACTCTCAACAAACTAGGCATAGAACGGACCTACTTCAAAATAATAAAAGCCATATGTGACAGACCCACAGCCAATATCATACTGAATGGGGAAAGGCTGAAAGCATTCTCCCTAAGAACAAGAACAAGACAAGGATGTCTAGTTTTGCCACTCTTATTCAATACAGTTCTGGAAGTACTAACCAGAGCAATTAAACCCAAGAAAGAAATAAAGGGCATCCAAATTGGAAAAGAGGAAGTTAAACTATTGCTGTTTGCAGATGATATGATCATATACCTGGAAAATTCTAGATTCCTCCAAAAGACCCTTAGATTTGATGAACGAATTCAGTAAAGTCTCAGGTTACAACACCAGTGCACACAAATCAGTAGCAGTGCTAGACACCGACAAAGACCATGCTGAGAATCAAATAAAAACTCAGTCTTTTTCCCAACAGCTACAAAACCAACCAAACACACAAAACCCCCTAGGAATATACTTCATCAAGGTGGTGAAAAATCGCTACAAGGAGAACTACAAAACACTGCTGAAAGAAATCATAGATGACTCAAACTAATGAAAACACATCCCATGGTCATGGATTGAAAGGATCAATATTATGAAAATGACCATACTGCCAAAAGCAAACTATAGATTCAATGAAATTACCATCAAAACACCAACATCATTTGTCACAGAATTAGAAAAAAACAATTCTAAAATTCGTATGGAACCAAAACAGAGCCCAAACACCCAAAGCAATCCTAAGCAAAACAAATCTGGAGGCATCACATTACTGGACTGCAAATTATACTGTAATACGAAACTATAGATATCAAAACAGCATGGTACTGGTAAAAGGAGGCACATAGACCAATGGAACAGAATAGACAACTGAGAAATAAAGCCAAATACATACAGCCAAGTGATCTTCAACAAAGCACACAAAAACATAAATTGCAGAATGGACACCCTGTTGAATAAATGGTGCTGGGAAGAGTGGCAAGCCACATGTAGAAGAATGAAACTGGATCCCATTTCTCACCACATACAAAAATCAACTCAAGACGGATCACAGACTTAAATATAAGACCTGAAACTATAAAACTTCTAGAAGACAACATTGGAAAAACTTTTCTAGACATTGACCTAGGCAAACAATTCCTGACTAAGACCCTAAAAGCAAATCAAACGAAACCAAAAATAAATAAATGCGACCTTATTAAACGAAAAAGCTTCTGCATTGCAAAAGAAATAATCAGCAGAGTAAACAGACAACCCACAGAATGGGAGAAAATATTTGCAAACTATGCATCCAACAAAGGACTAGTATTCAGAATCTACGAGGAACTCAAACCACCAAGAAAAATAAACAAACAATTCCATTAAAAGGTGGGCAAAAAACGTGAACAGATATTTCTCAAAAGAAGATATACAAATGGACAACAAACAGGAAAAAATGCTTAACATCATTAATCACCAGACAACTGCAAATTAACACCAAAATGAGATACCATCTTACTCCTGCAAGAACGGCCATTATTAAAAAGTCAGAAAACGATAGATGCCAGGAAAAGGGACTCCTTGTACACTGCTGGTGCAAAGGGAAATCGGAACAACCCTGATGGAAACAGTATGGAGATTTCTTAAAGAGTTAAAAGTAGATCTACCATTTGATCCAGCAATCCCACTACTGGGTGTCTACCCAAAGGAAAATAAGTCATTACATGAAAATGACACCTGCACACATATGTTTATAGCAGCACAATTCACAATTGCAACCTAAATGCCCATCAACTAATGAGTAGATAAAGAAAATGTGGTATATCTACATCATGGAATACTACTCAGCCATGAAAAGGAATGACATAATGTTTTATTTTGCAGCAATTTGGATGAAGCTGGAGTCCATTATTCTAAGTGAAGTAACACAGGAGTGGAAAACCAAAAACTGTATGTTCTCACTTGTAAGTGGGAGCTAAGCTATGAGTATGCAAAAGCATACAGAGTGGTAAAATAGACACTGGAGACTAAGACACAGGGGAGTGTGAGGAGCTGAGTGACAAAAAAAACTATACATTAGGTACAACATAAACCACTTGGGTGATGGGTGTACTAAAACCTCCGAATTCACCAAGATATAATTCATACATGTAACAAAAGCCACTTGTACTCCGGAAGCTATTGAAATAAAATAATAAATAAACAAATAAAAGATAGCAGCTATTTTAACTAGGGTAAGATGATATCTCATTGTGGTCTACATTTGAATTTCTCTGATGATAAGTGATGTTAAGTATTTTTCATGTGCCTGTTGGTTTTTTATATGTCTCCTTTAGAAAAATATCTATTCATGGCATTTACACACTTTTTAATAAAATTTGTTGCTGCTGTTGTTTTTTGAGTTCTTTGTATAGCCTAAATATTAGTCCCCTACCAAAGTAATCATTTGCAAATACTTTCTCCTGTTCTCCAGATTGTCTGTTCACTACATTGACAATTTCTTTTGTTGTGCAGAAGCTTTTTAGTTTAATTAAGTTCAATTTGCCTACTTTTTTCTTGCCTATGCAAGTCAGAAATTATTTGCTCAGACCAATGTCCAGAAGAGTTTTCCTCAAGTTTTCTTATAGTATTTTTATAGTTTCAGGTGTTATATTTAAGTATTTTATCCATCTTGAGTTGACTTTGTATATTGTGAGAGATAAGGGTCCAGTTTCATTTGTCTTTCATGGCTAGCCAATGTTCCCAGGACCATTTATGGAAAAGGGTGTCCTTTCTTCAATGTCTTGTGAGTTTCATCAGAGATCAGTTGGCTGTAAATATCTGACCTTATTTCTGGGTTCTATATTCTGTTCCATCCATCTACGGGTCTATTTTTGTACCAGTACCATGCTGTTTTGGTTACTATATCCTTATCATGTAATTTGAAGTCAGATAATGTGATGCCTTTAGCTTTTTCCTTTTGTTTCAGATTGCTTTGTCTATTCTTTGATTCCACATGAATTTTAGAATTTTTTTTCTAATTTTATGAAAAATGTGCATATGGGTCTTGCTGCAAAGCACAGCCCTGTGTACTCCTCACTGAGCCCCCACAGGGGGATTATGAAGATAAACCCCCAGAAGGGGAGTGGCTGGATCTAGGATACACACCTTTGAGATTCTGATAATGTTGCCGCATTGGCCATCTCATGCACTGTGGTGATTAATAGCCACACCTCCAACCCCCAGCAGCGTGCCTGGCTTCCTGCGCTCTGGCCACACCACATGGCATGGAGCTTTGACCCATGCCAAAGCAGTGGGGATGCGTGTCTTCATAAAGGCTCGCTTTGCTTTTGGTTCCTCCATTCAACAAACATTGAGAAGCTACCATGTGCCAGGCACTGTTCTTGGCGGTGGGGAGTGAGTGAGGGAAAAAACAGATGTAATTTGCTGCCCCGTGGAACTCACACGCTGATGAAGGGAGACAGACAATGTCCCAGCCATTGCCTTCAGGACCTTTCCAGGGATTAAGAAAGGCACCTGAATTCCTCTTCCGGAAGCTGCCTATTTATGCCCAGTGCCTGGTCCTGTTGGACTGTGGGTTTGTTTGGGTTATAGAATTAGAGGGCCCTTTTGTCTAAGATAAGGTTTGTGACATGCTGTTCTCCTTTTGCCTTGCTTGTGATCAGTTTCCATGCCTCAAATTTTTATTATTAGGTGGTCAAATTTTCCATTATTTTCTATTGGAGCTTCCAGCTTTTCTGTTGTATTGAGAAATTTCCTCACTCCAAAATTACATACTAATTCTCTCATGATTTTCTCTGGAAGTTTTATGGTTTCATTTTTTGCATGGTGGTCTTGTTTGCACATGGAGTTTATCCAGGAGAAGGGGTGAGGTGTGGATACACCTGCGTACTCCACCAGGCGGCTGCCCTGTTTGCTCAACAGCATCACCCGAATAATCCATTTCGCCTGTTGATTTGAAATGTCTTCTTCACCACAAACTCCATGCCTATGGATATCTGAGTCCATTCCTGGACACATATGCACATATTTACCTATTGATCATATGTTTTTGCGTGTGTACACACACATGCTATTTTAAGATCAAGGAGCAATAAATGCTGCTGGTAAGATTTGGCTGCTGATACACATGTGCCACTAAATCCAGCCTGTCGAAGCTTTCACTTTAACATTTGCTGAGGTCACTGACTATGGCCAGACCCTTTTAGTGCCCATGGACTCCTTCCTTTCCCCCAGACCCAGGCTGTTCCAGGTCCGAGCATGCTTGGTTCTTGCAAGCACGAGGAACAGATGTGAAATGGGAAGCAGGTGAATATTTTTATTTCTCATATTTTGATGAGAAATGGAGCATGACATGAGATCATCTTAGTAGGCACATCCAGGAACCTGAAACCGTGTATGTGAAGCCTAATCACAGCTTTTATCTGCCCATACCTGGCCGGTGGGTGTGGCTGTCTTCCTCTGGCACCTGTGCACATCTCAGCCCAGAGACAACACACAGGACAGAAAGGCCTCACTTATTTGGTTTCCCCATCTGAGAGGCTCAGGGCCCTGCAAAACCAGAACATGACTGTGGCACCGGATGGAAACTGAAAAGGAGGAAATCTCTGCTTTTCCAGGCTGACGGCTGTCCACGGCAGGCCAGCTTATCTCCAGGGAAGATGTTCCCCTTGAGGCTCTTCCCAATCCCCCTCCCCCGTACCCCGAGAGCTTTCTATGAGAGGGGTCCAAGGACCAAGGCAGGATGGGGAGCCTCTTTCTCCAGCCCGATCGCACAGGACCTCTCTGCTGGGCCAAGGCTCCCTGCATGCTCAGGGCTGTGGTCCTGGCACATGTGCTGCTTGAAGTGGTCCTTCCCTCGGCCTTCTGTGTCCCACCACCCTTCCCACACCCTTTTATCTTCTGGCAGACGCCCCTGCCATGGTCAGCCATGCTCAAGCATCTTGTCTTCTGCAAGCCCTTCCAGGCACTGCTGGGTGGAGACCATGCTTGGCCTGCAGGGCGCAGCTCTCCTGGCTGCATCCACACAAGGTGAGGCAAACACAGCCCCTGCACCATGTCCCCGCTGGCCTGGAGCTCCCTGGAGAACACAGGATGCAGGAAGCCGGTCCCCAGAGCCTGGCAGTGGGGCTGGCCCTGAGTGGACACGCACAGACTCTGTGAGTGACACACCGGCCAGTCAGCCACCTGAACAGCAGTGAGTGCCCCCATTACCATCAGCCCCACTGAATATCAGTTCCTTTAGGGTTCAGTATTCACGGTACTCCCATCGCAGGGGACAAAATAAAAGAAATAAAAATTAATGGATCTTGGCTTTGAGAAAATGTTCAGACGCCTGTCACACACAGATGAGATCTGACTTCTGCCACTGGAGATGAGATTTACCTTATCGGGATGGTACCCTCTGTGAAATATCCTCCGGCCGCCTCTTATCAAAGAGCTCAATGATCATCATCCCTGCTTGAACCGGAGACACAGGCGCACCCACAGCTGCGTCGTTCAGTGACCCTGCACATTTGCAGGGAAGGTGGGCGTGCCAGTTCCTTCCAAGAGAAAGAGGAGGCAGGAGGCCTGGACACCCCAGGCCAAAGGATCCTGGCTTGGGGCTGCGACAGCCGTGCTGACACTCACAGCCAAGGCCTGAGCATGTTCCGAGGACAGCCTCGACGTGCAGGTGCTCCTCTCTCTTCCCATCTCTACCACTGCATGTTCAGTCTCCACTGTCCTGAAAACTCTGTGATCAGAGCCTGGACTTTCATGGGGAAAGACGCAGAGGCGATGGCAGGAGGAGCCCTGGAGCCCGGAGGCCACCTTGGCACACCTGGCACTGTGGCCCAGAGTCTCCGCTTTCCTGCTGCCTTAACAGCCTCCCGTGACTTAGCCTGACCGGCTGGAACACCACCACCAAGCAATTCCCTCCAATGAATAAACATTCTACCAAAAAAGAAGCATTCGCCTCTGCTGTCATCATGGGCTAACTGCCGTTCACCTGTTAGTACTAGTTGATACTGTGTTTGCATTGTTGATCTCAGCTCTACTAAGAGAAGAAGGAGAATCAGAGAATGGGGTACTTAGGGAGGGCCCCTGACCTGCCCCCTAAAATAGAGGCAGAACAAGGGACCTGGGGATCAGGTCCTTTGCAAGGGAAGGGTGGGCTCCAGGAAATCAGAAGGACAGGAAGAGGCTGGGGAGACCGAGCCCTCCACCCCCTCTGCCCCCTTCACCCCGCCCTTGCCCTACAAGACACTCCCTGTGTGGTATGTCAGCACCAGGGACCAGAAGTTTTGCTGCAGCTTTCATCTGAGACCCTGCTTAGTTTTCTCTTCTTAAATAGGGCCACATAATTTCCTTCTTTCCTCCATTTATTTTTCTGACTCAAACGTCACAAAGTGTATAAAGGTACCAAACACAAAATGAAAGAAATTAGTCGTGATCGAGTATCAGAAGGCAGCTGCAGTAAACCCTGGGGAATTTTTCATCACATCCCAGTCTTTAGCAGTCAGCAGGTCTACCCAGGCAGATGGCCCAAAACTGAACACGTGCACGCAGAGAGCAGGGCGCACCAGCCAGAGCCGACCTGAGGTGAGGAGCCCTCTTTTAGGAAAATAGCATAATATACAAAAGCAAAATCAGATACAAATGTGTATCTTTACCTTGAATGAGCAAAAAATCACAACACATCCCAAATTCAAAAGGGTTTAAGCAATTGCAAACATCACACAATCGAGGAAATTGGTATAATATTTCGACCAAATTCCTGTTACGTTTTAAATTATTTTTGCTCTTACTTTTTGGGGTTGTGTCCTTGTCAAACATCTCTGCATACAAAACAATTTTGTATAGTAGAATAGATATTTAATTCAAATATTCCTGTAGCATCAATGCTCAGAATCGCTGTTTTTTTACAAAAATTCTTCGTAATTGCCGCACCTGAGGATGTTCTCACCTGTGCCAACACGTCCATGGGGGCAGCGCTGCTGTGTCTGCCCAGGGGTCCGGGCATCCTGGTACGTTCTATTTTGTGGGATTATCACAGGAAATGACAGACAGGTGTGGTGTGTTTATCACTATGTACGTGGCATCATCAAGTATATTCTGATAGAAAAGAACTCAGAAGTGACTAGTTGTTGAGAAATTACACATCCAACTTGGGAAGAATTTCCCAGACTGGCTTCTGGCTCTGCACCCTTCAAACCAGGTCCCCTGGTGACCCATTGCCCACCTGCTCCTGAGGGCCAGGCCTCACGGGATGTGTCTCTCAAGACACAGCCTCTGGCCCACGACTTTCTTCTATGAAAAGAGGTGCCTCTGCCCATCCTGTGCGCTGCTGTAGCAAAACACCACTGGCTGAGTCATTTATAAAGAGCAGACGTGTGCTCCTCACCGTCCGGAGGCTGGAAAGCTGGGACAAGGCTCCTCCGGTTCCACCATCTGAGGCAGGCTCCCGGCTGCCCCCACCCCTGCAGCGTTGCTGGAGCGGCCCCACAGCTGCTCTCCTAGGTGGCAGTCTCAGGCCTGTGGCCCTCCCAGGCTGACATTACATGCTGGTGGCTCTAAGGGTCTGGGGTCTTTGTGGG
The DNA here is from genome assembly GCF_000951045.1 of Mandrillus leucophaeus. Lineage (NCBI taxonomy): Eukaryota > Metazoa > Chordata > Mammalia > Primates > Cercopithecidae > Mandrillus > Mandrillus leucophaeus. Next base: position 311,482 of record NW_012100843.1, on the reverse strand, counting down.
GAGCCCCGCTCCCATGTATCCACTAGGCATTACTCCAGCGAGGGCTCTCTGCAGGGACACCACCCCTGCAGTGGGGCTCTGCCTGGGCCTACGCCTCTCTGAGGCATCTTTTGCAAGCTGGGTGGAAGAAGCTTGCGCCTGCTCAGCTCACGCACCGTGTGCATCTGCAGAGAGTGGAGAGCGCCACGTGGACATCACCAAGGTCACTGCTTGGACCTTCTGGGGCAGCACGTCCAGCCTCTCACCTGGCCCACGTGAGCCACAGCTGGGCTGGCTGATGAGCGCTGGGTCAGAATGAAGGGAATGGAAACTTGAGGCAGCCCTGGGCAGTGAGCCCCAAGATCTCATGGGCAACCTGGGCCCCTCCCTGAAGCCCTTCCACCCTCAAGGGCCTGGCACTCTGGGCCTGCGAAGGACTTGGCAGCCCCAGGCTCTCTGAAATGCCTCAGACTCCTGCTCTCGTTGTCTGGTGAACAGCAGCTGGCCATGGGCTATCTGTACTCATCCTTTGATCAAAGGCTACCTTGGCTACCCTTGGTGCTCTCTCCCCAACCCCTCTTCTCATTCTGTACCTGGCCAGGCAGAGGATGTTCCAACTTTAAGCTCTGCTTCTCTTTTGATTATAAATTCCATCCTTTATTTGTTTCCCTCTTTTCACATTTTACTATAAGAGCTCAAAACAAGCATCCTGGGCCCCTTGCTGCTTAGAGATTCCTGACAAATGTCCTAGCTCATTGCTCACAAAGTTCTGCCTCCACCAAGTCCTGGGACACAGACACAGCTCATCCGGTTCTTGGCCACGTTATAACAAAGGTGTGATAACTTCCCTCAGTTTCCAATACTTCGTTGCTGAAAAAGAAGATAAACTTTCTGTCTGAAGAATGCAAGCCCTTTTAAAGTATCAGGCCCATTAAATGGGCATTAAAATATGACAGCAGTCACGTCACACCCCCTGTGCTAAATAATTACTTCTTGAAGCCACCTGCTCTGTGGGCTCTCAGTAGACAACAAGCAGCCATAAAGGGCCACACGCCAGGCACCATCACCACACCCTGTGGTTCAGTGGTGCACAGCCGATCACTGACCAGTGCCCCTCCTGTAAACAGTGGGAATTCCCACCTGATAGCTTTGTAGCAGCCAGCCCTTGTTCTCTTTCGCCTTTAAAAACCTACTCGGAACACTCCCCTACACAACTTAGAAGTGTGTCCCGGTGGCTGCCCTCACCCTGGCTCTAGTAAAGGCTATAAAATTACATGCTGTGCCTGAGCTTCTCGCTTTAGATTGACACTCCTCCTTTCCATCTGAAGCCTCTCAGAATGGTCCTTCCCGTCTATATCACCACCAGCATTCTGATCATGACCCCTCAGTGATCTCTAAGAAGGACTAGGCTTTTCCCGACAGCTCTCCCCTCCTCTGAGCTCTCACCAGGATCGTCCTCAATGCTCTGTCTATGGCAATGCAGGCTTTTCCCAGCAGTCATTCTGAAATGATTCCAGCCTCTGCCCTATTCCTGGTTCCAAAGCCGCATTCATATTTTTGGGTATTTTTTATGGCAACAGCCCACTTCTCAGCACCAATTTCTGTCTTAGTCTTGTTTGTGCTGCTAGAAAGTTGAGTTGAGACTGGGTAATTTATGAAGAACAGAGGATGGGAAATTCAAGGCCAAGGCACGGTAACTCTGTTGTCTGATGCGGGCTCCTGGCGACTCCACCCCAAGGAGCGTTGAGGGCCCAACCTCTGCTCAGTGTATCTGGAACATGGAGTCGAAGAGGGTGATTCTCAAACCTCAAAATGTGATGCCATTTGCATTGTCGGGTATTGACATTACCTGGGATCTGCTACTCTTTCCTTCTTGCCTATTTCTTGTTTTTGGGGGGGGATGTTTATCCAATGCGTGTTCCGCCACTGTATTTTGGAAGTGGATGACTTGCTTGATTTTGCAGGCTCACAGCTGGAGGGAAATTTCCCTTGGAATAAATCACATTTTGAGGTCTCACCCGTATGATGTTTAGAAGACTCTGTGCTTTTGAGTTGATGCTAGAACAAGTTAAAACCTTTGGAATTACTGAGATGGAATTAATGCATTTTGCATGTGGGAAGGACTTAAGTTTTGAGGGTCAGAGTAGAATGCTACAATTGAGTATGTCCCCCCCTAAAATTTAGAAGTTAAAACTTAATGGTCATGTGAATGCATTAAGAGATGGGGCCTTTAGGAGTTGATTAGATCACAAGGGATCCTCCCTGGCAAAGGGGATGGAGGCCCTTACAAAACAGGCTTCTCGCACGGTTATCTCCCACTTGCCTTTCCCCCTTCTGCCAGTGCTCTGAGGACACAGCCTCCCTCCCCTCGGGCGGATACGGAATCACGGCGCCATCTTGGATATGGAGGGCAGCTCTCACGGTCTAATGACCTGCTAGAGGCCCCACCTCTTGACACCATCACATTGGCAACTAAGTTTCAACACATCAGACGTGGAGGGGACACATTGGAACCATCACAAGAGGTGAAAGACTTTCGGAGAGTCAGGCCCACCACCCGCATAGCTGGCTCTGCCTCCCTGGAAAGTGAGCCCCCAAAACACACCCCACTAAACTCAAACTCAATGAAGCACCTCCCTTCCCCCAGCTGGGTCCTGCCATGCCTACAAATACTCCACCAGCACCCACAGGGCAGGGACAGCGACAGAGAGGGTCACGCCGAGAACAGACAGCAGCCTTCCTGGGACCATCGACCATCCCGCAGATTTTACCCAGATACATGATCGCGGGAGCACAGCGCCAAGGGTTCCCTGGGTCTTGCAAGGCACCCAAAGGGGGGTCCCAGCACTTCAGCTTCATTCATTCATTATGGACCTGTCACCGAAAATGTAGGATTGTTTGCTTTACTTATTATTTTAACAAATGCCACACGCTTAGAAGCTCTTAATAAGCATGATTTAAATGCCTGCAAATAAATACATAAAAATAAAATAAATCAATGGCTGCCAAGTATTTCTACAAAACATGGACTGCAATTTGCTCTGCTGCTGCTATTGGGCATTTGGACTTCTTTTTTACATTTAATCTTCCAATTTTACACTGCATTCTCTGGGATGTCCTCATGCATCCTTCTCTGTGGGACTGTAATGGCCTTCTAAATGCTCATCTGTTAGTGAGTTTTTCAGAGCTGCTGGCTTTGGTAAACATGGCTGCTCTTTTACCCCACGTCCACCACCCCCCTGTGCCGATGGTGCACCCATCGACCTTCCCCAGAGATGAGGAAAGAGCCAATGAAAGATAGTAGAAAGCTCTAGCAAGTCCCAGGGCCATGTGGGGGTGATGGGGGCTGGTGCACTCCAGACCCTGTAATGCATTTCCGATGACTGCTCCTTAGGAAAGGTCCTGTGGTCGGAACTGCTGGGTTAAACAGACAGGCTAATTAAGAGTCTCAACTTATATTAATCCATTTCTTTCCAGAAGCAGTGAACCAAATTGCGTGATCACCAGCTGCACATGAGCCTCCTGCCCACATGAAGGAGCACGGAGAATGTTCACTCTGAACTGACTATAACAGCCCACGTTAGAAAGGGCCTGATGCCCCCAAAGCAAGTAAGTATGTGCATGCCTGCACCATGGGGTACCACGAAAGCTGGTAAGGCTGGAACTTTTTTGCCAGGCCCGGTGGCTCATGCCTGTAATCCCAACACTTTGGGAGGCTGAGGAAGGTGGATGACCTGAGGTCAGGAGTTCGAGACCAGTCTGGCCAACATGGTGAAACACCTTCACCACTAAAAATACAAAAATTAGCCGGGCATGGTGGTGCATGTCTATAAACCTAGCTACTTGGAAGACTAAAGCAGGAGAATCCCTTGAACCTGGGAGGCAGAGGTTGCAGTAAGATGAGATCATGCCACTGCACTCCAGCCTGGGCGACAGAGCAAGAGTCCATCTCAAATAAAAAAAAAAAAATTTTTTTCAAGGTCACTATATTTTGGTCTTCAAGATACATTGCTAAGTAAAACAGTCACATAGTGGAAATGTGTGCATCACACAATCCCCTTCAAGTCAAAAACATCCTCCACGTTTTCAGGATTCCCACAGGCTTGCATGGAATACACTGGAAATATTCTGATTATCTGA
>NW_012100843.1:275440-307313 GCF_000951045.1 Mandrillus leucophaeus | reverse complement strand
CAGACCCTGTAATGCATTTCCGATGACTGCTCCTTAGGAAAGGTCCTGTGGTCGGAACTGCTGGGTTAAACAGACAGGCTAATTAAGAGTCTCAACTTATATTAATCCATTTCTTTCCAGAAGCAGTGAACCAAATTGCGTGATCACCAGCTGCACATGAGCCTCCTGCCCACATGAAGGAGCACAGAGAATGTTCACTCTGAACTGACTATAACAGCCCACGTTAGAAAGGGCCTGATGCCCCCAAAGCAAGTAAGTATGTGCATGCCTGCACCATGGGGTACCACGAAAGCTGGTAAGGCTGGAACTTTTTTGCCAGGCCCGGTGGCTCATGCCTGTAATCCCAACACTTTGGGAGGCTGAGGAAGGCGGATGACCTGAGGTCAAGAGTTTGAGACCAGTCTGGCCAACATGGTGAAACACCTTCACCACTAAAAATACGAAAATTAGCCGGGCATGGTGGTGCATGTCTATAAACCTAGCTACTTGGAAGACTAAGGCAGGAGAATCCCTTGAACCTGGGAGGCAGAGGTTGCAGTAAGATGAGATCATGCCACTGCACTCCAGCCTGGGCGACAGAGCAAGAGTCCATCTCAAATAAAAAAAAAAAAATTTTTTTCAAGGTCACTATATTTTGGTCTTCAAGATACATTGCTAAGTAAAACAGTCACATAGTGGAAATGTGTGCATCACACAATCCCCTTCAAGTCAAAAACATCCTCCACGTTTTCAGGATTCCCACAGGCTTGCATGGAATACACTGGAAATATTCTGATTATCTGATTATCAATAGATGTTTCCACTATGAGAAGAATAGGGTTGGGAGGAGCTTGATCCTATATGCTTCTAAATAGTTTCCATTTCAAAAATAAAATATGTTTATTTTTTACAGTTCAATTAGAAAAAAGAAACAATTAAGTCTGCCGTCTATGGAAACGCACACCTCAGTGTTGATTGCTTCGTGGTTCACGTTAACCAGGTGCCCTCCTGCGTGGAAGTTCGAGTGAAGACGTTTATTCTGGTTCACAGATTGTGGGGACAGAAGTTGAAGTCCATGCTGACACCAACATGCTTGATTTATCACACAGCTGCCAGGAATTCCACTTGTAAATTCAGGAACCATGGACAACAGCCCTCAAAGCTTTTCAATGACAGCAGTGACGCCTTCTCAGGAGTAGTGACGGCGTTCATGGAGGTGCCTATACCTGTCTTCAGCCCTCCGAGCTGCGCTCTCTGAGTTGCTGAGCACAGCTGGGTGGTAGATGACCTCCCTTAAGATTTCCAGTATTTTGCGGCGGTGACCTTCGCGGTCTCGTCACTTAAGACCAACTCGTTGTTTAATGAGGCTGATGACAAAGAAGCACCCTAAGACCTCTTTGACCAGACGGCAAACCGCCTCTGGTAGCACATCTAAGCTGGCCCCGATCACAGGTGCCTACGTCTCTGTTTTAAGGGAATGCATGTGCAGGACTTCTCAGCCTCACGGGAAAATGCCCCCGTCATGTCAGCCGTTCACATTCGAACGCGGTGTGTTGCTCCTGTGAGGATGAATGTGGGTCACCGCAAATGATTCAGGGACACACCTGCTTTTGGTCTGTGGCCCTGCCATGCGCAGTTTCAGAGAGGTTGGAATCCAGGGGCCAGCAGAAGCCAGGAGGTGGGGAAGGCATCCTCCTAACCGCTGCTTCTGCTCTCATCCCTCCAGCAAGCACTAGCCCTGGGGGAGGCCTGGGAAATGTGGTCGCAGCCTCCCCAGACACTTTCCACTTCAGTCCTCCTCCGAGAGGGGGTGGGCATCTTAAGGGGATGGCTGGCTGTCTCCACTGCAGCCCAGCTGGGAAGGGAGAGGCTGATGTCACATTAGGTCACACTAGGGCATGAATGCGTGAGTCCCTGCAAAACCCCAAAGTGGGAAGCTAAGCCTCAATAGGACGATGTGAAGAGGTGAAACCTTTAGGAGATGTGAAGTGATGAGAGCAGAGCCCTCATGGATGGTTGAGCTATCTCATGGAAGGCCCGAAGGGAACCCGCTAGGCCCTCTTAGCCCTCGCTCCCTCCTGCCATAGGAGGACACAGCAAGGAGGCACCATCTTGGAAGCCCAGCGGCTTAGCACTGGGCCTGCGCCTAGCTAGGGTCTTGGCAGCTCTCATCAGGCACCAAATATGCTGGTGCCTTGGTCCTGGACTTTCCATTCTCCAGAACTGTAAGAAAAGCATTTCTCATGTCTATAAATTGTCTAGTCTAAGGGTATAGAGCAGCGGGAACAGACTAACACAGGTCACAAACCAGCAAGTGGGCTGGCCCAATGGCCCCACCCACATCTCCCCATGATTCCCAGACTGGAGCACCTCGAGGGACCCTCTGTCTCTGCTGAGACACAGCAGAGCCTCCAGAGATCAAGTCAATATTTTTGGAGGAGAAAGTTTATTGTAATGTCTGCTTTCAATTATCGTCATTTTAACCAGGTCACTTGGCCTTGGAGTATCCCCACCCAGAGTGGATCTAAGTACCTCACAGAGAAGTGGGATGTTTGCTGAGTCTGCAGTTGGTCTGTTGCAAAGGGTGTTTTATCCAACTGTGTTTATTAACTTTGATCCCCTTCGAAAGGCTTTCCCCGTCACTCAGCAATGGCGATGCTGTGGCCAGGCCTCCAACAGTAAAAGCAGCGTAAGTGGCCAAGTGTGCACCCCTTTTTCTGGCTGTGGGATAAGTCCTGCTAGGGCTCTGGCTGGGAGGGAGAGGCCACAGGCCTGGAAAGGTCGTCTCCCTCTGAGCCTATGCAAGGGTCTCCCTTTTCTGTGCCCTGTGGGACCTGAGTGTGCTCTGGAGGGGGGGCGGTGAAGAGGTGGCCGGGGAGCTCTAGGAATGGGTGCAGATTGTGACCCTAACCCGCCACAAGCAGGCTAGGAAACTGGCACCTGCCCCCCACTCTGCCCCTCCATCTACAGGGCCCCCATATGCCCAACTGGAAAATGGGGATGAAGATGATTCCATCCACCCCAAATGCCAGAAAGCGCCTGTCAAAGCCCTTTGCCACACAGAGTGAAGAAACTGTCCATGATGGTGGGTCCTGGCTTGCCAGCAGCGGTGGCCACAGTCACAGCATGGGCTCCAGCGGGGCATGGAGCCAGCTCAGATCCAAAGCTGTGTGTCCTCAAATCAAAGGACATTTGTCTAGTGTCCTTCCACTAGAGGCTAAACTAAACCAATGAACCTGCAGGTAAGGGAAGAATGTTTCTTGGGGCAGAAGGCTCCCTTCAGGGAGAGGCCCCGATGGCAGTGGACTTGTCCCCTCAGCCCCTTCCCAGTCTGGCCCCAGGCAGAACAGGTTGGCTGGAGAAGAGAACCCACCTCTCAGTTTTATGAACGGGCAGAGGAAGGGATCCTCGGGGGAGGTTCACGCCATCTCTGATCACAAGCCCAGTGGCCTTCCTGTTTGAAGTCCAGGGTCTTGACGTGCTCTGCAGTTGGATCTGGTCTAAGGTCCCTGTCCCTGGACCTGTCACACCCTCAACCCCTGCCACCCAGCTCTTTCTGGGGCTGCATTGAGAACCCAGCCTCTCCCAGACCAAGCGGACCATGGCATCAATTCAACTGCAGTCTCTCCCGAAATCCAATTACACCTGGTTTTATTGCCATTGTGACTGATAAGTGGTTCCCTTAAAAAGGGAAAGAAAATGTTAATCTTAGCAGTTTATCCTTTTATCCCAACAGCAGTCCTTTATAGAATGCCACATAATTAACCAGTGACGTGCACGCCTCATTGTGAGGCACAAATCAGACGCATCCCAACTCTCTGCTGTGTCACTTACTTCAGAAATGTGAAGCTATGAAACCTAAATAGGTTTTCAATTTCTCCTAATGTAAAAAAAAAATAGCAATAAAGTCAAAAAGTGAGAGAAAAAGGGAGAAACAGTTAGACTCTGGAAATAGCATCCCTCATGAAACTACGTATGATGTGAATTATTCCCACAATCATTTCTCTGTGGAATTGCCGCATTCCAGCCTGTATCTTACATTAGGAAATTCTGTAACAGGCTGAACTTTTATTAGAAAATGTTTCTCCTAAGTAGCCCCAGTGCAGCCCTGGAGACGTGGAGGTGAACGCCGCCTCCCATGGCCTTCCCTTTGCAGGGCACGTCCTGGCCTGGGGTCATGGGGCCGCCCTGGCCTCTCTGACGGCCACTTCCTGGAGAAGCAGCACCTCCGCAAACACCTTCCTGAGGTCACCTGGTCTTGGAGGCTCAGCACTGCAGACCTCATCCTTCCTAAGAGGCTGCAAAGGGTGTTTTATCCAAAAAGTGTTTTATGCAAAGGGTGCAGGAGATGGGAGGCTGCTGAAGCCCCTGGAATGGACCCAGAGTTGGGGAAGCTATGACAGAGGGCCAAAGTAGTGACTGCCTTCCACTCGCCTCCTGCGCCAGGTCTGTGTGGGGTCCATGGGCAGACAGCTTGCCATACGGGCAGGGGTCCGCAGGCCGATGGTTTGCCATATGACCACAGAGGTCTTACCACAGTTCTGTGGCTCCTTTGTCTGGAAGGCCCTGAAAGGGCAGGAAGGTGGATGCTGCAGACACAAAGCCCTTGGGATTCCCAGGCGGGAGAACCGGCTGGTGGCTCTGGAATAAGAAGTACAGGCGGATCTGAAGGATGTCATGGACAAGGAATGAACTGCCAACCTGGTGTACGCCCAAGTCTGCAGAGGCAAATCCTCATGGAAACACTGCCTAGGGTCACCAGAAGGTGCCGGTCCTGCAGACCGGCTGGCAGCCCGGGAGTGGACTCAGGGCGCTAGCAGGGAGGTCAGCCCGGGACACACCCTCCAAGGGGATGCTGGGGTGAAGACTGGCTGTGGGAGCTCTGCCGAGGCCTCCCAGGCCCTGTGGCCCCAGACAGTCCAGGAAGGGAAGAATCCACCTGCATGACCTGAGCCTTCCTGGAGCAGCCCTCAAAGGAAGGTGCATGAGGAGAGGCAGAATCGAGGGCATTTTATCCATGGAACAAGTGCCCCTCGAGGGTAGCTGCCCGCCAGGCCTTGCACAGGCTGAGCTCAGTGGGTGGCATGTGAAGGAGGGGCAGATGTCACGTGTCCCCAAAGGGGCGACTGTGATGAGAACAAGAGCATCGTGAGGCGCACGGGGTCCTCCTGGAGCCCAGAAGCAGCAGCTGAGCTCAGCCAGGGTGGAATAGGGGCTGGGGCAGCCCCGGCAGCAACTTCCCAGGGATGTGGGGTGTAGGGCAGGGAGGCCTGGTCCGCCTTGAAGAGGACAAGATCATGAGGAGAGGGTGGGGTCTGTCCAGGGAAAAGCCAGGTGCTCCTGTGGCCAAGCGGGTGGTGGGGGAGGGCGAGGAAGGATTCGGGGTGGTCACTTCACTCCCAGAGGGGCCAGGGAGGCAAATTGTCCTTGAAACTCTCTGTCTGCTCCTAATTATCAAACAGGCCTTTCTTGGCATCCCCGTGGCTGGCCCCCTCCATCAGTTCCCCTCTTCAGAGCTGAGCCCGGAATCAGAAAGTGCTTTGTCCTTGTCCGCGAGCGTTGGGGTGGGCACAACTCTGCTGGTCACTGGCAAAGAAAGCTGCATGGAGATCTTCAGGGAGGTCCCCATCCCAATCCCCTCACTTGCCCCGATGCCTTCCCCCACCCCGATCCCCCCCCACCCAATCTCTGGCTCCAGGCACAGCGTGATTCCATATCTCCAAAGGGAGGTTCTGTCCTTGCAGACCCCAGAGGTCACAGGAGCTTTCCAAACGGGCTGAAAGCCAGCAGGAGTGTGGCTTGGTTTCACGCGCAGGCCTGATGGACAGGCGTCTTGCTGCCGAGGCTTTGCTGCCCAGGAGGGTGCCTGAAGGGCTGGCACGGCAGCAACGCAGGGCAGAGTTCAAGTTCACTGTTTACAGGTGACACAGCAGCTCCAACATGAAGACAGATGTTCCCTGGAAGCGACACTGCTGGCTTCTCCCTCCAGCTCTCTCTTGCATCAGTTGCTACCGTTTTCTTTATCCCCTGGCTCCAATTAGCAGACCAGAAACAGCTGCATCAGGTTTAAGAATATTCACGGGGCAAAACCTTAAAATGGAGAAAGCTGCCCCCTTGGCCTGGAGGCCTCCCACAGACTGGGAGATGTGTCCGCTTCCTGTGTGGACAGCACGGGCCTCTGCAGCAAGAGGAGGGGTGTGGGGCCGAGCTCCATGCAACTTCAGACACACCAGGCCCGGGAACCAGGACCACCCCGACAGCTCGGGCTTCCTGTCAGCCTTGAAATACCGAGCAGGCTGTCCCTGACACCGAGTGGGTCTGAGGAGGACAAGCACCATGGAAGGAAGAAAGAAGGTACCAGGCTCAACTGGAAATAGGCTATGTCAACAGTGACAGACCCAAGGCCCGGGCGGCTTCAGGGAGGCAGGCAGGGGAGGCTGTGCTGATGGGGAGTCAAGGTTCCCCAAACTCCACTTCCACAATGAGCCAACCTGTCCGTACCACCAAGGGACGCTAGGGACCAGCCCAACCACGGAGAGGCCAGCCCTGTCTAGCCCACACGAGGACTCCAAGGACCCGTTCAAAGGCCAAGACAGGACAGGACTAGGTGGAGTCAGTATGACCATCACAAGTCACCTATGATCTCCTTTGATGCCTGAGCCAAAGCGGTTCCTCCAAGGGAAATCTTCCAAATTCAACACCCCTCCTCCATGACGGACGCCCAGGTTACGTCACTTGGAGAAATCTCCCTCCCATGTGACATGAGGATGCCTATCCTCTGTGTCACCCACTGACCACAGAGTGTGAAGCCTCAGAGGGGGCCCGTGAGTCTGGCTTTCCTTAACGTGGCCTCTGCTTGGCTCCGGAGCCCACAGAGCTCGACAGAGATGCATGCGAACGATGGTGAGCGGTGGCGAGACCAGCTGCCACAGGCGGCTTCCACCTCCTCAGCATCCTCTTCTCATTTTGTGTCTGAGCAGACAGATTTTCACAGCTGGAGTTAAACGATAAATCAGAGCTCACGTGCTAAAGCTCCACAATCTGTCCCCTGCCCCGCCGTTTCTAGGGAGGTGGCAGCCGTTGCCTTTCTTAGGGTGTAGGTTGAGCACTTCTAACCTGAAAACACACAATCCAAAATGCTCCAAATTGGAAGCATTTTTTTCTCTGTGCTGACCCCAGAAGTGGAGAATTTCACGTCTCACCTCATGGGGCTCGTCTCAGTCAAAACACAGTCAAAACTTGGCCGGGCGCTTTAATGAACAGATATTTTTATATGTACACAGCATGACCAGTAAAATAATTCTTTTGCCACAAAGTAAATGTCTTAGATAAATGTACTTATAAATGTAAAACATATATAGGCTTTGCCATTTGTGAGGCCTGCTAACCTTCTCCGAATAACCCCTCTAATTCTACAGGATCTGGAGGCTGAATGGTCTCATCTGTCCTCCTACCAGTGACAAACACAGTATCATAGTAGGGCAATAATTACTATAATTAAGTAGTTTTTAAAATAAATGATAAAATAAAGCATTTTATAATTATCTAAATAAATATAACTAAATAATTTTAAGTTTAAAGAAGACTTTGTAATATTAATTTACAAAGATAATGCTTTTAAAACGTTACTTTTTAATATATCAGAATCTTGATGTGACACCCAAAATAGCGAGTTTACAAATATATTTTACACCTAGAAATAGAGACCTCACTGATTAGGCTGCATTTTGATGCTATCGTAATTTCACTGTGCTGGTCACACCAAAAGGAGCAAGAATGTAAAAGTCTAGAGGATACTTTCTCTAGCTTACAAAACTGAATGTTTTTTGCAATACAAGAAACAGAAGTGAGATAAAGATCACCTGGAGGAAAAGAAAACACTCAACATGAAATCCATTGACTTTCCAGCATTTTGTCATCATCTCTCTCTCTCTCTTGTTATTGCCATAACTTCAAGAAAAATAATGGGAGCTGTTGTGCCCATTTTCCAGATGAGGAGACTGACACGGGATCTGGCTCTCCCTGAGGTTGCCCAGCCTTGCAGACAGTGTCAGCTCAAGGACCAAGGCCACTGACTCCAGGTTCCTGTGCCCACAGTCCCCCCAACCCTCTGCCCCCAGGGCCATCCTGGGCAGGAACTAAGAACCTGCCCACTTGCCTCACTTTTGTCCCTGCTGGAAGAGAGTCAGCTCTGACCACATCCACTCTCCAAAGACCCCCAGCAGGGAGACATTCAAATGACCAGGACTCCATGGGCAACACCAAAGGGAAAATAAAAAGAAAGAATTATCTGCACAGGCTTGACCACTCACAAGTGGCACAGCTTTGCCAAGTTGTTTTTACCTCCAGACTGTACAACTAAGAACTCTTAGGCATTGCGGGAACACACTACATGTCCTGAGCTGTCCCGCAGGCCCGCCCTCCTGGAGCCAGCCCCCATCTCCGCCCCTCCCTCAGTTTCCTCCCTCCTCTCCTCCTCCTCCTTATTCCTTCTTTGCTAACTACCCCATCAGGCCCATGTTACAAACCTATTTTGCTTATTAGTAATAAATTATATCTGCAGTCAATAATTCATTTTCCAAAAACTAATTTGGGAGCAACAGTACACAGTTCCCCATGTAAAATCAGGGAGGCATGGCAAGCCACCGAAACAGCAAGTCATTACTTCATGTCACTACTATTTCGTCGTTTTCCTCCAGTGAAGATTTATACCCTCCACGAGGTGCTGCCATGCACTTCAATGTTTGAATCAAAATCAAACATCTAAGGACGTTGTCCCATCTCCCCTTCTGTCTCACCCACCTGGAGACCTTCTGAACGTTTGTTTTCTGAAGCTGCCTGCAGCCTGTGCATCTGCGCTTTGGGGACAGCAGCAAAGGGGTGTTGGGATGGTATGTGGGTGGTGGGGCACGGTCAGGGCAGCAAGGCTCGGCTCGCCCTGCTGGAGGCACCATGGTTCTGACCCACAAGTGCGAGAAATAGGCCAGCCTCTTAGAGGAGGACTCAGGAGGACTGTTGCTGGCCTTCAGGCCCCCAGCAGATGAGGCTAGAACCGGATCAGATGCCTCACATCAGGAAGCATGTGGTGAGCTGCGGCTAGGGCTGGGACCCTGAGCACGGGGCTCTGACTTTCCCTGCCAGGTTTCCCCACAGTGTGGCAAAGGGCTTCCTACTACAACCCCCTTTCTGGTGTTCTGGGCCCATGCTGTGGCCGGAACTAGATGTGCTAGAACCCCTTCTATTTAGTTACACCACAAGAAGTAATGTCCCAGGATGCAGTGACTTCATCCACATCCTGGGACAAGTGAAAGCAAAGCCCCAGCCAGAGAGCCAGTTTCAGCCAAAGGAATGTTATAGGCGACTCCTTTCACAAAGGCAACCTATTTTATTAACACTTCAACCTTCAAGCAACATCAATGCAGCATGAAAACTGCACAAATGGAGGAAGGAAGCCTCTGGGCGGTGGACTCGGGCCTGAGAAGGAGCTCCGCCCCAAGAGGCACCAGAGCGCCAGGCCTGCCGGGCCACTTGCCACCCTCACCTCTAGTGGAGACAGTGACTGGCAGCATCCATTTCTCTGATGGAAAAGGATGATGTTAGGAGTATAAAGCAGAAAAACAATCAGATAAACAGAAGTTTCCACAGCATTAGTTCCTAAGATCATCTTTATGCTGTTGCTGAGTAGACACGTGACCATCCATAGATCTTTTCTTATTTCTTTTCCAGATTAGCCAGCAAGAACTAACGATAAAATTGGGGGTGATTCTTAGGTTTTGTGACTCAACTGTGAGTGGGACCACATCATCCTAATCTCCCACGTGGATGAGAGACCATCTCATCTCCCCAGGGGACGGTGTAGGAACCATCCCTGCCCAAAAGTGCAGGCTAAGGTTGTGTCTGCTTCTTCATTCACATGCTCCACCCACTGGCACCACCTCAACTCAGACGCAGACCTGGGGCAAGAAAGCAGCTCTCCCACTGCCTTCAGGCCCATGCATACTTGATTCTGCAAGGCTGTAACACGAAGGTCTTGAAGGGAGCATCCTTTTTGGTGTACACGTCCATGGTCTGAAGTTAAGGGTATACCAATGCATGATTAGAAACTCCATTCATCCAGCCCAAATGCATGATAGGAAACTCCATTTATCTAGCCAAAATGCATGATGGGAAACTCCATTCATCTAGCCCAAATGCACGATGGGAAATTCCATTTATCTAGAACAAATGCATGATGGAACACTCTATTTATCCAGACTAAATGCATGATGTGAAACTATTCATCTATACTTGGCATCTGTAAGCTCAAAATGATTAGGCCTTACCTAAAGCATCCATAATTAAAAGTGGAATGGTAAATGAAAGAAGTGAGGGTCCAGGTGATTTTATAAATATGTATAGATAATGCTTTGAAGGATCTTAGGTAGTTTCCTGAAATTAACATCTCCAGTTTGCACATCCATAAATCTACAGTTCCAAAATTCTCGATTAAACCTGAGACTACCAAATTAGTTTTATTTGTGAGTGGTTAATAAAACAACGAATTAAATTGTGAATGCTAATAAGCAACCACAGATGCAAAAAAAAAAGCTCATTTTACAGTAAGAGAGGAAAAACCGTCAAGGCATGAATAGTTTAAAACAGGACCGTGGTTGCAGCTGCCCCATGTGATATGCGGTAGGAAGTGTGACAGAGGCACCACATGGGGCTAGCACTGCTGGAGCACTTCTTACGCAGAGGTTCCCCACAAGCGCTCCTCCCACAGCTGCGGACTGACCTGCACAAGCACAATGGATCTGAAGACTTCCATCACTCATCAGCCAAAAATGACCCTCTCTGCCCCATCAGGCAGGCAACCAAGAAAACTATTCCCTCATCAACCTCGACCAGAGCCTGCATGGCAATGAAGGGGCGTGTTTTGGCCCAAAGAGGGCTGAGGATTGGCTACGGCCCCCAGAAGCTATGTGGGGCCTCCCTCCCATGGCCGCCTGGTGACTAGAGGACAGCCGCTCTATCAGCCCTGAGCTCCTGGCACGCCAGAAGATGGCTCATGTCAAGAAGGGAAAAAGAAAGGACCAGACTCATCAGAACCCATACCTGCACCCAGGCTCACCCTTGAACGTGGGAGGGCTTGAAACCTGGGACTTACTTCCTGGAAATGTCTACAGAAATTCACACACAGAAAGGTTTGACTGGAATAAGACTTCATGTTATAAAATTCCTCTGCACCAAGACCAGATATTAGGAAACATGATTCTGCTCTTCAAATTCTTAGTAAAATATCACTGAGTAGCTCGGCATGCAGAGTCAAGAGACCCACAGCCTCCTTTCAGATTCCAGCTCAGCTGGGCCACTCTGTCTGTACTGGCTGTGCCTCAGTTTTCCCATCTATAGAATGGGGACAACCCAAGCTGTCTCCAGCACTGCTGCGGAGATGCAGCTACTTAATTATGCAAGCAGCTTCCATCAGCCTCGGGCTCCAAGCAGGCCCTCAGCAGGCACAAGGTGGGCTTCTCCCTGGACCCTGCTCTCCTATGTTTGCTGAAGGGATTCTTAAGGGCAAGGGTACTGGCACACCCAGGCGAGAATCCCGTTCAACCTGAGCTTAGGGCCCTGTGTTGGGCCCTGCTTCCGGAACTGGGAGAAAACAGAAAGGAAACAAGAGCCCTGCCCTCGAGGAAGCCATAGCCCAGCAGGGAACCCTGTGTTTCCCAGGCCCTAAGAACATGCTCACCAGGATCAGACCGTCCTACAGTCCCAGCAGCTCCAGTGGCCGTGGAAGTCAATCAGTCTAACTCAGCAGAGGCACACTGCTTATCCAGGGATGCAAACATGCTTTTAATGTTACATGCGCGCACACACACACACACACACACAGACACTTACAACTGTTAGTACAATGACTAACTGGGCAGTCATTCATGAATTCACAACCTCTTAAAGAATGTAGGAATGCACAGGCCTCCTCACAACCTCTGCAGGGTCCTCAGAGAGCCTGCCCAGGGAGGGGTGGGAGCCTGGGGTGAGGCACCCTGGGAAGCTTGTCCTAACCTGCCTGCAGAGTCCCCTCCCATCTCCACTGCACGCACTGCCCCCTGTCCAGGGCACAGGCCCCATGGGACCCCCAGGGAGCCTGGATGGGCCACACGTGCTCCTGGCTGCTCATCTCTTCCCTTCCACAGGATCTTGTTCCAGCTGGTGGCATCTCAGCCGCTCTCACGGCCGCCTCCAGTACTTCTTTAACTCTTGATTAGCAAGCCTCCCCCACCCTGAGTTTGGATCCCCTCCCAAGAAAATCAGAGTCTTTCTACATGCTTTTAAGAAAAGGCTCATCATCGTCATTTACACCTTCTGTTTTCACTGAACCGTGAGAGTTAAGAGGAAAAGAGCACCGTCTCCTGCATTTCAGCCGCTCCCACAATGCCTGACACCCAGGAAGTGACGGTTCAGAGAGGCAGCTTCAGTTCCACTCGTACAAGGATTCACAGCACTCCCGGTTATCTGGAGGCGGAGCAGTGACAAGGGAAGTGGGTGGAGTCCACGCAGTGGGAATAGGTCCCTAGAAGGCCAGCCCCACAGATGCCTAGCTGAGTGGGTCAAACCTACCGGTTCTGGGGGTGGGGGCAGCTTCATTTCCACTCGTACAAGGATTCACAGCGCTCCCGGTTATCTGGAGGTGGAGCAGTGACAAGGGAGGTGGGTGGAGCCCACGCAGTGGGAACAGGCCCCCGGAAGGTCAGCCCCACAGATGCCCAGCTGAGTGGGTCAAACCTACTGGTTCTGGGGGTGGGGGGCAGCTTCAGTTCCACTCGTACGAGGATTTCCAGCATACCCACTTATCTGAAGGCGGAGGGGTGCCGAGGGAGGTGGGTGGTGTCCACGCAGTGGGAACGGGACGCCGGAAGGTGAGCCCCACAGATGCCCAGCTGGATGGGTCTCACACCTACTGACCATGTGCCCACTGAGAAAGACATTGGACAGTGAGAGTCAGCAAACACAAACATGTACTGATGCACTGATATTCACCTGAATCTGTTTATTTAACAAGCACATTAAACACTTATTCTGTGCCAAGGACTCCTCTAGGGCCTTTGTGAAGCTCATCTCATTGAATTATCGCCATGGCCCTGTTGGGGGCCCTGTTTCTGACCCCACTCACAGGCGGAAACGGGGGCACTCGGAGCTAGGTTGGGTGCTCACAGGTGGAAATGGGGGCACTCGGAGCTAGGTTGGGTGCTCACAGACAGAAACGGGGGCACTCGGAGCTAGGCTGGGCACTCCTCGAGATCACAGGGTGAGTGGGTGGCAGCTCAGGCCAGATCCCATGCTTGTACTTCCTCACCGTAACACACTCGTACTCTGATACTTTCTACTCAGCGCCACTTTATGTTAAAGCAGTGCTGGTCCTTGCCTGCTAATGATTTCCCTTCGTTGAAAGCCTCCAGACCATAAGTTCTCCAAGGCTCACCCCAAGCCCGACACCCCGATCCCCATATTGAAGCCACGTCCCCCCGCAGGGAGCCAGAAACGAGTGGCTCATTAGAGAAGACGGTCTTTCCGTCTGAAGACGCATTCTAAATTGGGAGCTAGCCACTGGATAAACATATCAACTGCTGAGAGAAAATGACCTTAAAACGTATATTTAAATATAAATGGAAATTTTCAATCCAATCCGGTTTGATTAAAATGGAATCCACGTAATTGGTGAAAGCCTGAGTCTCAGCAGAGGCTTCCTGTTTTTGGAGATGAATGAATCCAACACGAGGAAATTTGGAAACCCGATCTGCACCCGGCTGGAGGAGCAGACCCCAGCCTGAGGTCAGAGTTCCCGGGACAAAGGGATTTCGGGAGAGTCAGGCTCTGAGGACGCCTGGTCCAGCCCATAGCAGACCCCAGCCTGAGGTCAGAGTTCCCGGGACAAAGGGATTTCGGGAGAGTCAGGCTCTGAGGATGCCTGGTCCAGCCCATGGGAGGGTGTTCAGCTCCAGCCACAGAAAGGGACTGTGGAGAGGAAAGAGGAGGCGAAGTCAGCCCCCTGGAGCCCTGGATAAAATCACTAAGAACAGGGAAGAAAGTTGTCACAGCCAAGAGTCTACCCTGACCTCTAATGGAGCAGTCCCCTTAGAAGTGTCCACAGAAAAGAACAAACTGATGGTGCTGAAGGGAAACATAAAACCATTTTCCATGAAAAACTACATAACCAAGAAAAAGAGTGAGCAAAGTAGAAAGCACAGAGCAACCAGTTTGCTGCTTGTGCAGAAGCTCGAGACTGAAGCAGAACTCACCCACGGATGCGAGCCGAGGGGCGGCCACAGCTGAGCCGTGCTGCCCAGACTCCCCACGACACAGGACCTGACCAGCCACAGGGAAGGGGAGGGCAGGTGAGCAAATGGCCTTGTCCCTGTATCAGCCTGGACATCAGAAGCAGACTGGAAGATAATCGATTAAATAAAAACAGTTTCACATTAGCAAAATCCAGCCAGGTGTCATCAGCTAGTCAGTTTCTGCTGTCTGCCCTTGTTGGAGATGGAGAAATAGAAAAATCATCTCACTAGTACAAAGCCCAAAGAGAAGAGGTAGAGAAAGAACTGGGTCAGGTGTAACACAATATGGAAGGGTAGAAACTGGGGCAAAGAGGAGCTCCCAGAGCCCGTAGGCATCACTTTGGAAACATCAAGCCGAGAGCCTTGTACGATCTACTATCGCAGATCCTACAACTGCCTGTCCTTTTCGCTATGGTGAGGCCTTCAGTTTGGACAATATCTTGCCTCTTTTGAGGTTGTTTTAAGAATCTTTGGAGAAAATGGGGATAGACCTGCTTTGGAAACTCTATAGTAGATTTTACCGTATCATCCTTACACATTACGTAAGAGAAAACTTCGTCTCCTCAGAGCCAGGGACAGGACAAACTTTACTGAAACTCAATAACTACCTTTTGTTTTTTAATTTAAGCTCTAACCAGGGACAGAATTGGAAAGGAAAGAAAACAGAGCTAAGAAAATAGCCTCAGAATCAGCCCAGGACAGCTGGATTTCACTTTCACTGACTACAGTGGGCAAATAGATATTGGTGGCATTTATAAGAAGATATGTCTCGTGCTGCCTGTGGGCCAGGCATGGGAGTGGGGTGCACACAGGCATCGGAGCCCCCCAGCAGTCCGCGGAGGGAAGTGCCCCTGAGGCAGCTGGGAGAGGAAGAAGCTATGACTCAGAGACCGTGCGGTGGTTCCCAAATCCCACTGAAACCGAGGGTGGCATCTCTACCCAGGGCACAGGACCAGGCCTGCCATGGTTATCCCTCTGGCTGCCAAGCCGTCTCACTCCTCCTCCGTCCTGCACCCACAACACCCACAGTCTACAGGGTTGATGCTCCTGGCTGGGTGGTGGACACAGGAGAACAAGGATGATATGGTTTGGATCTTGTCCCCACCCAAATCTCATGACAGATTGTGATCCCCAGTGGTGGAGGCGGGGCCTGGTGGGAGGTGTTGGGATCCTGGGGTGGATTTCCTGCTTGATGCTGTTCTCGTGACAGTCAGTGAGTTTTCCTGAGATCCGATCGTTTAAAAGTGTGTGGCACCTCCCCTATCCCGCTTCTCTTCTTCCTGCTCCAGCCATGTAGGACGCCTGCTCCACCTTCGCCTTCCGCCATGGTTGTAAGTTTCCTGAAGCCTCTGAAGAACACCAAGCAGACGTGGCCATGCTTCCTGCACAGCCTGCAGAATAGTGACCCAATTAAACCCCTTTTCTTTATAAATTATCCAGTCTCTGGTATTCCTTTACAGCAATGGGAGAACGGACTCATACAAAGGGGAAGGCAGGACTCAGCGGCAGAGGGCTGGATCCCAGACACCAGCCTGGTTGGCAACAGGGCACTCCAAGAAGAAGCCTCCCATCCAGCTGCTCTGCCTGGCCAGCAGCGACCACTGTGTGCCCAGAGACCAGGACGGTGGCCAGGCAAGGCCCAGGGAACAATGGGAAGCTCCACTCCTTCCAGGCTGAGTCTTGCTTCCATCTGACCCCACACAGCAGCTGGCTTTTAAGTTAAAGGATGCACAGTGCCTGCCACAAGAGCGGGAGCCACAGGCAGTCCCAGTGGCCCCAGCGGCCTGGTTGGACATGGCCCAGTTTTTCCCACTGTGTCCCTTCCTGCAGACTTCCCTCCCTGTTCTCACTGCATTTCCTGGTGTGTGGACTGCCACTGTTTTAATAGTTCATGACTTTTGTTCACATTTCTACATACAGTACTGTGAGTGCTGTGTAAGAAAGCACCAATACATCTAACCAACACATGCATGACATGGATAGAAATGCTGTTTTTAAAACACAGAAACAATGCTCAGCCCTGTGGAAACACCACGTAATCCTATCAGTTGCCCATCTCCCACAGTGGCCCTGCAGTCCTTTCTGGCTTGGGTGGTGTGACCTCACTGCACATTGATTCACAGCTTACAAATGGCAACTGAGTAAGTCCAAAGCCAGATTGCTTCTGCGATCCATTTTTTCTACGTATTTATTCATTTATTTTGAAACAGTTTCACTCTTGTTGCCCAGGCTGGAGTGCAATGGTGCGACCCTGGCTCACTGCAACCTCTGCTTCTCGAGTTCAGGTGATTCTCCTGCCTCAGCCTGCCGAGTAGCTGGGATTACAGAGTTCCTGCCATCTGCCCATAGGCGAGTGATAGGAGATGAGAGGAGTGAAGTGGATGTGTGTCCTGAGCCTCCGGGAATCATCTCGCAGGGAAGCACCTGGGCTGACATGGGGAGGGAACCACGGTGCTGGCCGAGGGGAATCCTTGCAGCTGGGCGCCCTCCATGTCCTGAGACCAGTGTGATGCCGTGGTCCTGTGGTCACTGCAGAGGCCAGCTGTGCCCTGCTGTGACCTGTCCTCTTCCCTGGCAGGGGCCTCCAGCACACAGCGAATCTGTTCACAGCTCCCTCTGGACCCTTAGAACCATCCTTCCTGCCTTAGCCAGCGCACTGGCCACTGTCACTCCTCCTGGGCACTGGTCACCAGCTCCTCGCCCAGCTCACACCTGTACAGTGGTCATGGCTGGCATGGCTCTGACAGCAGCTCCAGCCTCCAGGACTCCTGTCCATCCTGGCTCTGCCTGCAGCCTCCATCCCACAGTCATGATGGCCCTTCATGGCCTGGCTCTGCCCATGTCTCAGCCTGGCTGCCATTGCCCTTGCCCCCAACTTCCCCATGGGGCCCCTCCAGCACACAGGGGTCCCTAAGCCACTGGCCAATTTGGGAACATCTGCTTCCAGGAGAACCCCTGTCCCCTGTCCTTGAGCCAGGTAGGTCCCATCATCCTAAAATTCTTACTCAGTTTTCACTTCCCCAGGAGGGACTGACCCCAGGTGGGCAGACCCAAGGACCACCAGCTGCTTTGAGCTGTGGATGAGCTCTTGCCTCCAGGCCAGGAGCAGGCTCCGTGGATGCCGGGCTGTGGGTGGACCCTTAGCTTACCCCTAAGGAGCCTAGCACATCGCTGGAGCTCAACACATACTTGTGGGAAGGCAGAGTGACCGTCTGAAAAGGCCACTCTGCAGTCCGTGGCGACCTGGGGGCCGCAGTGCAAGGAGGCTGCCTCCTCACTGATCCTTTGTCCACGTCTCCCGCCTCCCCCAGGGAAGGCTGCCCAGCCCCAGGGCTTTCCCTTCCGATACTCTGAGGGGCTTCCCCTCGAAGCTCACCGCGGCATCCCTGGGGCACTCGGGGCTGGATATGGGCCCTGAGTGTCCTGAGGTACCATTTATCCCACACTCGGCAATCTACACCAGGGCTGTTTACAGTACAACAGTGTTAACTAAGGGACGGGAAGGTAAAGTCAGCATCCAGCGTTAAGGTGGGGTGCTGGACTGAGGCTGTAGTGGAAAGAGGCTCTCCTCGGATCAGCATGGTTTGCCCCCCGGCTTGAGCTCTGAAGCCTCCCTGGGCCTACCAAAGTGCATAGAAGAGACGCGCTCCGTTCCAAGGCTCTGTTCTCTGAGAAATGAGCGCAACCAACAACAAATGAGCCAGCCTACGACCTCTGCCTCCCTGAGGTTCCAACGCGGATCACGGGCCCCGGACCCGGGCTGAGCCTCACCCTGTCACCCTCGTGGCCTCTTACAGCCTCCAAGCCTCATCCATAGTGACGCTTCTCCTGGTGACTGTTCCCCGCCATGTGGAGGTGATTGCCCCGCCAACATTCCCCAGCTTTCGGGCCTATTGCCCCCAACAGCCTGGAAGGGGAGACTCGCCCAGGTGCCACAGATGCCGCAGGTCAGGAGGGCTTGGTGGGTCCCCACTCACCCCAGCCCCATCCTCCAGGGCTCTTGGCTTAGGGCCCAGGTTAGGGACCAGGGAGAGCACAGCCCTTGGGCCTCTGGCTGTATCTGTGGGACACCGAACTGACCATTCAGAAACCCTGGGCAGCGTTTCCTCCTCCTGGCACCCTGACTCACAAGGGGAACATGGGGATCCCAGGGCTCCATTCCTGCATTCTTTGGCTTGGGCTACTCAACTCCGGCTTACTGACCTTACTTGGTGTCTCGTGGGGCCAGGGAAATGGGCTCAGAGAGGGAGGGACGAAGGGGCATGGAGACCCCATGGGAGCCACCCCGTGCTCCTGCAGAGCTCTCAGGGCAGGAGCTGTGCCCAGGACCCTGCCTCGGCTGCGGAGAAGGGCTTGCCTGAGGCCCCTATGGCCAGACCAGGCTGGCAGCAGATCACTGAATCCCCCCCACACCTCTGCCCCTGCAAAGCTACCCAAACCCTTGGCAGTGGTCCAGAGCCAGGATGAGGAAAGGGGGTGGGGTGCAGAGCAGCACCTTTGGGGGTTCCAAGGGTTTGCAAACCGCTGTGCCTGATCCCCCATGCCCTTGTATGTGTGGTCTTAGTTCTGCCCTGGGGCCAGAACTAAGGGGCACACCATCCAGGGGCAATGAACAGCTGGGCACCTGTGGTGCGGTCACTGAGGCAGCCCCACGCCCTGAGCAACTGGACACCTGCAGTGTAGCCACTGAGGCAACACCCCCGCCAAGCAGCTGGGCACCTGTGGTGCGGTGACTGAGGCAGCCCCCCAGGCAGCTGGGCACCTGTGGTGCGGTCACTGAGGCAGCCCCACACCCTGAGCAACTGGACACCTGCAGGGTGGTCACTGAGGCGGCCCCACCCCTGCCCCCAAGGGTCTGCTTCCGCTCCAATTCCCTGGAGGCCACAGGGCAGCCAGGAACAGCAGGTGGAAAGCGTCTCCCACTCTGACCCGCCGAGGGCCGCAGCTCCCCTCCCTGCTGCTGTGGGGTGGGAGGTCCCTGGCCATCCAGGAAAGGCAGGAGGAAATCTGTGCTCAAATCACCGGTGGAGAGGGAGAGACTCAATTCAGAGATGGCAACACCATCAAATTTCCTTCTCAATGTTTTCTACAGAAATCTCCAAGAAGGTGCCCAGAGGGAGGTGGGGGAGGGTGCGAAAGGCAGTGGAGAAATACCCCACCTAGGGTGACAGGACCCTCTCCCAAGAAACACTCTCCACCTGGAGTAATTAGAAGGCAGCGAGGAAAGCGGGGGTCCGGGGTCTTCAAACCGCACTGTGAGGCTCCAGGCAGGAAGCTTCTGGAAGACGCACCAAGGGGATGTGGCACTCAGAAGATACTACACTTTTTCAAGGTGCCCGGTGTGTGTGTAAACTGCATGTGTTACCACAGTTTATTGAACACAGATCCCAGCTCCTCTCTAAATGAACATCTGGCACCAGTTTTTGCAGCAGGGGCGGTGCCCGTGCTATGACTTGGCCACATGACAGATAGCAGAGCACGTTGTAATCACACAGAGGGCAGCCCGGTCTGCTTTTCTGCGGTGTGAACATTGTACAGGAGAAGCGGCATCTTTCCGCAGACCCCTGTCCACCACTGCCCCCACATTGGGAGTATCTTCCCGCACAGGGCGAATGAGATTCTGACTGGACATCCCAGCTACAGCCACCGGACCTCTGGGTGATGGACGAGGCAGACTGCAGGCATGAGGCTTTCATTTTCACTTGTTTACTGTGGTTTGCAGAACTCTACATTCCTATTCCTCCAGGGAACATGAAAACACACTAAGTGTCTCTAATTCTTGGGGTTAATCCACATTTCTCAACTGTCCCAAACCAGGAAGAGAACAGCCTCCCTCCGTCTAGCAAGCCAGTGAGTAACATATTACACCATAAATATGAAATGGCCGTAGGAGTTCCAGACCATTAAGGGGGCTGCTTCTCCGCAGCATGCGAGTTTAGCGTGAGAAATACAACTATTCATCAAAAGAGTGAATTATTGGTGCACACTCAGGCATCCTGAGTGCCCCACATCTGACAGATGCTTCAAAGTTATCCATACACGATATTTTGTGCGGACAGTGACGGCTGCGTTTGGAACCAGGCTCTGCTTACTATTCGTGGATGAATTCGTGCTGCCCCAAGGGGCCATGAGTTTACAAATGTGTCAATTTCTAGAGCAAAATTCAGCATCCTGAGAGGGATGCATCTCTCTGTTGGCAGATGTGAAACACAATGAAATTTCTCCACCTAAGTCAGAGGGCAGCCGCCACACCGGTGTGAGTGCCAGCCTAGTGCTGGGACTCCCAGATGGGAAAGGAGAAAGCTCTAGATTTTCACGTGGTTTCTTCAGCATGATGGATTTTTCACCAAGGCTCCCTGAACTGGCCCCATTCAGAGGGTCCACGAGATAGTGAGGACATGGCCAAGCCTTTCAGGATCACCCTACTCGGGAAAGACTACGGCTGGGCTGTCATGGCGATGGCCTCATTAACGTGGCCATACCTGTCCGGCCCCTTCCTGTCCCCCCTCACATGTGGTTTCGAGGGTGGATAAGGTCCCTTCCAAAGCCACAGCCCTCTGGGGAGGGTCGTGAGAGAAGGCTGGGGCCTCTCCCAGCCCCAGTGGCCTTCTAACTGCTCAAGGTGGAGTGTGTTTCCTGGGAGAGGTCGCTGTCACCCTAGGTGGCTGTGGCCAGTTTAACCCCTGCCCCGCCTGTGGGAAGTCTGCACAAGACAATGGCGTCGTCCTGGTGGGGACGGTGAGTTCCATCCCTGATGGTGACTTGTCCCTTCCCTGGGGTTCACCGGACACAAGTCCCGTTCTTAGTGTCCCTGATCAACCAGCAGGGACGAGATCCCAAAGGATGCCAGTCAGCCTGCCCGTCGAGTGAGCAGAGGATGCCGGTCAGCCTGCCCGTCGAGTGAGCAGAGGATGCCGGTCAGCCTGCACGTCGAGTGAGCAGAGGCAAAACCTGGGATTCAGGCACTTCCTCGTGCCAGACCAGGAGACCTGCCACCTGCACCAGCAGCTGCTGGACTGTGCAGCCTTGGAACCCCATGGGAACTGGGTGCCTCTCTCCCTCGGACCCCAGGGCAAGCAGCAAGCCCAGCTGTGTCCTCACCGTGGTGCAGACCCCAGTCCAGGCATTGAGGTATTTGGGACCGCATGCTCCACTGCCTGTTACCTCCAGGTGGGTTTCCATCCCAAAGGGCTCCTTTTGGTTGTCACAGCTTGGCATTTTGCTCCAGAAAGAGCTAAATGCTGACCCATCCTCATCATTCAGATACTGTTTTAGGTCCGCCCTTTCCTATATCTGCCATTTCTATTTGTTGGCTCTTTTCCCTTACATTGTAAACATACTTCTGTGTCTTTTGACTTAAAAACCAACAGTTACAGAAATAAAGCACATGTGCGCACACTCATACACACTGACATGCTCACACACATGCTCACATTCACACACACACTGACACTTGCTCACATTCACACACACACTGACACATGCTCACACACATATGCTCACACATGCTTACACATATGCTCACACACAGATATACTCACACATGCTCACACATGCTGACACATGCTCACACACATGTTCACACATCTCTCACACACACACGCTCACACACACATGCTCATGCACACACACAAACTGACACATGCACTGATACACATGCTCACACATGGATATGCTCACACACATGCTCACACACACATTCACACATGCTCACACATGCTCACACACAAGTTCACACTCACACATGGTCACACACACATGCTCACACATATGCTTACACACCCTCATACATGCTTACAATGCTCACACACATGTTCACACATGCTCACACACACATATACTCACACATGCTCACAGCTCACAATCACACACATGCTCACACATGCTCATGCACACTTACACATGCTCACACACATGTTCACACATGTTCACACATGCTCACACTCACACACATGCTCACACACAAATGCTCACAGTCACACACACACAAATGCTCACACTCACACACAGACACATGCTCTGACACACACAGACTCACACATGGATATGGTCACACACATGCTCACACATGCTGACACACTCTTACACACATGTTCACACACACATAAACGCTTACACATGCTCACAGCTCACACTCACACACATGCTCATACATGCTGACCCATGCTCACATACATACTGACACACACAGGCACACTCACACATGCTCACACACATGCTACACACTGACACACACACTGACACATGCTCAACACTGACATGCTCACACACACATACACTGACACATGCTCACACACTGATACGCATGCAGCACATGCTCACACATACTGGCATGTTCACACACACTGACACACACATGCTCACACACTCACACACTTTGGTTGGTCTGAGCCCGGCTGGGGCCCAGTAGCCACTCAGGTGACATATTTTTCCATAAAACTTTCCTGAAACATCAGACTCTGTGCTCTGAGCCCGTCTCCCTCCTTTAGCCTCCATCCCCCAATAACCTGATAATCAGATACTTTGCTCCCACTGGGAGATTGTACCCAGGGACCCCACAGACCCTCCTGGGCTGGTCCATGTGGCTGGCAGGTGCGCCTGGCTGTGGCTGGTCCTCAGGAGAAGCCTGTGGGGTCCATCACTGCACATCTCCTTCCAGCTCAGGGTCACTGCCTGAAGTCTCCTTTGGCAAGCAGCTCCCCGCCCACCCAGGAACCCTCCCTTGGCCCTCCCCCGGCCCTCCTCCTGGACCACCCCAAACCCTCCCCTGGCCCTCGCCCTGCCCACTGCACATGGACATCTTCAGGATGCAGCTCACTAAGAGATCCTAGCTTGACCTGCTGAGCCCTGTTCCCTCCCCAGGCCACATCCCCACCTTCTCCCCTCCCACTTCTCCGTCTTCACTGCATTCCCTGTGGTGAGAAGCAGCTGCTCCATCCAACCAGAGCTCCACCCTGGAGGCTTCACTGTCACTGCTGACTGTTTCCTTTTTGCGCCTGAATTCCAGTTGATTACAAATTCCTCGAACCCCTCCTGTCTCCTCTCCCCTCGACCCATCCTCTCCCCTCTTTCCAGTTATCCCCTTTTGTCCCAGCTGAGACCTGAACTCTGGAAACTCTCACCTCATTGTTCCTTGGGGCTCCTCTCCAAGCCTCAGATGATGCCCCTACATGCTCCTGCCCCACACGCCTTTCCAGCTCCAACTGTGTCGACCCTGAGGTCGCTGCACTTCCCACTGGGGGTGCCCTCCAGAGCCGGCCTGGCCCCACTGTCCCGTCCTCCTGGCTCTGCTGCCTCCTGTACTCTGGCCCCTTGAGTCCCCTGAGCAATCAGCCACATCCCTGTTTCAGACTTACCCACTAAAGTAGCTTTGTGCGCTTCCCTTCCCCTAGACTCTAGGACCCAGGGAGGCAGGGGTTTTATCTAATTCACCATGGATCCTTGGTGGGTATCCCAGTGTCTGTTGTTTGATTGACAGCGAGATGTTTGTGGCTAAGTCAGTCACAACTGATGGCATGTCCTCAGGGTTGGACTAAGCTGTGTGGCCTGGGGAGTTACCTGAACTCTCCAACATGAAGATGGAAGTTGCATCTTCCCTCACCAGGCTGCTGGGAGGATGGTGCAGGCCAGGCTTGGGAACTGCAGGGCCCATCACAGGCTCCTGTGGCCCCTCGTCCCCCAAACCCCACTCCCAACTCCCAGATAAAACGTGTGGGAAAACACTGACAATCTGTGGAAATAAAAAATAAACTCTGGCAAGATCTCATTTTGATGAAAACACACTTTCCACTCTAATTAGCGCACCTGGACGTCAGGAATTCTGAGTGGAATGATAAGTAGAAGGTCTCTCCTTACCAGTGGAGGTAATAACGTGGTTTGTAATCATGACTGCCCTCAGTGTGGACCTGCCATGGGCTGGGCACTGGTCTGGGCACTGAGGCTCATGAGTGCGGTGGACGCATTGACTGAGAAGGGCCTGAGTATTACCTCGTTTTGCAGATGGGAACAAAGAGGTTCCCAGGACCCACAGAACCAGGAGTCCGACTCACTCCTGCCCCGCGCCAGAGCTTAGGCGCTCTTCTGCATCACACACTCTATTAGTTTATCAGAGGAAAATGATTAAGCAGAGAGCAAAATTGCTACGACCTGACAAGGTTTCTTCTTGGATGGGTCCTACAAACCAGGCATCAATATCCAAGTGCTCAGTCCAGAGAACAGGCGCACAGCCCTGCCACACAGACTGGAAACGCGTGCTGCAGCCAGGACCACGCAGAAGGACCTGAGAGAAGTGGCTTAGGGAAGACCACTGCACCTGTGTTTGTAGGTACACGACTGTACCCGCGCGAGAAGGCAGGAGGACAGAGGCGTTCCTCATTTCCAAAATCAAAAGGTGTCCAGGACACCAGCCGGGGGCACTACCGATGGCTCCATGGCACCTACACTTCTGGATTCATCTCAGACCCAAGATGCATTTCGATTGATTTCAAGACCCACTCCCCGTGTAATGCCGAAGGAAAACCCCACCTGAAGGGAGACCCTAAATCTCACGATGGCTCCAGAATCGTTCCACTGAAGTAGCAGAGCACACAGACCACGTGGCTAGTAGAACGAGAAGGCTCTCCATGTCGAGGCACAGCCTGGGCCTGGCACCTCCAATGTGACCCCCGCACCCCCCACCCCGGCAACTGCCTACACATGGCGATGCCCCAGGCCAGGTTTCTGATAAACTCGAGTGTGGTCGGCCTCACAAACGCAGTTTCAAAATCAGTGAGTTGTGTTCAGTCATCTTAATGACATGAAATGACTTGAAAGATACACATCTCAGAGCAACATGCCCTAGACGCCAGGACCAATTTCCTTTACTTATTTATGTATTTATTTGCACAGGGTCTCACGCTGTCACCCAGGCAGGAGTGCAGTGGCACCGTCACAACTCACTGTAACCTTGAATGTCTGGGTTTAAGTGATCCTCTAGCCTCAGCCTTCTGAGTAGCTGGGACTACAGGTGTGAGCCACCATGCCCGGCTAATTTTTAATTAGTTTTTTGGAGCTGGAGTGTCACTAGGTTGCCTGGGCTGGTCTTGAACCCCCAGGCTCAAGCGATCTGCCGGCCTCTGCCTCCTGAAGTGCTGGGAGTCCAGGTGTAAGCCTCCACGCCTGGCTACCACTTTCCTTGAAACATCTAACCTGACCAGTAAGTTTTCTCACTCAGCAGAGCTCTAGTCTGTCCCAGAAACAAGCCAGCACCTTTCCAGAATAGCAGAAAATCCAGGAAATTACTGAGTTTTCATGTTTTCCTTCAGAACCATAAAAATTAGGATTACAGCCATGCCGATTCGTATTCAGCAGAAGCAGGTTTCCTGCTCTGCAGCACCGTCTTAATAAGTAACTGAAGGAAGGGAGAGACCGTCCATGGAGCGGCTGGTGTGAGGGAGAGAAACGCAGCCTCAAATCCAATTGCAAAGAATTCAAGGTAAATTAGCCACATAGTAAATACATGTAATCAAAAATAATTATAGTTTAGAAGTGTAAAAGCCCAAGCAACAAAAACTGGGTTCATTTTGAACAAAAAGGAATCCTGTTCTTGCCTGGGGGCAGACGAACAGATAAAGTACTGTATTTTCATGTTTGTATAGAATTTGGAGGAAAATGAAGTATCCTGCTTCAACCACAAAACACAGAAGCAGAGTGTGGGGGCTCTCCTACCTGCTGGCATCGCTGTCAGCTCCCACAGCATGAGCAGCTGCTCAGGGCCAGGTGGGCTCTGGGCAGGGAGGCGGCCCCCTCCCAGGCACTCTTCGGCCCTGCTCACAATCGCAAGGCCGAATATCAGTTTCGCCCTGGGCCCTCACAGGACCCTGGAGAGAGTGGCATCCCATTCAGAGACTTCTTCTCCATAATGTCCCATAGGGCATGGCCGTGGGCCCTAGCAAGGGAGCCTTTGTTTAACGTGGCACTTCTGCCACCATTGGAAGTGACCAGGGGTGGCCGAAGTCCAACCCAGTGCTGGTCACCATGGGAGGCCCCCAGCTCTATGCCTGCAGATACGTGGTCTGAAAAAGGTGATCCCTGGTTCTCCTCCCAAAGCTGGGCTTGGAGCTGGCCAATTAGAAGAGTAGAGTTCCCTTGGGTGGACACACGGCGTGGGCAGAGCTGGACCGAGTCATCGGCACACATCAGCCTCGGGTCTGGCCGGTTCCAGGGCAGCCAGCCCAGCTTTCCCTGCCGTCAGGGCTTGGGTGAGTGAAGAGCCACCATCTCCCACCTTCCCCCCAACCCACACACCTAATACAGACCTGAGAGAGCAAACACCTGCCGGGTATGTCCCACTCAGACCCTGGAAAGGACCGCCCAGCCCATGCACCTGTATCCACACCGGCTGACCCTGAGTTCCCTGGGAGGCAATGAGCAGCTCCGCCTCACCTCCAGGTGCGCTGAGGGTTTTCTATCAGGCGAGCTAGCTGCCCCCCTAAAAAGATTAATGAGTCACGGACATGAGCAAAGAACCCAAGATACACGTTTTGATGATTACAAAACTGATCACAGGCACTTTCATTACAATATTGATCACTTGTGAATAGTGTTTTCTCTTTCTCATTTTTTAAACAGAACGGGAACCCCTTCTCATGGTCTCTGTCTAATATTTAAATTTGACCTGAGAGTGACTATCTTCCAGGTCAATATTCAGGAGCTGTTGGGCTGCACTCAAGCGTCTTCAGGCTCCCTGGTTGAGGGCATTTCCGTCTTCGCCCTCCTCACCCCCCAGCACCTGACTTGGACTCTGTCCTCCTTGCCCAGTCCCCACTCCCTGTGCTCTGTTTCCTTAGTGGCCTCGCAGGCGTATGTTTCTGGACCTCCAAGCTCCCGATAGGCATTTCCCCAAGGCCTCACGAGTCTCCCCTCCTGTTTTGACTCTGGGCCATCCTCAGTGCCTGTTCCAGGCCGGGCCATTCTCCTCCAGCATCCAACTGTCCAACACCAAAGCCCTTGGTGCTAAACCTGCCTTCAGAATTCCACTCAGACTTTTTAGTTCTTTCCAGCAGATGACGGGGGAGGAAATAAAACACCTTCAAGATCTTTCCGGAGAAACCCCAGCCGCCAGCGACACGCACATTTCATGCTTCCTGCCCACATGCCGGTCCTGCCGTCAGCGACACGCACGTTTCATGCTTCCTGCCCACATGCCGGTCTCCAAAATGCCCCTGGAACATTCAGCTCCTGGCAACAGGATGCTCAGTACCACTATTCCAGTAAGCGAAGGTCAAAGTGACAGTAAAATGTAAGAAGTATGAAGTATAAACACCAATTACCAATTAGCACAGTCATAAAGTTCTGATTCTAGGAGGTAGATGAAATCCCAGAATAGCCCAAGACACATAGATATATAGAATATTTGCCTCCTAGGGATATAGATTTGCCTCTTACATATTTAGAATATTTATAGAATATTTACCTCCTAGTGGTAAATAAAATTTTAAAAAGTAATGATAATAATTGAGAATAAAGGCACAGGGTGAGTAACCTTAATGAAATTTAAAGAAGTAATCATAATTGAGAATAAAGGCATAGGGTGAGGAACCTTAACAAAATTTAAAGAAGTGACAATAATAATCGAGAAAAGAGGCACGGGGTGAGTAATCTTCTGAACGGAGCGCCGAGGAGAACGTGATTTTGTTTCACTGAACTTTTCCCTCGTGTGGCACTGTACGAGGATGAGGCAGCTTCCTCTCTGCAGAAGCAGCTCTGAGCGCTGAAGTTTCCGAAGCAAGGGAGGGAGCAGCAAGCACGGGTGCCCCCAGGCACTCAGCTCTCCACTGCGACCCGACTGTCCCACGAGGATTTCAGCACAACACAATTTTCACCTGCAGCCTCCCAGAGTGGCCCAGCCTGGCTCCAGCCAGATGTCAGAGTGGCCCAGCCTGGCTCCAGCCAGATGTCAGAGTGGCCCAGCCTGGCTCCAGCCAGATGTCAGAGTGGCCCAGCCTGGCTCCAGCCAGATGTCAGAGTGGCCCCGCCTGGCTCCAGCCAGATGTCAGAGTGGCCAGCCTGGCTCCAGCCAGATGTCAGAGTGGCCCAGCTCAGCTCCTGCCAGGTGTCAGAGTGGCCCAGCCCGGCTCCAGCCAGATGTCAGAGTGGCCCAGCTCAGCTCCTGCCAGGTGTCAGACAGCCAAAGAGCAGAGGGGGCAGAGACGTATCCCAGGACAGCAGACGCCCTCCTTGGGCCCTTGTGTTTCATTTTATGAGGACAAGGCAGCTTCCCCTCCACAGAGGCAGCTCTGAGCTGCTTGCGCACCCTTCTTGGGTGCTGCTGTGGTGATCACTGCGTGTCCGTGACCCAGCTTTCCCATGCCCCCTTCCGCCTCCTGGGTGACCACAGCAGGTGCAGGCTCCTTGCTGCCGCCTCCAAGGTCCACCCCGGAGGGCACTGGCTGCAGCAGTGGATCCCGGCCAGTGTTCACCGGCAGCAAGTCCCAGCACACTGAGGGACGCTGGGAAAAGAACCACTGTGCCAAAGACACAGACATCTCCTTCCCACTGACAAGCCTGGCGGGCCCTGGTTATGGGAGAGGCTGGGTCACATCATATCTCAGCTAAGCCTCTGTGTGGATGTGAGACAGTGAGACAGTGGAGATGGGTCTGTGGCTCGGGTCCACTATTCCGTGTGAGATCAAGCTCAGGGCTAGAGAAAAGCGTGGCTCTCAAACCTCAGGCTCTCCAGGGTCACTCACAGCCACTCACACCCGGACAACCCGGGAGCATCTCTGGCACCTGAGCGCCATGTGCCAAGGGGAAGAGATGCAGATGCTACCGGCCCCGGGCAGGCAGCTCTGGACAGATGCACAGCAGTCAGTCCCTGAGGGGACAGTGTACCCCTTGCAGGCTGGCACAAAGGGGCCACTGCAGGGTGCTGTGCCAGGGCCAGTGATAGACTTCTTAATTGTTTTCGGATACATGCCCTGAGCACCCTTAATTGTTTAGGGTGCCCCTGAACACCGCTCCTGAAAGTATGAAAGACTGGGATTTGGCCTGAACACTGCATGACTGTCAGTGTAAGGATATGGAGGGGGCAGTGGCCATGTTGGCCTGCCCAGCCTGGGTGAATTAGCCTCCAAGTACACCCAAGTTCCAAGCAAGTGGGTTCTGAGCAGGCCGCTGCCCTGAGCCTGCCCGAGGACTGCCACTCTGACTGTAGCACGGCAGACGCTGAGGGTTTCTGACAGTGATGAGCCAGCAGGTTCTGGTGCTTCTCAGGATGGCTCCTAAGCTGTGATCATAGAGCTATGACATTGGAAAATGAGCCGAGTGATGGCTTCCTAAGTGCCTAGCATGTGCTTCCTGTGCCTCCACAGTCCCACCGTTACCGGCCCCTCCAGAGGCGAAGGTTACCAACCCCAGGTTAGAGAGAAATGGCTGAGGCTCCAAGAACTGCAGCCCTGGAGCCGGCTGGCATCCCCTGTGGCTGCCGTGGCCCTGCCTGACTAGCTTGTGGCTCTGCCGAATCCTTCTGAGGTGCAGCCCCTGCCGAATCCTTCTGAGGTGCAGCCCCAGGAGCACACACATCCAAGCCCCTCCGGCATCAGAGGGGTTTGGAGCAGGGACAGCCAGCACATTGTGATGTCTGCCACCACCTTCTCCCTTTGCACTGAAAGGAATGAGGCACATCCCCCATATATCTCCCAACTTCCTGAGCCCAGCACAAACACATTCCTCCATATTTCTTTCAAACTTCAGAAAAACATCACCTGGGAGATCTCCGATAAGGAATGCTAAATGTATAATGTTAACGAATTGTAATGCTGTAACCGAGAGAATTACCTTGTTCCCTATAACTTTATATATCCTGTTTACATCGGGCTATAAAAAGCAAGCACTCGCATTGTTCGAGGCCCTCCTGTATGCTGTGGAATGGAGGGACCAAGATCGAACTTGTAGTAAAGATCCTTGCCGCTTGGCTTTGACTCTGGACTCTGGTGGTCTTCTTTAGGGAACAAACGGTCTGGGCATAACAGCACATCTATGCCTGTGACCTTCCTCCTGGTTCAGCATCCAGTGCCGTGGGAGGGAGATGAAGCCAATGAGGCCGGCAGGTTGGGGGAAGTCAGTGCTAAGATTTTATCCAATAAAATAAGATTTTACTTCCACTTAGAAAAAAAAGACCGGGACAGCTGAGTCTCAGGGCTCAGTGGACAGGGGACAAGGGGGACTCTCCCTTTCCACATCTGGGAGTCTAGTGGAGAGGGCAGAGCAGCTCCAGCCACTGCAGAGGCTAAGGGTTCCTGCTGAGCAGGGGCTGATGCAGAAGGAAGGCAGTAGGAAGGTAAGGAAGCTGCTTTGTGTGTGTGAACAGTGGCAGAAATGGCCCCCGTTCCTCCCATCCCCCAAGCCAAAGCTTTGCCCCTTAATGCTGCAGTGTCTGCCCTCCCTGGTAGGGGCCATTCTGCCGCCGCCTCCACTCCAGCCCCAGCCATGTGCTCAGGGCCAGTGGCGAGTCAGCCACAGCGATTCACTGGGACCCCAGTCACTGATGCCATCAGGTCCATTCATTCTCGCGCGCTGTCATGCCCATGAACACGTGGCTGGGTGGGCCTGGGTGGGACGCGAGGAGCACAGGTGAGTGACCCCATCACTCCATGTAGGCACCCCAGACCCCACGACAGCCATGCAACCCCTGAGCTGGGTGGAGCCCAGCGGGATGAGCGGCTGCCGTCTCAGCAGTGGCACATACCGGGCACTCCCTGGCAACTGCCTCTGACAGGCTGCTTTTGTTTTGCAGGAGCGTTGGCAGAATCAGTAGCTAACAGGCAGTGTGTACCACAGATCGCACACGCACACGCTCACCTGGCAGAGATGCCCCGAGATGCCTGTTTCACTGAATCTATCTCATGCGCTTTGGTCCTTAGCCAATTTGTGTTCACAAAAAAATGGGCAAGAGAGGTTGATGAATCTGAGAAAAGTTTTAAAACAGATTTTGTTCTTTCTCTTTAAAACTGCAGTGTGAAAATTGCCAAAAGTGAAGTTTTCACGTTCCAACAGTGCGGGCAGCTCAAGGAGTATTGGGGATTGAGAGCCCTTTCCCAAAAGCTGCTAAAATGGGCACAAAACCCCTCCCCTCCTTGTTCCACCACACAAGTGCCCCCCACCCTTCAGCTCACAGAAAGACAAGGGTCTGGAGCCAGAGACGCCTGCCCTGAAAATTCCCCCACACCCTGCCTGTTTCCAGCCTCGACATCTTCAAAACTCAAGGTGTGGTCGGCATTCTGTGTTATCCCCTAGTCTGTGTAAATAGGTTTTTACAAAGGCTACATAGTTACTTCAAAGAATAATTTATACGCACTATTATTGGAGATGTAAGTGGCTGCCAATTTTAAATATCACAAGTAGGTGTGGCTAGAGCAAATGTCCTGCATCACAAAGCTAAATTCCCTGAGGGAGAACTGTTGGTCAGAGGATATTAACATACGTAAGGCTTCAGACACAAATTCCCAAAGGGTTTTCAAAAGAAGACTTTTTCTATTAGTGTGTCTGCAATTCTTCTTACCACACCTGTTTTAGTACAGATCTTACATCATGAG
>NW_012100843.1:258743-271895 GCF_000951045.1 Mandrillus leucophaeus | reverse complement strand
AGCCACTCACACCCGGACAACCCGGGAGCATCTCTGGCACCTGAGCGCCATGTGCCAAGGGGAAGAGATGCAGATGCTACC
Source organism: Mandrillus leucophaeus (assembly GCF_000951045.1). Classification (NCBI taxonomy): domain Eukaryota; kingdom Metazoa; phylum Chordata; class Mammalia; order Primates; family Cercopithecidae; genus Mandrillus; species Mandrillus leucophaeus. The sequence goes on along the minus strand of NW_012100843.1, from coordinate 271,814 downwards.
GGCCCCGGGCAGGCAGCTCTGGACAGATGCACAGCAGTCAGTCCCTGAGGGGACAGTGTACCCCTTGCAGGCTGGCACAAAGGGGCCACTGCAGGGTGCTGTGCCAGGGCCAGTGATAGACTTCTTAATTGTTTTCGGATACATGCCCTGAGCACCCTTAATTGTTTAGGGTGCCCCTGAGCACCGCTCCTGAAAGTATGAAAGACTGGGATTTGGCCTGAACACTGCATGACTGTCAGTGTAAGGATATGGAGGGGGCAGTGGCCATATTGGCCTGCCCAGCCTGGGTGAATTAGCCTCCAAGTACACCCAAGTTCCAAGCAAGTGGGTTCTGAGCAGGCCGCTGCCCTGAGCCTGCCCGAGGACTGCCACTCTGACTGTAGCACGGCAGACGCTGAGGGTTTCTGACAGTGATGAGCCAGCAGGTTCCGATGCTTCTCAGGATGGCTCCTAAGCTGTGATCATAGAGCTATGCCATTGGAAAATGAGCCGAGTGATGGCTTCCTAAGCGCCTAGCGTGTGCTTTCTGTGCCTCCACAGTCCCACCGTTACCGTCCCCTCCAGAGGCGAAGGTCACCAACCCCAGGTTAGAGAGAAATGGCTGAGGCTCCAAGAACTGCAGCCCTGGAGCCGGCTGGCATCCCCTGTGGCTGCCGTGGCCCTGCCTGACGAGCTTGTGGCTCTGCCGAATCCTTCTGAGGTGCAGCCTCAGGAGCACGCAGACCCAAGCCCCTCCGGCATCAGAGGGGTTTGGAGCAGGGACAGCCAGCGCATTGTGATGTCTGCCACCACCTTCCCCCTTTGCACATCTATGCCTGTGACCTTCCTCCTGGTTCAGCATCCAGTGCCATGGGAGGGAGATGAAGCCAATGAGGCCAGCAGGTTGGGGGAAGTCAGTGCTAAGATTTTATCCAATAAAATAAGATTTTACTTCCACTTAGCAAAAAAAGACCAGGACAGCTGAGTCTCAGGGCTCAGGGGACAGGGGACAAGGGGGACTCTCCCTTTCCACATCTGGGAGTCCGGTGGAGAGGGCAGAGCAGCTCCAGCCACTGCAGAGGCTAAGGGTTCCTGCTGAGCAGGGGCTGATGCAGAAGGAAGGCAGCAGGAAGGTAAGGAAGCTGCTTTCCGTGTGTGAACAGTGGCAGAAATGGCCCCCGTTCCTCCCATCCCCCAAGCCAAAGCTTTGTCCCTTAATGCTGCAGTGTCTGCCCTCCCTGGTAGGGGCCATTCTGCCGCCGCCTCCACTCCAGCCCCAGCCATGTGCTCAGGGCCAGCGGCGAGTTAGCCACAGCGATTGACTGGGACTCCAGTCACTGATGCCATCAGGTCCATTCTTTCTCGCGCGCTGTCATGCCCATGAAAACGTGGCTGGGTGGGCCTGGGTGGGACGCGAGGAGCACAGGTGAGTGACCCCATCACTCCATATAGGCACCCCAGACCCCACAACAGCCATGCAACCCCTGAGCTGGGTGGAGCCCAGGGGGATGAGCAGCTGCCATCTAAGCAGTGGCACACACCAGGGCACTCCCTGGCAACCGCCTCTGACAGGCTGCTTTTGTTTTGCAGGAGCATTGGCAGAATCAGTAGCTAACAGGCAGTGTGTACCCCAGATCGCACACGCACACGCTCACCTGGCAGAGATGCCCCGAGATGCCTGTTTCACTGAATCCATCTCATGCGCTTTGGTCCTTAGCCAATTTGTGTTCACAAAAAAATGGGTAAGAGAGGTTGATGAATCTGAGAAAAGTTTTAAAACAGATTTTGTTCTTTCTCTTTAAAACTGCAGTGTGAAAATTGCCAAAAGTGAAGTTTTCACGTTCCAACAGTGCGGGCAGCTCAAGGAGTATTGGGGATTGAGAGCCCTTTCCCAAAGCTGCTAAAATGGGCACAAAACCCCTCCCCTCCTTGTTCCACCACACAAGTGCCCCCCACCCTTCAGCTCACAGAAAGACAAGGGTCTGGAGCCAGAGACGCCTGCCCTGAAAATCCCCCCACACCCTGCCTGTTTCCAGCCTCGACATCTTCAAAACTCAAGGTGTGGTCGGCATTCTGTGTTATCCCCTAGTCTGTGTAAATAGGTTTTTACAAAGGCTACATAGTTACTTCAAAGAATAATTTATACGCACTATTATTGGAGATGTAAGTGGCTGCCAATTTTAAATATCACAAGTAGGTGTGGCTAGAGCAAATGTCCTGCATCACAAAGCTAAATTCCCTGAGGGAGAACTGTTGGTCAGAGGATATTAACATACGTAAGGCTTCAGACACAAATTCCCAAAGGGTTTTCAAAAGAAGACTTTTTCTATTAGTGTGTCTGCAATTCTTCTTACCACACCTGTTTTAGTACAGATCTTACATCATGAGTGACAGGAAGAAAGGAGGGAGTGGGAGAGAGAGGGAGAAAAATGTAGTAAAATATTGAGATCTTATTGTTGCAATTTGCTTTCTTTGATTATTAATGAGGTTACACTTATTCTGTGTTTTCGTTAACTTGTGTTTTTTTTTCTCTTTTTTTTCAGCGCTTTTGTTTTTTTTTTTATGAGAGAGTGTTCTTTTGTATTTCTTTTGCACACACACGTATGTATGTACATACACATGCATGCATATGCATGCACGCACGCACACAGATATGTGCACACGCGCGTGTACACACATGCGCACACACAATTTTTTGTGGCGTTTTGTGTTTTTTTTTTTTTTTCTAGTTTTTTCTTGTTTTTTTTTCTGTGTATTTTTTTTTTTTTTCGTTTTTTTTTTTTATATATCTTTTTATTCTCTTTTTTTTGTTCTATTTTAGCGCACATTTTTTGACTCTCTCAAATATATTTTGGTGTGAAGAAAACCGCCTTTTTATTTTCCTTTAACTTTTTGGGCGTTTCGTTACTTCTTGTTTTGTTTTGGTTTTGTTTCGTCCCCACAAAACGCCCGATGAAATCTGATCCTCAGAGTGGCCATGTTGGGAGGTGGGGCCTGTGGGGGCTGCGTCATAGGGGTGGATCCCTCACAAATGGCTGGATGCTATTCTCTGTATTTTTGTGGGAATGGATTAGTTCCCTAGAGAGTGGCTTGTTATAAAGCCAGGATGCCTCTTGGGTCTTCACACTCTAAGTGTGTCTACTTCCCCTTTGACCTTCTGCCACATTGTGACACAGCACGAATGCCCTGGCCAGAAGTCAAGCAGATGCCAGTGCCACGGTCTTGAACTTCCCAGCCTGCAGAACCACTTCCTTTATCAGTTACCCAGCCTCAGGTGTTCCGCCGTGGCAACGCAAAACAGACTAAGTCAGCTTCTTGAAAATTCCTGGAAGAAGATCATCAGGTATATTTTAGATTTTATTTTCTACCCTAATCACCCCCAACCCATTGCATCTGTGAGAGTTCCTGCTGCCTTTAAAGTACGCTGTTGAAAAGATACTTCATGGTATGATAGGCTAATTTTACTAATGTAATTTCATGAATCATTGCTATGACAAATAATACTTTTTTCAATTTATTACTAGCTGTTAGGCACACCGAATTCTCCAAATGATGAAATAAAACGTAACAGCTGTAGATAAAAACGATTAAAACCTTTTTTAGAAAAGTTTGGAGTAAACTAGAGGCTCGTGGCTTGAAGGCAGGATGGCTCAAGGGGTCAAGACAGCTGACTTCAGATTAGCCCATAGCTTACATCATGGAAGAAAGAATGTACTCATTTATTCTCATTTATTCTTGATCCCAAGGGCAAAAAATGACCGGCACCTTGGAGGAAGTTGTTGAGAAGCCTGTGTGGTTCACTAAGCTGATTTTGTTTTTTTGGGATGGAGTCTCGCTCTGTCACCAGGCTGGAGTCCAGTGGCGTGATCTCTGCTCACTGCAACATTTGCCTCCCAGGTTCAAGCGATTCTCCTGCCTCAGCCTCCCAAGTAGCTGGGACTACAGGTGAGCACCACCATGCCCAGCTAATTTTTGTATTTTTAGTAGAGACAGGGTTTCATCATGCTGGCCAGGATGGTCTCCATCTCTTGACATCATGATCCACCCGCCTTGGCCTCCCAAAGTGCTGGGATTACAGGTGTGATCTACCACACCTGACCGGATAATTCTTTTAAGCACAGGGCAACTGCCACGTGAGGTGGCGAGCCTCCAGACAGTGGGAGAGTTCAAACAGCAACACAGGGCCCAGAGTGCCACAGGCAGGGTCCTGTAGGTGAAGGAGGGTGGCTCAGATGGTGCCCAAGCTTGATTAAAATTCTAAAATCATCACTCATGAAAATGCTTAGGCCTAATGTAGTTTACTCTTACAACATGTACCAACAAAGTAGTTTTCCAAGACAATTTCAATGATGATGGCAGAATGGAAGACTGATCTTTCATGTTGGAGAAGAGTGGAAACAGACAACGCTAGAAAATGAACATGCAGGGAATGACTTTTCGTTGCCTGTGGTGAGTGAGGAAAGTCCGAGCCTTGCTAGAAAACCACAGGGCAGCACCTATAAAAGGAAGAGGGGTGTTACTTTGGTCCAGCAGTTCCATTTCTAGGGATCTCTCCTCAAAATACTGCAAATAAGTACCAAGATGTGGATGCATCATTTCTAATGATAAAGAACAACTAAAAAGAACACTGATAGGCAAATACTATAATTTAGTAAAGCACGACAGCTCAAAATTATGCAACACTCTGGTGTGTTAACAGAATTAGGTCAGTTTCTATCTACTGATACAGAAAACATTCTCATAAAAAACTGCTAAGTCTGAAAAATCAACATGTAGAACAACATATATAATATAACCCTGTTCATGCAAACCAACCAAATAGATCTGTATATGTCTATGGGACAGAAGGAGATCAACAAGGGGCCACCAAAGGCAGACAGTGAAGCCAGCACCAGCAGGGCTGATGGTGGCCAATAAGCGTGCCTTGCTCTGTACTTCTGTTGTGTATAAATCTTATAAAACAAAAACGCATTCATCTATTTCTTTAAAACAATAGGCTAATCCTTATAAAACAATAAATACCTATAAAATGTTTTTATATCATTAAAGAAATACACAGTAAATATAGTGCCTGTAATGCAAACAGTGCCTTCTACATAAGCAATTTCATGGCACTCCATTATATTTAGGCTCACATAGTGTGTGTGCCAGGTAGTGAGTCACCCTCAGAATCCTAATCTGAACTCCGTATGGCAGGATGACTCTTGCACTCCCATCTCCAAAGATACTGTGTGTCTTGCCTATATGCAAACACTTAGCCTTTCGATCTTGTTATCCCAGTGGGGGACATTAGTCTTCCAGTCCTATATAAAAGGGGATCACGTGCTCCAACCTGCTGTGATCTGTGACCTAATAAATTGGACCATCAAAACCATCTAATGGTTCTCTGTAGGTTAGCTATTACTGCCTTTCCCCTCACCCCAAACAATTCAAGTAAAACGGCCATTTGTTCATCATCCATGGAAATCAGCCTCAGAAAGGCAATGGACCACATGACATGGCCACGCTGACATTCCAGGGTCACCGAGCCTGGGGCCACAAACCGCATGATGTGGCCATGACATTTCATGATGTCACCGTGCCCTGTGGCCACCGCTGCTCGCAGAACTGGCTTTGAAGGTGAAGTTCCACATTCACCGACGTCACTGAATCTTGTGGCACATACCCTCGTATTTAGCTCTTTTGTCGTTAAAAATGACATCTATTCGATTACAGCCATCCCCACTGTGTTGAAGCCCTCTGAATCTTATTATCAGCTCTCTCCCTCCTTGGAGCCCAGCTGGTCCTATCCAGGAGTGGGAGGCTGAAGAGAGGTAATCGTCTTTGTAAGGAGAATCCACCAGGAGCCTCTCCTCTGAGAAGGAAGGAGTGAGGCAGGTAGGTAAGAGCAGAGAGACGTGAGTCCCTGGAGGTGGGTGAAGATCCAGCCTTCGTCTAGTCCATGCGCTTTCTGAGAACGGACCATCGCTGTCCCCACACGGGCCACCCCGTTCAAGCTCGCATCATCCTTTGCCCCAGTGGCTTATTCTTGGTAGCCGGAGGGACAGTTTTAAAGCTGTGCAGTGTCCCATGACGTCATCCTTTGCCCTGATGGCTCATTCTCGGTAGCAGGAGGGACAGTTTTAAAGCTGTGCAGTGTCCCATGACATCATCCTTTGCCCCAGTGGCTCATTCTCGGTAGCCGGAGGGACAGCTTTAAAGCTGTGCAGTGTCCCATGACATCATCCTTTGACCCAGTGGCTCATTCTCGGTAGCCGGAGGGACAGTTTTAAAGCTGTGCAGTGTCCCATGACATCATCCTTTGCCCCAGTGGCTCATTCTCGGTAGCCGGAGGGACAGTTTTAAAGCTGTGCAGTGTCCCATGACGCCGCTTTGCTCCGAACCCTGAGTGGTCCCAGTTCACCGGGAGCAGAGGGGAGTCCTAGGAATCCCTGGGAAGCCAGGCTCCGCCTCACTCTGTGCCCTGCCGCTGCCCCTCCCCTCCTTGCTGGCCTGTGCACATGTCAGGCTCGCTCCCGGCGGAGGCCTTCCGTGGGCCATTCCCTCTGCTGGAATATTCTTCCCCAGAGAGCCACTTAGCAAAAACCCTCATCCTCCGAGCTTTGGCCAGAAGGTCATCTTCTGGGAGCCCACATGGAGCCCCTGAGTGCCAGCTCCCTCTGGCCTGGGCTCCCCTCCCTCCCCTGCTCTGTCCACTATGGACTCTGGCCACTTCCCACCACACCACAGGCTCAGGCTCGGCGTGTGCTTCTCCTACCAGGGTGCAGCCGCAGCACCGCAGAGATTTTTGTTTCTCAAGATTTTCCACTTACCAGAAACAGTTTCTGGGACTCAGTAGGCGTGAGTGTTTACTGAAGTGAGTGGAGATAAACCAAGCAATGAGGATGCATTAGTGCATGGCTAGTTTAATAATTCAGTTGCATTGTATCTGATAAAATTTCAGATACGTACATACAATGTCATCATTTTTTACAGTACATGAAAAAAGTGTTAATGATTTCCAAAAGGAAGACGTTTATCTCTGAGGGATATTTGAAGCAGGTCCCACCCACCGGTGGGTTCATCGTAATTCACAGAACTTGGCCTTGGCAAGGCTTGGGGCCCTGTGTGTTGTTCCCTCTCCTGTGTGTCTGACACGAGGCAGACGGACAGTAAATCTCTGCTGAGTGAATGGGGAATTGAGAGGGTTACCTTGCTATCCTTGGCTGAGCCCGAGTACAGTAAGAGCTGAGTGGAGGCCTGTGGGCTCTGGCACGTCCATCCAGAGATCCTTCAGAGACGCAGGGAGCGCCAGGGCAGCCCCTCACCTACTGAGAAACGTGGCACAGTCTCTCAGCCAAGCCAGCTCCCTCTGGCCTGAGCTCCCCTCCCTACTCTGACCTTTCCCCACACTGGTCACATTCTGCCACACCACATGTAACTCACCCATCTCATGCATACGTTAGGCTAGAGCAGTTTCATGGATTTACTCTGAGATTAAAAAATTTAAAAGCCAGAAACTTTATTACAGGTTTGCAAAGAATGCTGGGGGGGGTGCTGGATTCCTAGGAGCCAAAATGTGGTCTCCATGTTGAACGCCCTCTGTACCTCTTGGCTTGAGAAGCTAATCCAGGCATTGGCGGGGTGGAAAATGTCAGCTCCATAGTTCAGCCAGTCCAATTGCTTCTCTCCTAAATATTTCCTTGCAGGCAGCAAGGGCCTTGAACCCGGTAACACCTGATGGGATGCAAGTCTTCGTGTTCTTTGATCACATTGACTGAGAGCTGGTGGGCGTATGCTCATTACTTGTGTGCTCCTTGCTTCGGTGTTTCATTGATTTTTGAGTTGAAGTTTTTTAAACAACCTTCCTGCCCACAAAGCCCTAATGTGGAGCATCCCTAACTGAAGCATGGTAAAATAAATGGCCATCTTTTCAACAAAATACTTCTTTCTGTTTTGAGAACTCAAGGAACCCTTCGTGACATCAGGACCTGCCCAATTAGCTTCCACCCCACAGCCTGGCCCCTCCACCTGCTGGACCCCGCCCCCTGTTCCAGCCCCTAGATCTGCAGTCTGAAAAGGCCCGCAGACCTGGGTCCGCTCTGGCAGGATCTCAGGAGACGGCCCCCGCGTGCTGTTCCCTTGCACAGCCATCTTGTTAAGGAATCCACACTGGAGTACACATAATGACAGTCGTTCCCCTGGGGATAATATGTGGAGACAGTTTGCAGAAGATATGAAGCTTCCACCAAAAAGAAGTCCTGACGGAGGAGGTCAGCCCTCGGGAGGGGTGTGATACGCAGGGCGGGGATCTCCCCACGGTGCTCAGAGCCTACCCAGGAGTCAGCTGCAGGGCTGCCCACACTCAAGGCAGCACCGGGGCCAGGGGCAACCCCAGCAAGCAGGGACTGGCTTTATTTCACAAGTGGCCACAAGGAAGCAATGGGCAAAGCCTCCCCCGAGGGGACGGCTCCTGGAAGTTACGTGCTTTCCTATTAGGAACCTTCCTCCATGTTCATTATCTCTGGTGCTTGTTCAAGCGTGCCGTGGTTCTTTGTGAAACAGGAAGTCGCCCTTCCATGTGCAGCCGTGGCAAAGATTGTTCTGGAAGTGCTCATGGTCTTGGGCTGGAAATGGGCCCTGGTCCTGTCCCCCAGCGGTCCAAGCCACTTGCCCATCACACGGGCGGGGCTGAAGGGGAAGAAGGGGCTGGGCCTCAGCTTTGACTCGGTGCTCAGGCATCTTCTCTGCCTGGCAGCGCTGGGAAAAGGTACACTGGGCAGAGGGAGATCTGTCCTGGTCATGGGTGTCCTGGGCAAAGCCTGGTACATGCCAACATCCCCGTGCAGCGGGTGGTGTGCCTGCTGCTCTCCTGCCTCAGTGCCTGACATGGACTTAAACTCTGAGAACATAACAGCCAAAGCTCCAAGTAGCATGTATGCATTTTCATCGGCTGCAAACCAAGCCGAGCGCTGTTCCCAAGGGACAGCCCATTTGAGGCTGCTGAGGCCCAGCCAGCTGGGTGGAAGGAAGCCCAGAGCTGGGCCTCGGACCCAGCCTTGCCACGGCAGCCAGCAGCAGAAGGCAGACCTGCAGTCTCCTTTCCCAGGTATAATTCCACGCCTTTGCTTGAATGCAGCCTTCAATGCACATTTAAAAAAATAAACAACCACCCATAAATTGTTTGCTGATATGAGAACCAAAGATAAACAGATAGAAAAGAGCGTGCTGCAGAAGATGTTGATAGCAATGCCAAGAATAAGAATGAGAATGAAATGTCAGCATATATCTTATCTCCTCCAAATAAAGGCATGTCAAAAAAAGAATATGTTCCCTGTTATCTGCTTATTTATTTATTACCTCAAAGAAAGGCTTTTACAGATTTTGACAAGTGGTCAAATAACGAAAACAAGTTTAGTAATAATCAGACATCTCAACAACACCATGCTGCACGCTCCAGGTGTGTGTTTGCGGGGAATCTCAGACGCGTCGGCCCTCAGACATCCATCACACCAGGGTCAGAGGTGAGGAGGGGCCCACAGGGCCGCGCAGACAGAGGGGCGTTTACAGGATTGGCCCTGAGGGTCTCAGACACTGGCTACACCCATGATAAATTGCTTCCGGTGGCATGGAAATCTCGCCGCTTGACCTTCTGCTCAGGCTCCTACATAAAAGGGATCGTGTTCTTTTCCCCGTGTACAGAGACACCCGTGCAGCCTCTGGTCAGAGCCAGGACCCTCCCAGGCTCCCTCGTGGCCCCTAGAAAAGGTGCATTATCTTCCTACAGTCCCTAGAAAGGGTGCGGTGGCTTCCTACAGCATCCCAGAATACAGAGGGGAGTGGTCCTTCTGGGGAGCCACTTTTGTCTGTGGGGTGCTTTCTATCTGGTTGTTCGGGCACACATCCCGTGATTTCAGGAAATGGGACATCTGGGCTTAGTGAAGAAGCCCTTCCCCCCGGACCCTGCTGACTGTGCTGGTCCCTGTGGTGGGACATGACCCCTCCCTTAGGATGACTGTCCCTGGGAGGACGGTGGTACCTAGTCATCCCCACTGGCTTCCATTCTGTGCAGAAATGTGTATTCTGAGCCTAATGCTGTCCTTTTCATCCCCAGTTCTGGTCATTAAATGTGTGTGGAGCAGGTGCTTGGCAGGCGGGCATCAGATCTCCAAAGACAGGGTCCATGCCATGTGGCCAGGGCCCCCCGGGCTCCCTCTGGGAGCAGGTACTGTGTTATCTACACAGGAACTCAGAATGGTCCCTCCCACCCTGACACTTCCCCGTTCGTTCATTCATGCATGTATCGGGCACGTTTGTGGAGCTGATTTATTTTATGATCTGTCTCCTCTTGCACCCCATAGGCTTCCTGAGAGCAGGAATCCGGGGCTCTTTTATAGTTTGACCATCCAAAGCACCAACCACAATCCCTGGAACGCCAGAAGCACCCAGTGAGTATCTGAGGAACGAATGAATGAGTGAGTGAGTGAGCATCTGTTCCGAAGGCCGGGCCTGCTCGAGGTGCTGGAGACGGGACAGCACCCGCACAGGGTTTACAGTCTTGCAGACAGACATGAGCCACACGTTTTCTAAAAATACGGCGCAGCCTGGTCCTCCACAATCCCAGGGAAGGTGACTGAGTCGGCGTCCATCCTGTCTGGGGCTCCTCCTGAAATATGGATCCGGGAAAAGTGAGAGGCGGGAGGAGGGGAGCAGGGGGATGCCTCTCACAGATGAGAGAGAACCACAGGCTTCTAGAAGGTGAGACCCAGAGGGAGCTGATTGTGAGACAGGAGAGGCAGAGAAACCGGTGTGTGGGTCCCCTGTGAGGGACTGCAGCGGCCTCAGGGCCTTTGGCTCAATCCCAAGAGACTCATCCAGGGCAGAGGGGGGCCAAACCAGCTCCCAGGCCTCCTGCTTCACCAGGAAAGCATGACCGAGGTCTATGAGGCGGCCGTGAGAAGACATCGCAGCAAGAGAGGAAGACTGAGATCATCAGAGAGAAGCTCAGGGCACCGCACAGAAACGGCAACAAAACAAGATAGCGTGGACGGATCCGGAGAGGGGAGGAGCTGCCTGCACGCAGGACGAGCGGAGGGCTGCGGAGAACACGAGGCTGGGGGTAGGGAACACAGGAAAACTAGGAGGTGAAGGAAGTTTTCAAAAATTCAATAGATTTAGAAAACAAAGTTAAGGAAGTCTATCAGAATGTGGGAAGAAGTCAAAGAGCAAACACATGAGAGAAAAGAATAAGAGACAGGGAGGGATGACGCCCAACGCCCAGTAACCCGTGGACAGGAGCCACAGGAACTAAGTGCATGTGGAGGAGGAGTAAGCACCTGTGACATGTTGTATGACGTGCAAAACATTGTGCATACATGACATACAGCACAGTGGACAGTGTAATATAAAAACACAGTGGAGGACATGCACGAACACTGTGGATAGGGCAATATAAAAACATAATACAGAACATGCATTAACACAGTGGATAGGGTAATATAAAAACATAATATAGAACATGCATGAACACAGTGGATAGTGCAATACAAAAACATAATATAGAAGATGCATTAACACAGTGGATAATGCAACATAAAAACATAATTAGAACATGCTATAACACAGTGGATAGGGTAAGAGAAAAACAATATAAAACATGTACTAACAGCAGGTCTGTCTCTGTGTGCATATATGTATACATATACATCTTTGGGTTGAAAATGCCCATGGAGGTTTCCACAGAATTAATATTTTAAAATGTCTAGATGTCATTAGAAAATCACTGAACATCCGAGATAAAAGGGTCACAATTACCACAGCAGTTCTACAGAAAGAAAACAAAAGTCACCTGCACAGTAACACAAACTCAGTGAGTCTCTCTCATGGTAGGGTCAGATTTTAAAAGACAGAGAGCAATTCCTTTAAAATGTTGAGGGAAAAACAATTCAAGGTAACACTGTACAACTTGGCAACCTATCAATCAAGTTTGAAGGGCAAGAACAGAATTTTCAACACGAAAGGGATCTGGAAGGCTTTTATTAGGAGGTTGTTTTTGGCTATGCTTCAGCCAGTGTGATCGTGAACTCGGAAAGGTGGAGATAATCCATTCCGGAAACGTGGCTCCCAGCCAGCAGAGCGATGGCACGAAGTTCCAGCGTCACAGCCCCAGGGAGGAGCTGCTGAGAGTATAGAAATCAGGAAGATGGATGCTGTGAGGAGTGAGAGGCCTCCAGGGAAAAAAGACGAGAAACAGAATAGAAAAGTACAGTGAAGAATGTGGAGAACATCTTGGCAATGCATAAGAGAAAGAAAATGGGGACTGGCTGGATGAACAGGCAGAAGTGCACAAGAAGGTCGCCATCTAATCTCTGGCAAACTACAGAGGGGCATGATTGGGAGCACTCGGAGAGCGGTCAAGGCGCGGGTTTCACTCTGATATTAAAATACGGCACCAGTGACTTTCAATGGAACAACATCTACTTAATTATACTATTGAAAACCTACACAGTGAGTATCCCTTATATGAAAGGCTTGCAACCAGAAGCATTTCAGATTTCAGGTTTTTTCCCAGTTTTGAAATATTTGCAGAATTATATATTGGTTGACCATCTCTAGGCTGAAAATCTGCATTCCAAAATGCTCCAAAGTCTGTGACTTTTTGAGTGACAGCAGGATGCTCACAGGAGAAGCTCACTGGAGTCTTTGGGATGAGGATGCTGCATCTGTGTCTGTGTGTTTATTTATTTACTCATTAACCTGTAGGATACGTCTAGGAACAAAACTAGAAAATCTGGTGATCCCTGTAAAAGCGAATATAATTATGAACACCCTTGAAAACAGAAAGGGAAAACTGACAGAAGTTAGGACTCAGAAAGTTGAGGAAATAGGGACGTCGATCTCTGCCTGTTATAAAAAGGAAGGTCAATGCTAGGAAGAAACTGCATCAACTAACAAGCAAAATAATCAGCTAACATCATAATGACAGGATCAAATTCACACATAACCATATTAACCTTAAATGTAAATGGGCTAAATGCCCCAATTAAAAGACACAGACTGGCAAATTGGATAAAGAGTCAAGACCCATCAGTGTGATGTATTCAGGAGACCCAT
>NW_012100843.1:251964-254353 GCF_000951045.1 Mandrillus leucophaeus | reverse complement strand
TGGACACAGGGTGGGGAATATTGCACACCGGGGCCTGTTGTGAGGTGGGAGGAGGAGGGATAGCATTAGGAGATATACCTAGTGTAAATGATGAGTAAACAGGTGCAGCACACCAGCATGGCACATGTATACCTATGCAACAAACCTGCACATTGTACACATGTACCCTAGCACTTAAAATATAATAATAAAAAAAGAAAAAAGTATATGCACACAAACATATATATATATACATGCACATATATATGTGCATATATATATATAGAAGGTCACCTTTTTGTGAAACTCATCATGTTACTGAAGAAGAATGAGGGGCTTAAGTGTTTTATTTACCCTGTGACTTATTTAAAGACTAGTTAGTTTTGAATATCTAACGTTATAAAATACCCTTGTGTGGGGCTGTACAAGATTTTGGTTCACCTGCATGATAGGAACAATCGCCAACTCACTCATGCCTTTCCGCACTCACGCCCTGTGAGTGTCCCTCCCACGCTGACCCTGGACTTCACCATGGACCTGCACTGACCAGTGAGACAGGGGCGAATGTTGCATAAGCAGAGGCTTAAACACTGCAGGCACAGCCAGGTGCAAAGGCTCACGCTTGCCATCCCAGCATTCTGGGAGGCCGAGGTGGGTGGATCACTTGAGGTCAGGAGTTGGAGACCAGCCTGGCCAATGTTGCAAACCCTGTCTCTACTAAAAATACAGAAATGAGCTGGGTGTCGTGGTGTGCACCTGTAATCCCGGCTATTTGGGTGGCTTGAACCCGGGAGGCAGAGGTTGCAGTGAGCCAGGATTGTGCCACTGCACTCCAGCATTCCAGACTGGGCAACAGAGTGAGACTCTGTCTCAAAAACAAACAAACAAACAATGTACATGCACACTGGGGTTGTCCTCTCTATTGTTCCTAAAACCAACCCTGCAACCTTAATGTGAGAAACATGGTCCTGATGTGAGGGGTACGTGACCAGACACCCTCTGCTCACCAAGACGCATGTAAGTGATAACCATCCTCAGCCTGTCGGCCACCAGGCAAAATGGCAGCTGACCTGATGCACAAGGGACACATTATTAACTCGTGATTTGTGGGTCAGTAATTTGAGCTGGGCTCGAAATAACAAAATCATGAGTTACATAAACAGCCATTATTCGAAACCACTCTATTTGGGGATGGTTTGCTATCCCACAAAAGCTAAGGTTTTGGCTGTGCAGCAACAAACAATGAAAACTATCTTCCTTTTACAGGATGTCAACAGCCATCGTCTAAAACTGACACACCCGGAGATCAGGATATCAACTGTGTCATTATAACAGAAAAGTTAACTCACAAAAGTGCAAAACGTAAAATAAAAGTTGCATCGATTGGAAGAGGCTGCCTGGGGGTGGGGGCCCGGGGTCCTGGGGCAGGAGGCCCTCGCTCATCACCAGCCGTCTCCCTCCGTGGGAGGGTACAGGCACATGCGTAGAAATAAGTATGAAAAGGTGTGACCGTGAAGCATGAGAAATGCCAGGAGCAGACGTGTCAGGTGCTCCCACATGGAACAGGCACCTGCTTTCCTCCCGGGGGTTAAGGGAGTTCATCCAGGGGAGAGGGAGGTTTACGTTCAGAGCAGGCAGCTCTGGGGGAGTGGAGCATGCAGAGTTGGGGGTGCTTTGGGGGTAGGTGGGGAGAGGCCTCTCAGCAGCTGGCTAAGATTCTTTAAGGTGCGCTGGAAGAAACTGCAAGAAACGTCATGACCCCATGGTTGAGGTGGAGGGGCAGCTAGAGTTTGTCTCCAGAGTAGACGGCAGTGAGCTCTCCAGGTGGTAACCCCTTCCAGCCATGGCCAGGACTTGAGTCTCAGTAACGCCCAGGGTGCCGTGGAACTCCCTGGAGGACTGCCAGGTGGGGAGGGCTTCCAGAGCTCACAGTCATTGAAATCCTGGCCCCGGCTGAAAGAGTTTTATCCGTGGACGAAGTCACCTGTGCACTTTCAACAGTGCCATGGACTAGTGGGCCCAGGTGTCCCCCAGTCGAGAGAAGACTTCAGCAACTGCCTAGATTCTCCATGCCGCCACCCCCTAGATGGGCAGGGAACTGTGAAATCCCATGTTCATGGGCACAAGCAGGGCCAGGTGTCTTCCTGCTGAGGACACTGGGGAACAGGAGGGGCATCAGTAACAGAGGCAGATGCTGCAGGGGGACCGGGCGGGAGTGTGCTGGGCACAGGGGATTTGGGGAGCCCCTCAGCTGCTGGACGGCACCTGGACAAAGCCCAGCTTCACCCAAGAAATGGGCTTGCTGCGGTGCTCCCCAGCCACAGATCTTGGCTGATGGGAGCCTGGTGGGGCGTTCTGAGCTCCTGAAAGGGTCTCATTGGCATTGCTGCCACCAGTGTGCAGAGCAGGG
>NW_012100843.1:250654-251514 GCF_000951045.1 Mandrillus leucophaeus | reverse complement strand
ATGTTTAACGTGGGTTCTTTTCTATTTCCTAAGTGTCTCGGCTGGGTTGAGAAATAAAGGGAAAGAGTACAAAAGAGAGAAATTTTAAAACTGTGTGTCTGGGGGAGATATCACATGTCGGCAGGTTCCATGATGTTCCCCGAGTTGTAAAACCAGCAAGTTTTTATTAGCAATTTTCAAAACTGGAGGGAGTGCGCGAATGGGGTGTGGGTCACAGAGATCACATACTTCACAAGGTCAGAAAATATCTCAAAGCAAATGGAGGCAGGCGAGATCACAGGACCACCGGATGAGGTGAAATTAGAATTGCTAATGAAGTTTCGGGCACCCATTGTCATTGATAACATCTTATCAGGAAACAGGGTTTGAGGGCAGACAACCTGTCTGACCACAATTTATTAGGTGGGAATTTCCTCCTCCTAATAAGCCTGGGAGCACTATAGGAGACCGGGGCTTATTTCATCCCTTCAGCTTCAACCATAAAAGGTGGGACGCCTTAAAGGGGCCCTCTATAAGCCTACCTTCAGGGTGCATTCTCTTTCTCAGGGATGTTCCTTGCTGAGAAAAAGAATTCAGCAATAGTTCTCCTATTTGTTTTGAAAGCTCTGTTCCGTCCAGCTCACCAGCGGCCAGTTCAAAGTTACCTCTCTTGTTCCCTGAACATCGCTGTTATCCTGTTTTTTTTTTAAGATGCCCAGATTTCATATTGTTCAAACACACATGCGCTACAAACAATGTGTGCAGTTGACACAATCACAAGGTCCTGAAGCGACATTCATCCTCCTCAGCTTATGAAGAAGATGATGACAGGATTAAGAGATTAAAGTAAAGACAGGCATAGGAAATCACAAGGATATTCA
>NW_012100843.1:238017-246034 GCF_000951045.1 Mandrillus leucophaeus | reverse complement strand
AAAATAATAATTTTTTAAAAGAACTGAGAAGTTGAAGTCGACGTTAGCTTCCTAAGAGCCCACGGTCACTTCCCTTGAAGAGGGCTTCCCTCCCTCGAACCTTCTGCATTTCC
The DNA here is from genome assembly GCF_000951045.1 of Mandrillus leucophaeus. Taxonomy (NCBI): domain Eukaryota; kingdom Metazoa; phylum Chordata; class Mammalia; order Primates; family Cercopithecidae; genus Mandrillus; species Mandrillus leucophaeus. The sequence continues at coordinate 245,921 of NW_012100843.1, read as the reverse complement.
ACCCAAAACGAGGGGCGGCTCTCCGGGGGCAGGGGCAGGAAATGTGACCAAGCCTGCAGCTCACGGCTCTCCCTGGGAAACCACGTGTCATGCCCACAGGCTGCTGCCCCGTGGCTCTCTGGTAACTTTCAGTGGCAACAGCCCAGACCAGGGAGGGGCCTTCCCGAGGGGCTCCTGCCACTGCTCCTAGGTACAGGTTAGTGTATCATCCTTATAAAGAGTTGGTCAAGTTCGGAGTTGGCGGAAGGGGTGCAGTGGGTGGGAAGTGCACGTGGGGCCTTTGTATCAGAGTTCTGTGGGTTGCAGGGCCTCATGGAAGGGCTGGCCAGGAGTCCCAGAGGCCTCGGGTGGATGGGAGTGTAGGTGGGAAGAGTTCCCACAGCAGGCAGCGCCAAGGAGCAAGGCCCAGGGCCCTTGGCTGAGTTGACGGGAATGATAGGGATAAACAAAGGCCGAGAGCCCCCAAGTGCTGGGTCTTCTGGAAGGACTGAGGCTCTGGTGAGACACAGAGCACCAGTCCTGCTGGGTTCATGAGAGTCACAGCCTTGGTTGGGCTCCTCCTGGCTGCAGGGCCCATCCGCTGGCTGGAGGGGGATTGCACCTCAGCCAGGCGGCATGGCTCAAAGCCTAGCGGGGAGATGGCACCTCGTGCACGACAGTGGCAGAGGGGTGGCTGCACTCAGTGAAGCTTTCTCGGGGTAGCACAAGCTGAGTGCTGGAGGACAAGTGATTGTTGGCCAGAAGCATGGCGAGTACTATGAGGGAAGGCTGGGGGCCAAGGGGCTCAGGAAGTGCTGAGCAAGGAGAGAAGAGAGGCAGGTGCATGCAGGAGATGGTGGTCACGCTGGACCGGGAGGGGTCTGCTGGCCAGGCTGGGTGGGACCCAGTGATGGAGCTGGGAGGTGGGTAGGGCAGGCCCCACATGACTGGGACGGCACACTACAGTCTCCACGAGGATGCGGAAAGGATGGTGAGCGGAGGTGTTTCCCAGTTGGAGAAGGATGGCAAAAAACAGAGGACAATTTAGGGGCTTGTGAATCTCCTCCTCTCCCTCTCCTGCCCCACAGGGAGCTCCTCCTCCGGTGATGGGTGCCTGCCTGAGCCGGAACTCCGGGATCAGTCAGGGATGTGGCAGAAGTCCGTAGCAAAGGAGCTTGGTCCAAAGAGGAGGAATCGGGTAGCCACCTTCCAGCCTTGAGGCTGGGCTACCCCAGGTGTGAGACGGCCGCCCAGCCACACACCCCCACAAGGCATCCTCCTGCCAGGAGCATAGAGGTGGGGGTCACACACTCAGGGAACAGGACTATGAGACTCAGAATTGAAACCAAATAGCAGGTGTCCCCTCAGCCGAGCCCCCGGGCTGTTGCACAACAGAGTCCCAAACTCGTGGGGTGAGATGTGTAGGGAGGGGCGTATGCCAGCTCGTTCAGCAGCCACCAAGCCCGGGTGCCACAGTGCCCTCCCAAAACAGGGAAGTAAACTGAATTAAACACATATGCACACACGCGTGCACACACGTCCACACCACACACAGCGATGGGCACATTTTCACTGGAGGTGGTGGCCCATGCTGTGCCTACTCCAAGGTACCCTGTGCTGGGCAGACACAAAGTGGCTTGTATGTGTATATTAGTTTCCTCTAATTACTATAAATTGAGTATTAGATGTTCGAGTCTTACACATTCGCCACAGCAAATTATATCCTCACCTTCCTTTCTACCATTATCCCATTCTGAAACATCCATATGTAATCAGCATTGCCTACCAGCCCCAGGCTGTGTTTAATTCCTATTCTGTCCCCAGGAGCTCCTTCCTTAAGTGTCCTCAGTCAAGAACCAAGTGATTCTTGAACTCTGGCAAGACCCACCCCTGGTCGGGCCCCTGGAGCTTAGGAACGTGAGATAAGGCTTTTGTGGCAAGGAGTTATCAGATGGTGAGAAGGACAAGGCAGAGCAAATGTGGTGAAAAGGACCCTGGATGAATGACCGCCCTCAAGGATGGCAGCACACCCAAAAGATTTTAGAGCAGATGAGCTTTCCCTTCTGTGTCCCCATTGTCCATCCTTGATCAGTTCACACATCTGGTCCATTTACCCTTTTCCAAACGGTTCTCAAACCTGATTCTCAAACAAGGCTCTCTCTCCATCCCCACCTCCTATTAGATCACTCGCTCACAAATACTGTAAATTCACACCCACACGCCCACATGACTCAAGTACACACACGCACAGACACATGCACACACATGACTCACACACACACAGGTAAACTCACACACACACTGTAAATTCACACCCACAGTCCCACATGATTCGTACACATGCACACACACACGACACACACACTACTCATACATGCACACACACACATGCACACACGACTCATACGTGCACACACACACGTACACACACAACACACACGACACACACACTGATAAATTCACACACACATGACATACACTCACATACGCTGGTAAACATACCCACACACCCACATGACACACACACACACAACTCACATACACACAACTCTCTCACACACAACTCACACACATGACTCACACACTGATAAGTTCACACCCACAGGACACACACACACACTACTCACACATGACTCACACACACACACACGACACAGATGCCATCCAGAACCTGGACCCAGGCCTTGGCAGGAAAGGTCAGAGCTGTGACAATGACAGAAAGGTCTCCATGTCCCTAGCACTGAGGCTGTATTAATTATGAACTTGAGAAGTCACAAAGCAAACCAGGCTGATCTCCCTCTGCCCTCCTTGGCTCCGAGGGCCACACTCCACCCGTCAGCCACACCTGGGCCCAGTACCTTCCTGTAGCCTTGCCTCCCCCACACAGGCCAACGGCGCTTTCCCGGCATCCCCTAGACTCTCTCTGCCTTGGCCTGTGTCTGGCTGGAGGGCCATCTGGGCCTAGTTCGGGGCAGGCAGGAAGACGGAATGAGACGGAATGAGAGTCCTCGTGCTGCCCTCAGATACATGCAGCTGAGAGTCCGTGGGAAAAACATAACTTTGTTCCTTGAACAGGACATTGAACCTGCACTAGGCTTTCTCTCCAAGTCTCCGGCAGCGCTGAGCCCCCAATGCCATGGGGTGTCACACCCAGCAGAGGCTCCTTCGGCTCCCATCACAGTCTCCCCAACCTGTGCTCACATTCAGTCTTTGTCTCAGAGTCGGCTTCTGACTAGAGGTGCCCAGCCCTGCAGCTCATACTCATCCCTGGAATGGTGCCCCAGGCCAGCCCTCAGCAGGACCGAGCCGCCCCCGGGAGAGGCAGCATGTGATGGAGCTGACCTGGTACACAGAGGCGATGCCTCTGACTTGGGGCACTGAGTCCTAAGAGAAGAGGTTCCCTCTCGCGCTCACTTGTAAACAGCCAGAACCCTAATGCTGGGAATCCAGCAGGGACTCAGCGAAAGCGGGGCGGCTGACTGGTTCATCAGGTGTGGCGGCGGGGCGGGGGTTGGGACAAAATGATTTATTTACAAAAGCTCAGGTTTACTTTTCGCATCATGCTAGAGTCCATTGTCTTAAGCAAATATAAGTGATTGTTCCTGCCTTCTTAGCAGAGGCAATATCACTGTTGAAGAAAGAAAAATAAAGGGAATACAGCAAGCTCTGGAAAGCCATGTGGCTGCCCCAGCATAGGAGATTCCACGGCCCTGACAGTGGCTCCCCCCGGGTCCCCAACAGCTGTGTAAAGCAGCATCCCTGAGTCCCGGGAGGACAGTGGCCCTCTCTAACCATGGCAAACGCACACCGGGGTCCTTGCAGCCCAGTAGCACGTTTCTTTCTTTCTTTTTTTTTGTAATTATTATACATTTTGTTCTTTTTTGAAAGTCTCAGAAGTAAGCTTTCTTTCTACTTGTGCAAACTTTCAAACTCTGTATCACCAGTCAAAACTGAAGTCATGCATGCACTCTCCCGCTCCTGGTTCTGCCTGGCTGGGAGCTGCATGGGTTTGACAGTCACACTCGCTGGCTCACACATTACTGGCTTGCTTAACCTGAGCAGCCAAGGCTGTGTTCCCCTCCTTTTCAAATCGTTGCAGGAAAGCACAAGCATTCCGCCTGGCAAACAAGAACCTGAGGAGAGAAAGCAGCACTCTCTGCTTGTGCACAGAATAACTCAAACACCGTCTCCTCCCAGCAAAGACAGCTCAGCTCCCAGAAAGGAGCACACACCTGCCCCAGCATTCAGAAAGAACGCAGGAGCAAACACCATTCGGGGCAGCCAGGGACACCTTGGAGGAATAAAGCCGCACAATTTGAGTCACAGGGCACCAATGAGGTACCACAGACCAGGCAGGAGCCCAGCCCGACTCACGTGAAGCTGCATGCTGCGTGCACACCTGACGGGGGCTGGCAGAACCCACCTTACTCCCCTGCAGATCCTCCCGGAGGCTGTGCACAGAGAACCACCAGACACTGAGACTGGGTGGGGCTTCTGCAACTGGTCTGTAGGTTCATAATCTTCAAGAAGTAAAATGGAATTGCAAGTGCTTCATGCCTCACAGATGCAGGCTAATCTGTCACGCACTGAGCCAGAGCCTTTGAGAGGTTTGCAGATGTTCACTTGAGGTGGAGGGATCACGGGCTATTTTCCTTTTCTTATTTATGCTTCTTCCCTTCTTTCCTCAGGGTTCTAAGTCAGTGCTAATCAGACCCTCCACAGGGAAAGGTGGCCGGTATATCCTAGTTGGGGAATCTCATTCTAAGAACACAGGGAATCCTGAGGGAACACGTGGGTTGTGAACCAAGTGCTGACCGTCACTCATCGCCTGCCCAGGTGTAGCTGGAGCCAGTCTTGAGCTGCAGCAGGGAAGGGATGGTGAACTGGTGGACAGCGGCCGCCTGCCCGAGGCCTGCCCTAAAGCAGCCTCTTCGCCTCTCTTCCTCCTAGCCCGGGAGCCCAGCGCCCTGTTAGCTGACTTCTTAGGGAGTGAGAAGTGCTGCCTGCTATGAGCTCACTCAGCCTTCTGGTCATCCACATTTACTAAACTTTCAGCTGCCTGGAGAGCATTGGACACCCGGGGTCTCCTTCTTAGCTGGACGGTCTCCCAAGCCACATTGCTCTTTCTCAAGCCCCGTGTGACATAGGACACGCCGGGCACGTAAAGTCCTTCTCTCTGCAGCTCTCTCATTTCACCACCAGCACCAGGCTCCGCTTCCCACCTGTGCTGCTAGATGGCTCATGCCTGGGAGAGTTGAGGCCCAGCCAAATTCTCCAGCTTGTGGGAACATTATTACGCTCTCAAGCCGTGGGTCCATCTCAGGGAACCCACTCACCTTTGGTATATGGTGCTCCTTTCAAGGCACTGAGAAATTCCAGGAAACATAATGGCAGCAGAGGGGTCCAGATTTCACACTGCCACCCCCTCGTTCCCCAGGAGCTCTGCCATGGCCCTGACCACTCCCACGCCCCTCTGCCCAGGCCAGCAACCCCAGCTCACGGGGCTGCCAGCCTGTGCTGGGAGCCAGTCCTGACTTTCTGCCCCCTTTCCCCCTGCCCCTCCTCCCAACCCAGCTCAAAACAGCCCCTCTCGCTCTGCTGCTTCCTTCGCTGAGAATCCTTGCAGTCACAGACCTCAGGCCAGCCCCCAGGCCCTGCTGTCTCCTGCTCTCTGCAGACCCTATGCAGTCTGCCAGCCACCTCCAGGAAGGTACATGCGCTCTGAGCCAGCCGCCCTCACCCAGGCTCACGGGTCTCCTTTCTTCTTCATACCTCAGTTTCTGCTGTGTTCCGGATGGCTGATGGCACTGGAAATGGAGCTGCTGGAAAGACTGTTAGCAGAGACTGTTAGCAGAGACTGTTAGCAGAGACTGTTAGCAGAGCTGATCAGAGGAGATGCCGAAACGGAAGGTACCATGAAGGGTAGAAGCAGTAAGAGGTTTTCACCGCTTCTTACTTAATGCTGTTCTTCTGACCCTCTCCAAGGTCCCTCAAATAAACTTCATTCATGTGCATATGAGAACACGCCTCCTTTTCTTATTGTTTTTATTGTGGTAAAATATACATAACACGAAATTTACTGTCTTAACCATCTTGAAGTGTACAGTTCAGTGGCATTAAGCACATTTGCAGTACTTAATGCCAGCCGTCACCACAGCCCACACTCTGAATTATTTTACCTTCCCAAACAGAAACTGTACTGGTTCAACACTGACTTTCTCTTCCCCTTCCCCCAGTCCCTGGCAACCACCCTTCTGCTGCCTATCTCTGTGAATCCGATGGGGGGCCTCAGATAAGTGGAATTCTACAGGCTTGTTTCACTGAGCATCGTGTCCTCAAGGTTCATCCATGCGGCAGCAGGTGCCAGCAATTCCTGCTTTTTAAGACTGAATAATATTTCACTATATAGATATGCCACATTTTCTTTATCTATGCACCCATCAATGGATGCTTGGATCACTTTCATCTTTTGTGGAATAATAAATAATGCTGCTACGAACATGTGTACTCCAGTAGATATCTGTTTGAGACCCTGATTCCAATTGCTGAGTCCCATGGTAATTCCACGTGTAACTGTTTGAGGACCTGACGCACAGTTTTCCACAACTGTAGCTACTCTGAAGCACCAATGTTGCTTTAGGGATATTTGTTCAAAGCAACTCCCACACAGTCTCTAGAAGTTTAAGCATGGAGCGCAAAATGTCAGCTTTCTCTCACCCAGACCCCTGGATGGAACATGGGCCTGAAATGTCAGCTTTCTCTCATCCAGACCCCTGGGCGAACGAACACAGGCCTGCATGCTACTGAACACAGGCTGTCCTCCCCCAGGACATGGATCTCATTCATGCACCAAAGGGGTCTATTTGAGTGTGGGGACCGGAAGACTCTCCAGTGTGAGCTGCGGACCGGTCGTCTCCAACGAGTGCCCATCAGGGACCGCCTCCTCCACCGAATCCTGAAGCACATGTCACTCGCTGCTTCTGACGGCCGCCCACCATGGATACTATTTCCAACAGTGCTGTTATCACAAATGAAATAAAGTGGCCTGGCCCGGGAAGCAGCTGCTGCTCCTGTTGCAGTGAGTATTCTATGACAATGTCCTGTCTGTGGCTACAGCAACACGATCTGCACAGCGACCAGCCTCCTCGCACAATGCTTTCATTAAAGCAGCCATGGGTGACCTCCTTCCTCCCTGATCTGTCTACAGACCAACTATTTCCCCACCCTCCTTTCAGGGGCGCGTCTAAATCTGGCTCCTGCTTGAAGACCACAGGGACCCCCAGGGATGGCAGCACGTACCACTGTGTGCCTCAGTGAGGCCCTGGCGCCTTCCCTCTGGGTCGGTCAGAGACTCTCCCTGAGGGTTCTCAGCACAGCAGGCATCCAGCCTCTCATCGGCTCTTGGCCTGTGCCTGCCAGGCAGGCACAGCCGAAGTTATCCAGTGTCCCTTTAGCCCCGGGAGCCCGGCCACCATCACAGCCACTGGGTTATTGATTTTAGCGCAGTGGCTCTATAGACGGACAGGAATTACAGCTGGTGGGTGGGACTGCCAATGGTGCAGAAGACAGACATCCTGGGGAAATCCTTGGCAAAGGATTGCTGAGTTCCACCCTCACTCTGCCCCTCACTTGTATTGGGTTTTAGGTAAACTGGTCTTCAGTGGCCTTTGACCCTGCCCCCCAGCTTTAAGTAATGGAATCAGTTGTCCGGAATCCACAGGCCTTTCAGCTTGAAAATTTTGGGTTCTGGGAAACTCGAATCCCTAAAGATTGTGGTGACTGGGGCACGATCACCTCACTCTCTGCCTGAGCTTCCCATTAGAGATTCCGGTTAATGCTGAGCTGAGCAGCATATTCGGGGGCTGGGTGATGCAGCATCCGCCGTGCTGAACGCTTCCTATGTTTGTCTGTTTGTTAGGACCGGG
>NW_012100843.1:234422-235683 GCF_000951045.1 Mandrillus leucophaeus | reverse complement strand
AGAAAGAAAGAAAGAAAGAAAGAAAGAAAGAAAGAAAGAAAGAAAGAAAGAAAGAAAGAAAGAAGAAAAGAAAAGGAAGAAGGAAAGAAGGAAAGAAAGGGAAAGGAACACAAGAAAGAAAGAAAGAAAGAAAGAAAGAAAGAAAGAAAGAAAGAAAGAAAGAAAGAAAGAGAAAGAAAGAAAGAAAGAATGAAAGAGAGAGGGAGGGAAGGGGGAAGGGGAGAGAGAGAGAAAGAAAGAAAGAGAGAAAGAAAGAAAGAGAGAGAGAGAAAGGAGGGAGGGAGGGAAGAAGGGAGAGAGAGAGAGAAAGAAAGAGAGAGAGAGAAAGAAAGGAGGGAGGGAGGGAAGAAGGGGGAGAGAGAAAGAAAGAAAGAAAGAGAGAGAGAAAGAAAGAAAGAAGAAAGCAAGCTCTGTGAGTGACTGGAAAAGGAGCAGGCTCTGCTGGGCCTATCAACGTGCAGAAGGGAGTGCTGTCCCTGGAGTCAGGGGAATTGCTGTGTTGGGTGCAGGCAGGGTGGGGATGGAAAGATGAGACCTCTGCTGATGACCCACTGCCTGGGAGGGGCCAGCCTGGTAAACAGACCCCTGTGAAGCGGAGGCCAAGGGACACCCCGTCCCCTGGGAGGGCAGCCAGGACCAGCCTTCCCGCCTGTGTTGACGCCACTCTGAAAGAGAAGTCCGGTTCACGGCTGAATCCGGACCTGGTCACGGGTTCTTTACGTTTTGTGTGGCATCTTAGTTAAGCTAAATCTCGTGCAAGGCACCGAATTCCGTGCAAGCTTTATGACTGTGGGCTCTTTCCAACACACAGCCTGCTCCTTCAGGGTCAGGGTAGTGCCATATTAACTCTCCCAGATGAGTGTATCTGGGTACCCAGACAGCTTTTCACGGTGCCTTAAGCAGAGTTCGAATAATACAAACCCCGGTTTCTCCACAGAGCCACTACCTATACTTTGGGCCAGATGATTCTACCACGGGGGCTGGCTGGGGGTTGTAGGATTGTGGCACCTTCCCTGGCTTCTACCCACCAGATCCCAGTAGCAACCCTCAAGTCATGACAACCAAAACACACGTATAGTCCCACTGCCAAATATCCTCTGGGGTGCAGAACTGTCTCCAGTTGGGGACCACGTGGAGCTCTGAGGTTACTGACTTTTATACCAAAGCCAGGGATGTAAGTACAACAGTCAAGCTCACTTATATAAAGTGGGAATTATCTTCCAAATAAAAACAGGGTAATTCTTCTGTAGATAAATTAAAG
>NW_012100843.1:230818-232917 GCF_000951045.1 Mandrillus leucophaeus | reverse complement strand
GGGTTCTGGGAAACTCGAATCCCTAAAGATTGTGGTGACTGGGGCACGATCACCTCACTCTCTGCCTGAGCTTCCCATTAGAGATTCCGGTTAATGCTGAGCTGAGCTGCATATTCGGGGGCTGGGTGATGCAGCATCCGCCGTGCTGAACGCTTCCTGTGTTTGTCTGTTTGTTAGGACCGGGCTGAGTGGGTGTGGGATGAATGTCTGTGGAGCAGGGCAGCCATCTCTGCACTGTCTTACAGAGAACACAGAGAACTGTCAACCAACACCCCAGAGCGTCGTTGAAGAGGGTCGTAGCCACAGAGCACAGGTGTGACTGGATGCCGTTCTTAACAAAGAGTCAATGAGAGGTGAATTTGTGCCAAGAATCGTTCCTGGTACCAGGGCCTCAGTGGTGAATAGATACGGGAGCACCCGGCCCCTCAGGGTCTGACATGCCAGTGTGGGAGAGAAAATAGGCCAGGAATTGACACTGAAGAGAATTGCAGGTGATGATAAATGCTGAAAAGCAAACACAACAGTGAGGAGAAGGAGTTCGTTCCATGGGCCACTTCAGGATGGGAGGACTAGGGCCGTGTGCTGGAGCTGAGGCCTGAACAGTGGAGGAACCACCGGCCGGTGGGACAAGGCGTTATATGACTTCATACAAACAAATGCTGCACAAAAGTGAACAGGATGGTACCACCGCTGCACATACCAGCAGGGACGACTGTAAAGAAAGCACGTATCTGAGTGAAAAGTCCATTGCGAAGAATGCACAAACAATGCTAACATTTATGTGAAATTAACAAAAACTGAAGTATGCAATATATTGTCTAGAGATAATGCATGTGGTAAACATATTTTTTTAAAAGATAGCAAAGGAATGATTGGCACATCTTCAGGGGAGCAGTGACCTCTGGGGTGAGCGGGAGGCGAGGCTGGGGGCAGGGGCTGGGACACTGGAAACATCAAGTTTCTTAGACTCAGAGGGAGGCACTGGGTGTCTATTGTATTAGTATTCTCTACACTGGACATAACCTTATGCATGCTGTGGCCCGCATGATATATTTCCATATTTTTTCTTCAAAGAGGGTGAATTGGAGCTAACAGTGGAGATGGCTAACATAAGTGCAGGGTGATTCTCAGGGAAGGCACAGGGAATGGAGCAGCTCAGAAAGAACGCGAGGTCCCAGGAGCATCGTTCCTAGATGAGTGAGCCAGACCATGCTCATGAGAGTGATTTCCCTGTGAAAGCCGCTCTCCCCTTTGGAGCCCAACAACGGGGTCTCCATTTGGGAAAGTCTGCACCTTATATGCCTAAACGTAATAATGCCAGCTCAGACACTTGTGGTTGCATTCTCAGTAAGAATTCACTAATCATGCATAACAAACTATGCAAAGGGGTTTTGTTGGTTTGTTTGTTTAAATCCAGTAAGTTTTCCACTAGAGGTAACTCAATCCTCCACTAGAAATGAACACGTCTTTCCCGCACAAGCCCGATGAGTTTCAGGAATCTTGAGGTATAAGCAATTATATTGTTACAGTATTTTTGTCTCTGAAAATCTTTAAAACGTTAATATGTATTATGACATTTTTGATTATAGTGGAGGAGGGAACAATTCCTGGGTGATTTAAAAAAAGACCTTATTCCCAAATGTCTGAATTACTGTTGTTATAGAACCTGTTTCAGCATCTGCAGGTTTTGCTAATGAGGAAAGCCGACAGCCACATGAAAGGCTGCATGGTAGAATTCTGGCTTGGAGACTTTCTGACTTGTGTAGCTTGGCTGGTAAGTTACTGATAGAACAAAAAAACAGTCACTTCCCAGCTGTTCTGTGGCAGGACAAAATGTTAAATTTAAACCATTAAATAGTTCTGGAAGCAAAGAACAGGTGGCAAATGGCTTCCCAGGCAGATGGCCCTTTTTAATATCTATTTGGTAGTTACCTGCTCTACCAGAGACTGAAAGTACTCACTCATATTTCACTCTTCTCGCCCGAACGCTTCAGTCATGGTGGGCCAGATTTTAAAAATAAATGTTGTCTTTCTTAAAAGAAGAATCACTTTGGCTGAGCACAATGACTCACGCCTCTAATCCCAGCACTTGGGGAGGC
>NW_012100843.1:213359-229448 GCF_000951045.1 Mandrillus leucophaeus | reverse complement strand
TCCCACTGCCAAATATCCTCTGGGGTGCAGAACTGTCTCCAGTTGGGGACCACGTGGAGCTCTGAGGTTACTGACTTTTATACCAAAGCCAGGGATGTAAGTACAACAGTCAAGCTCACTTATATAAAGTGGGAATTATCTTCCAAATAAAAACAGGGTAATTCTTCTGTAGATAAATTAAAGGTCACAAGCTTTTATAAAATCAGTTTGAATATAGAGCAAACTTGGGAGTGAGCTGTGTTCTTCTGAGTCCATCAGCACCTGCTTCACACTGATGTCCTTCTATTTCCTCTCCCCCAGGCAGAGGCCACTCCCTCCACCCACCCCTCCATGGGATAGCTCATCCTTGTCCTGCCCCTGCCCAGTTCATCTATTTTAAGGGGTGTCGGAAATTTCCTAGGGGGCTGCCTGAGCATTCGCTGAGACCACCCATCAGCAGAGACGACGCCTTGCTCCCATCGTTCTGTGGGGCTCTTGCGGTGGTTTAGGAAACAGCCCTAAGGGTACAGATAGGCCAGCTCTCTATCCTCGCATCTCATCAAGTCTTGGTTTTCAAAAAGTACCCCAGGCACATGTTCGGATGGTTTTCCTCATGGGCATGACAGCCTCGCTCCCAAGTCCAGAGGAGGCTGCCACGACAGCACCACCAGGCAGTCCCACCTCCCGATGGAGCCCTCACCAGGGGCGCCCCTGGCAGCACCGCACCCACCCGTGAAGCCTGGGATGGGCTGCGCTGCTCACAGCTCAGACCTGCTCATCGCCGGTTCAGACCCAGCTTCCTGATGGTATTTCAACCTGCACCCTGTCCTGTGGGGCAGGGTCTCCAGGTCAGATGGATCAATGCCAGCAATGGGAAGGCAATTTTAGGAGCTACCTTCTGAGTAACGCCCCTTTCATCTTCCTGTCAGCCCATTTTTCCAGTTATCTACAGGACAGACAACGTTGGTGCTGGCCTCATTCTAACTGAATGCACATTATAGCAAATTTGATCATGGAACCTTATAAAAGGCAAACAAGAGAGGATGCCTAATTGTTCTGTCACCTTATAAATCATGTAACAGATACGGAAAGTGAGGCTGCCCCTGAGGTACACAGCTTTTGGTTCTAAGATTAATTTTCCTCTGAAAACAGTAAGTCATCCCTAATATATGTCAATGGACTGGTAGCTTTAACCAAATTCTTGACACAGCTGCAATTTATGTTCCACTCCGAGATTATCCATGTGTTTTATTTATTTTCTCCATCACACCCTAAATGCATGTTCACTGACATGCTGAAAGAGAAATACGATTTTGATCTTCAGAATACAATATCCTACTTATCAACTAATTCATCAAGCCAACATAGAAATAGCGAACACCGAAGGTCCATTGTTGAAAAAGACCGTATTATATTTACTAGCAACAAAGTCAACAAACTGCAAACACTCCAAAAATCGGAAAGTCGTGGAACTAGGCTGTTTGTCCTTCTACCATGAACTGGTATGTATATATTTATGTGTGCGTCTATCAGAGTCTAGTGACTTATTTCCTGCTACTCATAATCTAGCAATTAATGATATTAATACAATCTTCCACGGAATTTCTCTACAAGTTTTACCATCTCACATGAAGAACTGAAACCAAAATAATAGAGTAAATCCTCAATTCCTGGGAGTTGGCACTGTCATTCCAAATTAATGGAGATGTTGCTAAGTTTGGAGAAACGGGCATTTCACAAGGGTGTCTGGGTCCCGAAGCATGTAGGTTACAATTAATGGATGGACACGCATGCCTGTGAACACATAGGGGCAACAGAGCTGCAGATGGGACCCAGGGCCTCCCATCTACTCCAAGTGCCTCATCAATGCATCTCACACCTCTCAGGACACCAGAATGGCCACCCTCCCGGCCTCTGCCCTGAGGACATCTCAGAAAGGGAGCACATCCACTGCACTGATGAGCTCAAATGCCTTTGTGGCGGCCCAAGCCTCTCGTACTCCAGGCTGTCACAATGGGTGGGACCCCAGCCCCCGTGTCCAGCACAGGGCCAGAAGGCAAGCCAAGTGGGCGGCCTGCGGGGAGCGGCGTGCAGCTTGGCTCTGGGCTCACACACCAGGCTCCGCTCCAGCACACCAGCCTCCACGTCCTGCGCAAGAAAATCACGACTTCCTGGGGTCCTTGCACTTCCGGACCACGCATGACTCCCCATAAATTCCAGTTAGTAAACAGAAGCCTCATTTCCCCAAACGGAAACTTTCACCTTGGCTTTACAGCAGGAAGTGCCAGGGTGGACCTGACAAGGTGGCTCAGTGGAGTCAGGTCCATTTGCAGGGTCTGAAGTCAAGCAAAGCCCAAACGATCCCAGCTGAATGTTTCCCCCTTAACCGCAGCTGGGCTTCATGTCCCACAGCACCTGGGCCCAGGCCAGTGGCATCTGACCAGGAAGCCTCGGCGCCCTCACTAAGGCAGCACCAGGCACCGGGACTGCGCTGAGCCTACCTGAGAAGGGGGACGTCCGGAGGGGTATTTTGATGGGTGCCAAGGTCAGGAAGTGGCGCGGCTGCACACTGGAGGGGGACGGGCCCCGCAGGCTCTCAGGGTCCATGGAGACCATGGCAGCAGCAGCAGCGGTGGCGATGGTGATGGCAGGGCTGCTGGTCGGCTTAAGGCTGTTATGGCAGCCACCTGCGGAAGAGGGATGCAGAGGGTCAGCAAGGGGATGCCCAGGGCCATGGGTGACAGATGCCCATCTTGCAACTGCAAGATATGAGCCCCTAGAAAACAGGTGAGGGGGCACTACCCCTCTTTAATGGAAGCCCACAGTATGTACCACTGTCCGCAGAACAACTGGTTGTGATGAGTTCTCCATCTGTGAAACGCTGACACACACCCAGCACATATACAGGGCCATGTGATGCTCAGTGAGCCACAAGGCTTACAGTCGACAGGGGACGAGCCAGGATCCAGGTGTCTTACAGAGAAACCACTTGTCCCTGGTGTCCGTGTGCTAAGTACCTAATCAGAAGTTACCATGAACAGAATGCACTGACTTGGAGCAGATGCCGGGCAAGGCCCGGGAGTGCCACATAAGACAGTGGGGGTTTGGAAGAAGGGGCAGCTGTGAGATAGGTTTCCAGAGGGCGCCAGGCTCAGCTGGGCCCTGCAGGGAGTGGCCGGTCACCACACCAGCTGCTGCAGGGGAGAAACCCACACCCAGCTCAGCGTGGGTTGCTCCCTGAGAGGAGTCAGACTGCAAGCATGGAATCGGGCATCTCTTCTAACATCAACGGAAGCATCTGAAAGTTTGCTTCTTCCTCTGCCTTTTCAGTAAAACATTTTTTCTTTTAAAAGACTCCTCAGTTCCCCCAAATAAATGTGGTATCTAAGAAGTATTTTGTAGGTGCCATTTTACATAAATGGTGGAAGCTTAGTCTGGCCAGCTCTGGACAGCAATTTGGAAACATGTTTTTAAAACCTTGATATAATTCACAACTCTTGATCTGGCACGTCCTCTCCTGCGATCCACCCACATGCCCAGTGCCTTAGGATACAGATGTAGAATGTGGAGCTAGAAATATCAGCAAAAGCTGGACAGCTGCACGAAGGATGGTGCACCATGCATGGGATGGTCAACGGTCAGTATGAACACATCAAGAAAGATCATTAGTGCCATAGCGGATGTCTCATGATACAGTAGATAAATAAAACAAGCTAAAAACCATATAGATTCCTACAATGTATCATCATTCAGTCAACCAGTCTTTATTTAGCTGACAAGCACCAGGCATTTTCCAGCTCTAGCTCTTTGGGACAGAGCAGTGAACCAAACACTGGGAAGGCTGGCCTTCGGTGGGGGTCCTCCCAGGGAGGGGAGAGGCAGGGTGCTCATTCTTCTTGTTGATTTTCTGTACTTTCCAGGCTGGTGGGCATGGAGGGAAAGCAGGGAGGGGGCATCTAGCCTTGGTGTGTGGGCCTCAGTTGTGACTGGGGTGGCCAGGAAAGTCCTCGCTGGGAAGGAAAAAATAGGTAAAAGTCTGCATGAGGCAAGGCGAGGCACCCTGCTGACCCCTACAGAAGAAGCAGGTGCGCGAAGACGCTGTGGCCGGTGCCTGTGTGGCGCCTTCCAGGAGCAGCAAGGAGATGAGCAGGGCTGGAGTGCAGCGTGCGAGGCACCGAATACAGGGAGATGAGGAAGCCGGGGGTTGGGGGGGCAGCCAGGCTTTGCCAGCAGACACAGGCAGGGGATGACTTGGGTTTTACAACAAGTGAGGTGAGCCACAGGAGGGAGCGGAGCCTGTGGAGCCTGCGGAGTGGCGGAGAGTCCAACTCTGAGTCTCGTCTGAATGTCTTCATCCTGCCTGCTTTACTGGGAACAGACGGGCCGGGGACAGCATTCGCTTCCAGATGGGCTCAGTGCCATACCCTATAGAGTCCCTATTTCAAGGAAGACATCCAGGCTAGAGCTAGAAATTTGGAGGCATATAGGAGGTACATAACACTATGATGTCAGAGGTGGTTAAAAATAGAAGAAAGTCGTGATAATGAACATATCTAGATGGCAGAATTACGGCTGATTTTCTCTCCTTTCTTTTGGAATCTCCCATGATGAGCATATAAAGATATTTTAAATTAAATATAATTTGTTATAGGGCAGCTTTAGGTTTACAGAAAAATTAGGCAGAAAGTAGAGAGAGTTCCCTAATAGATGCCCCCACTCCCCTCATTGTGAACATTTGGCATCAGTGTGGTGCCTTTGTTACAGTTCATGAACTGACACAGTGTTCACTGGGGTTCACCCTTTGTGCTGTGCATCCTGTGGGTTTGGACAGGGGCACTGTGGGATCATAGGGAGCATTTTCACAGCCATTGTACCACCATGCATTGTGGTATCATACAGTGCGTTATCATAGCCCTTAAACTCCCCTGTCCTCTGCCTGTTCATCCCTCCCTCCCCCCAGTCCCTTGCAGCTGCTGATCTTTCTACGGCCTCTCCAGCTTTGCCTTTTCCAGAAGGCCATTCAGTTGGAACCAAATACTATGTAGCCCTTTCAGACTGGCATCTTCCACTTGACAGTATCCATTTAAGGTTTCTCCATGTCTTCTCATGACTCGATAGCTCATTTCTTTGTACTGTTGAATGATACTCCGTTATCAGGATGTGCCGCCGTTTAGAAGCACAATTGTTAGATTTTATGGTAGGAGTGTGTCTCACTTTTTAAGAAACTGCCAGACTGTCTTCCACGGTGGCCGTGCCGTTTTGCATTCCCCCAGCAGTGAATGGAGTTCCTGTTGCTCCACATCTTCACCAGCATTTAGTGATGTCGATCTTCTGCATGGCAGCTTTTCCAAGTATGTCATGGAATCTACTTGTTGCCACAGACAGATTTGAAGTCAGAAAAAAATAGGCACTATTCAAAATATGTCATCTCAGTAATAAAACACTTTAGAAAATTTATAAGATAAAGTGATTATGTGGATAAAAAGATCCTTCCTGAACTCCCCACTGAACACTGTCCATCTTTCGTTATGTTGCAATTGTCTGGCCTGGCTGTGTTGGAAACAGATCACAATCACACCAGATCTGTGGCTTTTTCATGAGATGCTATAAAAGGAACACTTCCTTTGTCATAAAATGCCCTTCAAAAGTCCCACACTGAACCACAGCCTTGTATTCCAAGGAAGGGACATGCCACATATGTTTGCTGTATTCTGTTACCCAGCCCCATCGTAATAGGTGTTGTTCTGATAGATAACCATGACGTCAACAACCATCTGTAAACAGGTTCATTTCTGTATTTATTGCTATGCAGCAGATTGCAGGGTCCAAATAGTGTAAGCATGTGGGGTGTGCATGTGTCAGTGTAAGGAGGGAATTTTCCGGAAGTTTGGATGCACTAAAGAGCCCTACATGAATTTATTCGCAGTGGCTTCTCCCCTTAGGATCTCTGTTTGCATGGTGCCTCCCCACAGCTATTTCCACTAAGTGGTTAAATTTAACCTGCTTAGTGGGCCTCTGAGTGAGCACAAAAGTTAAAGCCCTTGCTGGGAAGTTATTTCCAGTTGAGGAAGGAAAATATGGTATCAGAATGACCTGGGGGAGTTTTCTAAACCCCAGGAACCACTGGGAGCCCCAGAAGGGCAATGGGTGGGAGGGAGGGAGGGCTGTAAACATGAAAAGCCCCTCAGGTCACTGTAACATCCCCCCTGCACCCCTTCCCAGTGCCCGAGTCCTGCCCACCCAGAAGCTTCTCCCTGGTCTCAACGCAGGCTGACCTTCCTGCCAGGGGTGCTCTGACTTTCATTCCTGAAACTGCTCCTACCCGGCAGAGAAGGACCAGAGGCAACACACCCTCCATTTAGCAGCCCTGCCGGAGCATGGGTGCAGCAGTGCTGGTGATCAGGCCGAGCTGTGGGCTCCCGGGTCGGGGAGGGGCTGTCCAAGACCACCCACCCACAGGAAGGAAAGGTCAGACCTCTATAGGGTGTGATACGGGTGCAAACAGATACAGAGAAGCCATACAGCTTGGTTATTAGTACACAGATTGGCACCCGAGGAGTCCGGCTCTCAGTTCAAAACCTGAGTGTGATAACTTGGGTCTTACCTGAAGGCTGCACTGAGCAGGTCCCAGGGGGAAGCTGTGTCCCCACACCAGGCTCATGCTTAGCCAGTCATGGCAGGCTTGAGGGAGCAGCAGGGAAAGGCTCAGGCCCTGGGGTCAGTCACGCTCCCAGCACATCTGCACCCCTATCCCGGGAGCACCTTCATTCTCATGTCTCATTATCTGAGGCCTCGGGCAGAGGTCCTCCAGGTGCATCTGCTAAGACCTCCCTGTTGGTGGGGGAGGGCAAGAGCTTAAAGCCACCTCCGTGCTCTGACTCAGTTCCCAGGGAATTCCTGCTCCAAGCCCTTCCCAACTCCATGACTTCAGGGTCCCTAAAACTGCAGGAGCCTTTTGTTCAGTGTTCCCTGACAGCATGAGGACCCCACGTCTGTGTAGATCGCTCTGGCTCTAGACCTGTGTGCTGGTCAGTGGGGGAAAGAGAACGGGGAGTCGACACGTCCTCCAACTTCAGACTCTTGCCTGTCCCAGCCAAGTACATGACCCAGGCTTCCCGTCTCTGGTCTCAGGGTGTAACTTTACTGGCTCCTCTGACACTGCAGCCCAGCTCTGCCTCTCGGCTCACCTGAGCCCTTGAGAGAATGAGGGCCCCGCCCAGAGCTTCCCCCAAAGGCCCTGTGTCCACACGGGCTGCCAGGGCAGATCAGGGAGCCCCAGAGAACTGAGTGGGTGAGGCTCTTCCTTCCCTCTTCTGGGAAGTGTTGCTGACCACACATCAGATGCCGTCCATGTGGGCTGTGCTGTGAGCACAAGACCTGGAAACATCCGTGTAAAATGCAGCATTTCACAGTGCGATGTAGGGGTGGTGGTGACTGTGAACCTTTCAGAGAAAGGTCTAGTATGACACACAATGCTTGAGAGCATCGCTGTCTTAGTTAAGAAGACAGGACCAAACTTCACAATCCTGGTGAGAAGCCACCTAGTCAATTTTTTTTAATGAACTCAATCTGTTGTTTGAAATGAAGATGGCCTTTACCAATTAGTAAAAAGTCACCAACGGTGTTTTAAAAGAAACAGATACTAAGGTGAGAGTCGTTTGTGTATGAAAGTGAGAAGAGATTTTTATCACCATGTGATTTTGTTGCAAAAAATCGTGGGTCAACTAAGTAGAAAAATAAATAAGTAAACTTTCTTATCTGCCTCTTTAAAGAAAAACTTGAAAATAGAGTTTTTAACCTGTTCTGAGATCATATGGTTGCATATGAAAATTTAACACTCCGATTCATTCACAAAGTCAGCTGAATGATATCACTGAAGAGAGAAAGTTAATAACCATATCAACAGAACGATTTACATAATCGGTGGATGAGATTGAAAGAAGAGTCCCTGGTATTGAGTAAGACTTCTGCCCAGCTCCAGCCCTTGTGAAGTGTGTTGTTCAACCACGACAACGATCAGAACTGAGTCCCGACAAACCTCAGAGATAGCGAGGGTGCAGTTCCAGACCACCACAGTAAAGCAAATATTGCAATACAGTGAGTCAGGCGAACTTTTTGGTTTTCCAATGCATACAAAAGTTACGTTTACACTATACTGTAGTCTGTTAAGTGTGCAATAGTATTATGTCTAAAAAAATGTACATCCCTTAATTTAAAAATAGTTTTTTGCTAAAAAAAGTTAGAGATCATCTGAGCCTTCAGCAAATTGTAATTCTTTGCCAGTGGAGGGTCTTGCCTCGATGTTGATGGCTGCTGACTGATCGGGGTGTTGGGCTGCTGAAGGCTGGGGTGGCTGTGGCGATTTCACAGAAGAAGAACAACAACGACGTGTGCCACATCGATGGACTCCTCTTTTCAGGGAAGATGTCTCTGTAGCATCCAATGCTGTTTGGCAGCATTTTAGCCTCAGTAGAACTTCTTTCAAAATTGGAGTCAGTCCTCTCAGACCCTGCTGCCGCTTTATCAACTCAGCCTATGTAATATTGTAAATCCCTTGTTGTTATTTCAACAATGTTTACAACATCTTCACCAGGAGGAGATTCCATCTCAAGAAACCACTTTCTATGTTCACCCCTAAGAAGTAACTCCTTAGGTGTTAAAGCTGTATTTGAGATTTTAGCAATTCAGTCACATCTTCAAGCTCCACTTCCAATTCTAGTTCTCTTGCTGTTTCCACCACATCAGCATTTACTTCCTCTAAAGAAGTCTTGAAACCCTTGAAATCATTCATGATGGTTGAAATCAGCTTCTTCCAAACTCCTGTTAACGTTGATATTTTGACCTCTTCCTATGAACTATGAATGTTCTTAATGGTATCTAGAATGGTGAATCCTCTCCAGAAGGTTTTCCATTTATTTTTCCCAGACCCGTCAGAGAAATCACTATTAATGGTAGTTATAGCCTTATATATAAAAAATACAAAATACATGTCTTAAATAGTAAGACTTGAAAGTTGAAATGACTCCTCCATTCATAGGCTGCAGAATGGAAGTTGTGTTAGCAGGCATGAAAACAATTCATCTCATCCCCATCAGAGCTCTATGTGACCAGGTGCATTGTCAATGAGTAAAAATGTTACTAGATCTTTGGGGTGTTGCTTTTCCGGCTGGAAATCTCTGTGGCCAGTGGCACCTTGGCCTGACTTCTTATCCTGAGTCCAGAAAGAATGAGGTACGCAGACAAGTGGAGGGTGAGCAAGACAAACAGGAACATTATTAAGTGTTAGAACAGCTCAGAGGCTCTCAGCAGAGAGGAGGCCCTGGAGTGGGTGGCTCCTCTCTGCAGGCAGGTCATCCTGATGAGAGTTCAGCTCTCAGCAGAGAGGGTAGCTTCTGTCTGCAGCTGGTCAACGACATCTGTAGCTCTCAGCAGAGAGGAGGCCCTGGAGAGGGTAGCTCGCTCTGCGGCTGGTCGTCCTACGTCTGCTGCTGTCTGCAGAGAAAACTCGTCTCTGCAGCTGGTCGTCCTGGCACCTCTCCGTCCACTGCTCTGCTCTGGCTGAACCCGGGGCTTTTATGCGCCTCAGAGGGGAGGAAGTGCCTGCCAATTGGTCCATGGGCAGCCATGAGTGGGCCCGGAAAAGGCACAAGTCCCTACTGCAGCCCGGCCCCCAGCCTTCAGGTCCTCCCTGGCCTGAAGGTGCAGCCTCACCTGGAACCCACCCCTTCACACCCAGAAGCCTGTCTGCCTCCTGCCACCACCCATGATGTCCAGGCCGCTTACACCCAGGGGTACCCACAGGCCAGTGCTGAGCTGCCACCAGCCCCATCTCAGCCTCCCACCCGTGCTTATTGGTGCCCAAAGTCCAGAGAGGCCAAAGCAGCAGGGCACTGTGCATCAGCACTGCGCTGAGTGTGCACACACCTGGCTGGACTGCAGCAGCACCCGGGTTTGGCTCCAACCCTACTCCAGGATCAGAGTAAGCACTGGGAGCAGGGAGAGGCCAGGCAGAAGGAGCAAATACCCCCAAGCCTGAGTCCTGAGAGCACTGGGAGGCCCAGGCCCACAGCTGTAACCTGGGTGGCTGCAACTGAGCCTCAGGAGCTCCCACCCTGCCAACTTGAGGGGGGTCATGGCTCTTGCCTGTCCTAGCTCTGCAAGGTGAGCAGACCTGGCTGTGCCCTTCTCTGCATCTCCCTCTGCTGCAGTGGTGGCCCCTGCACAAGTGAACCCAATGTTCTTTGGGCTGGTCCCATGAATCCTGGCTGCAACTTTGGCCAGGTGCTCCTGGGCTCCCAGGACATGGCAGAGTGAGGTCGAACCTGTAGCAGAGGCTCCAAGCCTTGGAGCAGGTCCTGCCCAATCATGCAAGGGTGGAGGTGGCGGAGTTGGCTGCCCTGGGGACGTGGGGCACAGGAGACCCCACTGCTGCTCCCACCACCAGTCCTGCTGCCCTATCCACCTCCTTGCAGACTGGGATGGGGGCTCCAGGCCTGTGCCAGAGTCCAGGGGCAGGGGTGATATTGCCACAAGTTCCCTTGTGGCCCCAGTGGTCAGAGGTGGTCCAGGGCTCCCCTCTGCCCAACTCACAGCCCTGTCAGGTTGGCTCCTCTGGGAGCAAATTGTAGGCCCTGGGCCCAGCTGCCAGGAGTGCCAGGCTCAGCAGTGGGAGCAGTCACTTCTAAGCCTGTGTGGGGCAGGGAGGGATTCCCAGGCTCCTAAGACCACAGGAATGCCCTGCTCCACAGCCAGGCTGGGCAGCTGCAGTGGTGCCCAGGGAAGGCTGGGCTCCTGCCTGCTCTGTGGAGTGGAAGACCCAGCTGTGCCTCCCTGCTGCAGCTGGCATCTTGGCAGCAGTCACTCTAGATGGGCTGCTGCTGCCATCCATAATATTTTGGTAGGAATCCTTTTTGTTTTATTTTATTTTATTTTTGTGAGCAGTAGTTCTCAATAACGGGCTTTAAATATTCAGCGAACCATGCTGCACTCAGATGTGCCGTCACCTAGGCTTTGTCGTTCCATTTATAATGCACAGGCAGAGTAGATTTAGCATCATTCTTGAGGGCCTTAGGATTCTCTGAATTGTAAATTAGTCTTGCCTTCAACTTAAAGTCACAAGCTGCACTATCCCCTAACCAGATAACCATCTGTCCTTTGAAGTTTTGAAGCCTATCACTGACTCCTCCTCTATAGCTATAAAAGTCCTAGATGGCATCTTCTTCCAATAGATGGCTGTTCCATGTGCATTGCAAATCTCTTATTTAGTGTAGCCCCCTTCACTGATGCTCTTAGCTAGGTCTTCGGGATAACGGCTGCAGCTTCTCCATCAGCACTTGCTGCTTCACCTTGCACTTTCATGTTATGGAGATGGCTTCTGTCCTTAGACCTCATGCATCACCTCTGCTAGCTTCAAACTTTTCTTCTGCTGCTTCCTCCACTCTCTCAGCCTTTACAGAGTTGAAGACAGTCAGGACCTTGCTCTGGATTAGGCTTTGGCTTCATGGAATGTTGTGCCTGGTTTGATCTTCCATCCATACCATTAAAACTTTCCCCACATCAGCAATGAGGCTGTTTTGCTTTCTTATCT
This sequence comes from Mandrillus leucophaeus, assembly GCF_000951045.1. Lineage (NCBI taxonomy): Eukaryota > Metazoa > Chordata > Mammalia > Primates > Cercopithecidae > Mandrillus > Mandrillus leucophaeus. The sequence goes on along the minus strand of NW_012100843.1, from coordinate 217,882 downwards.
TTTTGTTTTTGTTGTTCACTGGAGTAGCACTTTTGATTTCCTTCAAAAACATTTCCTTAGCATCCACAGCTTGGCTAACCGGTTGGTGCATGACACCTAGCTTTCAGCCTGTATTAGCTTCAACACATCTTCTTCTCTCAGCTAAATTATTGCTAGCTTTTGATTTAAAGTGAAACATGCCACTCTTCTCTTCATTTGAACACGTAGTCGCCATTGTAAGGGATTAATTGATACAATTTCTATTTGTGTGTTTGTTTGCTTGTTTGGTTTTTCATATGGACTCTCACTCTGTCACCCAAGCTGGAGTGCAGTGGCGCAATCTCGGCTCACTGCAACCTCTGCCTCTCAGGTTCAAGTAATTCTCCTGCCTCAGCCTCCTGAGTAGCTGGGATACCAGGTACCTGCCACCATGCCTGGCTCATTTTCATATTTTCAGTAGAGACAGGGTTTTGCCATGTGTGGCCAGGCTGCTCTCAAACTCCTGACCTCAAGTGATCTGCCCGTCTCAACCTCCCAAAGTGCTGGGATTATAGGCATGAGCTACTGCACCCAGCCTCAACTGATCTAATTTCAATATTGCTGTGTCTCAGGGAAGAGGAAGGCCCAAGGAGAGGGAGAAGGATGGGAAAGGCTGGTTGGTGGAGCAGTCAGAACACACAAGACATTGATGGATTAACCTCCCCATCTTATATGGGTGCAGTTCGTGGCACCCCAAAACAATCACAATAGTAGCATCAAATATCACTGATCATAGATCATCACAACAGACAACAATAATTAAAAACTTTGAAATATTGTGAGAGTTCCCAAAACGTAACAGAGGCATGAAGTGAGCGCATGCTTTTGGGAAAATGGCGCCCATAGACTTTTTCCACCCGGGGTTGCCACAAACCTACAACTTGTAAAAACACACTCTCAGCAAGGCACAGGAAAGGGAGGCACAATGAAGAGACGTGTGCCTGTACCTACTGGGCAGGCGAAGCCTCGCACCAAACCCGCAACCCACAGAGAGCCCACAGAGCACGGCAACCCCACGTGCACATCATAAAGGCAAGAAGAGTGCACTTCAGGAGGATGCCCAAGCCCGTTTACTGATAACCGTGCAACAGTAACACACACAGAGCCCAGTGTTGGGAAGAAGGGGTGTGGGTTGCTTTGTGTTTTCCTTCCTGGGTCCCTCTCTGCACCCCATAGTCAGACATTTATGAAGCCAGACGGTACCTGGCTCTGGGACTGGAAAGATGATATAACGCAGGCACCCAGGCCAGCAGAAGAGTGCCTTCGGGTGGGAGCAGCCTGAGGACACCAGCCAGGAAGGGCGCAAAGCCAACCGGAGCCTGGGGATGCCAGCTGCCCCCCTCGGAGATGCCTCCTGAGCTGAGTTTGAAGAGCAGCAGGCACTCAATGCACTGCATGGACGGATAAATACCTTAACTCACTTTCCCCAAAGGACCACAGAGAATCCCATAGTTGGGTAAATAAACAGTGAGATAAGACAGGTCCAGCCAAAGAAAACTGCTAAGCCAGCTCAGAGATAAGCCAGAAATGCTATCCCACAAGGATGGCTTATAAAAATCAATATTTTAAGCAAAACAGTAATTAACCATGTGCTTCCCTTGAGGGCAGGCTGAGGAGAGGGTGCGGAGTCAACGTGTTCAGAAAACCCGCATGTGCTTGACACCCAGCCCCGCCTGGCTGCTGCCGTTGTTAGCATTTGCATTGTTATTGCCACTCCTACCTTCTTCTCTGATTATCGCACTCACAAAAGAGCTTTGCTTGCATGTTTTTTTTCAAATGTTTCCTTTAATATCCACATGCAGGCAAATGTCCATTGCCCCTGTGTTTCGTGGGAGAGGTCAGGCTTGGTGAGGTTTACAGAACCTGCACAAAGTCTCGTGATGATGATGGTGCCGATATTCCTGCTCCAGTGTCTCTGGCCTGAATCCCACCCTGCCAGGCTGGGGCCAGGCCCCCTCCCCACGCTGGCTGAAGTCGTGCCTCGTCCATCTGATGCATCTGAGAGGTCTAGGGCTTCCCAGAGACGCTCCTGGGCCTCACCAGGTCCCACCCTGGGGCTGTGTGCACTGAGGGATTTGGCCGGGCTCCACATCGTGACTTCCTGAAGACCCCACTGGCCTCAGCAATACTGGGAGGGCAGCCCTGCCACCGCCTTCTCTGCTCGGAGGCAGACCGGCTGTTGAGATGCTTCCAGAACCTGCCTCCAGAACCTGGCACCCAACCAGCAGCTGGATTTGGCTTTTCCTGGGACTCAGCAAAGAGGAAGGAAGAAGAGGGACAGTGGGGTGGGAACCCAGTGCAGTGGCAGGCGGCTCCAGAACATCCAGCCGAGTGAGCCAAGCCCCACTGCGGCGGCTGAGGGCACCCACATGCAGCTGGGCGGCTCTCCAGGTGTTCTCTTCCTCTCTGGGCACACCCTAGGATGGAGCCAGCCTCAGTCCAGAGGACTTCGGTCTCTGCCTGCACTCTGCAGAGGAGGTGCCCGCAGAAGGCACATGGCTGGAGAGGACTGCCGACCCAGCCAGACCCTCCCTGCCCGGCCCAGGCATCAGACCCCTCTGCCCAAGGGATGCTCACCCAAAAGGAGCGTGCTGGCATCGTGGGCTCCGGGGCCTCAGGCTCGGAAGCTTGTCAAAGACTAAGTTGGGAATTATGCCCACCGGTGGGGTGCAGAACAGATAAAATGCTAAGCATTTACCTTCTGCATCTTCAGCAGAGATCAGGAGGAAGGCCAGGACAGATCTGCCTCTGAGAATGCCAAGTGGAGGGAAGGCCTGGAGGCCTCCCACAGGGCAGAGGGTTTTAGGTAAAGCCCAGGATGGCTGGTGAGGGTCCCTGTGACCGAAGACTGAATCCGACAAACACCAGCTGTCTGTGCTGAGCAACACATTCAAAGAAAACAAACAACCATTAGTTTATTGTGCCTGTTTAGCAACTGATTTCAGCTCCAGTGGAAATCCTTCAGGCGCCGTAGCCACCAACTATACCAGAAATAACGGTAACTACTTCTGCAGAAATGACGCTTTGATCAGGACAGTGACGTCAGGCACAGAAGACAGGCCCAGTGAGCTTCCTGGGGAGATGAGCCTGGGTCCACAGCAGGCACTGGGGGCTCTGACAACACGGTGGGCAGCGGCAGAATGAGCTGGTGCAGAGACTCCGTCGACAGCACGGGTCCTTCCCTCCATGTCCTCTGAGAGCGCTGCGTCTCGCACCTCCACACACAGCTCCACACACAGCTTGCAAGAGTCAGGAAATTATCAGGAATTAACTATGCTCCTTTTGGAAGACCAGTGCTAGGTGTTTGCATATCTGATTCAGGTGCCGTGCAGATTCAGGACACGTGCGTTTGAACCGCTGTTGGACGAGGCGGCCACAGCATTTGCAATTTCTGGTGTTTGTTGTTCTGGTTGTTCTCTGAAAGGCATCCAATGCCTGGTATAGTTGCAAGTTTTGAACGTGCCAAATGAATAATCCTACAAACTGGGCTGGATCACGGCCCAAGCTCCACGGGCCCCTTTCATCTCCTTGCCATGTTAGGTGTTTTGACTATCTGGCTCTTGCTGCATGGTGGAGTCCCCAAGGGCCCCCACCGTTCTTTCTTCCCTGCCAGCCCTGTGCCTGGGGGCCCCAGTGCTCAGGAAGTGTCTGCCTGTGTGGAGCCCCACCTGGCCGGTGGGAGGGATGACCCTCGGCAACCCTTCCTTCCTGATCCTCCCACGCCGCAGCCTGGTCTGTGAACTGTGCCGTCCAGCATGGATGCGGGTAGAACCCTTGGCAACCCCCCAGCAGGGAAGCTCAGGCCCTCAGTGCTGCCCACCCTTCCGGGATGTGGAGGCACCTGCCTCACCTCAGCAGGCTCAGCACATCAGCTTCCACGGGACCTAGAGGTCACAGAGGCTCCTCGCCCGGGTTTCTGCATCTGTGGGGTGGGGAGTGTTGTTTAGTGGACCAAATGGGTGGCCTGGATGAGGTGCCCAGCCGGGAGCTCTGTAGCTCCCCTTTCCCTCGAGGGCTTGTCTGGCGCCTTTGCTGATGGGGAGGGTCTGTCCACAGAGTGAGATTTTGGAGACTGTTCTTCAGACAGAGCAGCAGGGAGCTGGGGTCCACAGTGGAGTGGGCCCGACCTCACCCTCAGGCCTGGGGCCCCTCACTCAGGCAGCACCACCTTCCACTCCCCACATTCCTTCCATTACCCTGGCCTAGGTCAGGTCCCTGCCCCATGGCAGTGGGTCCTGGACTCCCAGGGGCTGCCCGTGCAAACAGCCTGGGACCCCCGTGGTTGTCAGGACATAGCCTGGGCAGCCAGAATGGATGCCCCAGCAGGGACTACACACAGTGGTGATTCTCGGGCAGTGTCTGTTGGGGGCTCGGGCACGTCCAGCTGGCCTCCTCCCTGGGTCTGGAGTTACCAGGAACCCGGTTCCCAAAGCACTCGCCTGCCTCCTGGGGAGTCCCTTGGCCAAAGCCCCGGGCTTTGCTGCCACAAACTCAACGTGGAGCCT
>NW_012100843.1:205241-213309 GCF_000951045.1 Mandrillus leucophaeus | reverse complement strand
TGGATGAGGTGCCCAGCCGGGAGCTCGGTAGCTCCCCTTTCCCTCGAGGGCTTGTCTGGCGCCTTTGCTGATGGGGAGGGTCTGTCCACAGAGTGAGATTTTGGAGACTGTTCTTCAGACAGAGCAGCAGGGAGCTGGGGTCCACAGTGGAGTGGGCCCGACCTCACCCTCAGGCCTGGGGCCCCTCACTCAGGCAGCACCACCTTCCACTCCCTGCATTCCTTCCATTACCCTGGCCTAGGTCAGGTCCCTGCCCCATGGCAGTGGGTCCTGGACTCCCAGGGGCTGCCCGTGCAAACAGCCTGGGACCCCCGTGGTTGTCAGGACATAGCCTGGGCAGCCAGAATGGATGCCCCAGCAGGGACTACACACAGTGGTGATTCTTGGGCAGTGTCTGTTGGGGGCTCGGGCACGTCCAGCTGGCCTCCTCCCTGGGTCTGGAGTTACCAGGAACCCGGTTCCCAAAGCACTCGCCTGCCTCCTGGGGAGTCCCTTGGCCAAAGCCCCGGGCTTTGCTGCCACAAACTCAACGTGGAGCCTGAATCTCTGCCACAAAACGCCGAGGAAAACTTTCTGAGGAATGAGGCTTTGGGAATTGTCATTTAAAAGGTGACTCTCAAAGTGAAATGCAGTGGTGGGGGCTGACCCCAGTGGTGGACCTCAGCTTTCCTGCCTCCGTCCAGGCCCCTGGGCTGACCGAGGCTCCCTCATCTGCTGAGAGGAGTCTCCAGGGGGGAGCGCATCATTTCCCCAAAAGGAGACGCTGCCCACACCTACCCCATCTTTGCGGTGGGTGGTGCTGGCCCAAGGTCTCCAGAGGTCACTCTGAGTGCCCCCAGGAAGCCCCAGAGCCAGGCTCTGGGCTTCCAAAAAGGCTCTTGGAGCCAAACGGAGCCCTGGTGAGTGCTAGCGAGGAGTGGATGCCGGGAAGCCCCACTTCTCTAGGCTGTCCAGGAAATATGGAAATAACAGGATTTACTCAAAGTGAAAGTCAGGAGTGAGAGGGAAACTATCCCCCGGTGAAAAGCTTCCCAAATTGAAAAACAAATAATTTGTCAGGGAACATGTCACATGTTCCAAGTAATTTGTGGCACAATAATTTGAATATTCATTTTATTAAAATGACAGTACCCAGGAGAACAGATTGCTGTGAATACGTGGTAATGTAAACGTCCTGATTACTGTAAGGAACCAGGTCAGAGAGGGAGAGAGCGGGAAAAGGCAGGGAGCAGTTTCCATCATTAACTGCTTGCTCAGGTCTGTTCTCTTCTCTTCTGTTTGGACGAGAGAGGAACAGGGCCGAGCGTGTGATGGAAGCACCACTGCTGTCGAACACCTGCTCAGCGCCGAGGAGGAAACTGTCCTTCCTTTTCCTGCTCCGCTGTCTTGCACGCAACTCATGGTCGTTTATCCCACACACACGGGAAAGGAAAGATTCTCGGAAACTGCATTTCAGAAGATATCCACATTTTCGTATTCTAAAAGGATCATTCCGTTTCTTCAAAATGGGATTTAGCAAGCAGAACCCAGACTGGGCGGTGGACAGCGCCTGCACAACAGCTGTCCTCCAGAGCAGCACCTGCTCAAGGCAGCCAGGGCCAGCGCCACTCCCAGCTGCACTTGCTGGTTTTGCTCAGCATCCCATGGCCATGAAAAGTGACATCAGCCAACGGATGGGTCTCTGCTTTAGGACCCTTTCTGCCTCTCTGCTTTAGGACCCTTTCTGCCTCTCTGCTTTAGGACCCTTTCTGCCTCTCTGTCCTTGAAGGAAGTGTGAAGGTGACTTTCCCAGGCACATCTCTTTCATTTCATCTGTGTGCCCCTCCTCTGCTGACGTCACAGGTCAGTACACCACGACTGCTTTACAAAGGGCTTCTTCACTCCGGCTGTTTCGTTAAAACTCCCTCAGGGCCCAGCTCCTCCAGTGTAAGGCATGGCTGCTGCATGGCTTGTTCGTGATCTGGCTCTGCACAGGCACTCACAGACAGCAACTTACCCCAAGATTCCTCCCAGGCCCCAGGAGGGGAGGACCCACCTGACCCCCGACATTGCCCTTATGCTTTTCTAGCCAAGCTTGGCCCAGGCCAGATGACACTGTCCCTTGGCATCATGGCTTCGCTTAGCAGCTATAAAAAATGTGGACATGGCCCCGTCCAGTCTGCCTGCCTCCATCCACAATCCCAGTTCTGCAATCTGGATTGTCACACCAGGTGGAGCCAGGCAGGCTCGAGATCTCAGAATGGAGCCTAAGCCTGTGGGCACAGACCTGGAAGACCCGTAGGCCCCAAGTTCCATGACTGACGCTCCTCTCGGGCCACTGACTCCTGATCCATACTCAAAGGTGCCCACGTCACCCTGCTCTCAGCATTGAAGGGATGCAGCCAGGGTTCACCCTGTCCCTCCATCCCATGACACAGTGCCTCGCAGCTGGGCCTCCTCCCACAAAGCTAAGGAGCTAAGAGGTGCAGCTTTGGCGTGTGTCCAGGGAGGACCCTGACGATGTAAGCTCGAAACGTCCACTGGGCCCCACTGCACGGGTATGAACAAGCAGCCGTGCTCCCCACACACTGGACAGAATGTCTAACCATTGAGTCACCGGAGGTCTACAAGCATGAACGTCACTTTCCCTGCCTTGGTAAAATGGACCGGTAAAAGGCGAGGACGTATGCAGTACTCTCCATAAGATGGGAGAAAATTCACTTAGCTTTGCACGTCAGTTTAGGAAGACTAATGCATTAATGTTGTTGTGATTTTGTGTAATTTGTTGCACAATAATTTGAATATTCATTTTATTAAAACTAGAGATTAATGACACCACCCAGGGGAACGGATTGCTGTGCATACGTGGTAATGTAAACGTCCTGATTACTGTAAGGAGCCAGGTCAGAGAGGGAGAGAGCGGGAAAAGGCAGGCAGCAGTTTCCATCATTACGAAACAATGGACGGGTTCTCAGAGGTTTCAGAAATCACCCCTCGAGAACTTACCTATGGAACCAAAACCCACCTGCACCCCAAAAACCACTGAGTTAAAAAAATTTAAAACTATTTTTAAAAAGGAAGACTGGGTGGTTTTACAGTAACTTCCAATGAGCACCATCAGCCCAGCCTTTCCCCCTGTGCCAGCGTCAGCTGGTGGGGGAGGTGGCCACGGGTTCTCCGGAACTGGAGATCCAGCACAAGGTCCAGACGCGGGCGCCTGGACAGGAAGTGGATTGTGACAACGTGCGTGCACCCCAGGCTGGCTCAGAAGATCCCTTTGCCTCCCCCAGACCCTCTTTCTATCAGAATCCCAGACACGCCTGCCTGCACCAGGCACATAGAGACTCCTCAGGCAGGATCCTGCTCCAAGACCACGCCTGTACTGTGTATGCAGCAGGTGCTTAACACATACATGTTAATTGGGTGGCTGCTAGACAGCATTCGCCTCCTGAGAGATCCATTCAGTGTGTGGCTTTCATGAATTAGAAGGGTCCGCAGCTTCCTCAACTTCCAAGGTTCCTCCTGATACGGGGCTTCCCTGGGGGGAATCCAGCAACATCCCTCTAAGTACAGTCCAGAGTGGGCATCTGTCACTAGGAAGATTAACCCTTTGCCCTAGAATACATGTGTTTACATCACGAAAGCTGCAGCAGGCAGATTCGATTCCCAACCAGCAGCCCAAGGCTTCATTGACCTTGAGAGAAGAACAGAAGCCTATTTGTTTGTACAACAACAAAAGTTTTGTGAAGAGGTTCTTTAATGCATTAAGCAAAACTCCGCTGTTTATCATCAGGCAGCTGTTTTCAAACCACTTCATTATGTTCAACGCACATGCAATTTACACTCACCTCTCACCTGCCTCGTCATATCCCTTGGCAGTAACAGAGCACAGGAAATTATTCTCAGCCCATGTCTCTCTCTTCGGAGACGCACTTAGACAGCGATGCAATCAGCCAGCTGACAATTTTCAGGGATTCTCAGGCTTTGCTAAGTCTATCTTGGTTATGAAATTAACATGATTGAATGCCTCATCATTGAGACACCAAATATGCTTTTCTCTATACCACCTGCCAGGATGAGTTCTGTTCCTGAATCTCCCCAGGTAAGTGCATGCTGCTTCCTTCCATGACTGTCCGGGATGGTAGACAGGTCTTCAGTGGATCACGGATAAATGTGTCCACACTGATGACTTTATTCCTCAAAACCCGAACACTCTCCCAGGAAATAGCCTCTGAACCAGGACTCCCTGCAAACTCCAGAATGAATATGTGCAGTATTGGAGAAGGAAAAACTAAGACAGAAATGCTCAGAAAAAAATTCCTCATCATATGTAGCTGCTGTTGAGTTTTCATGTCAATATGACATAACAAGACACGATCATGCCTGTCCTTGTAGAACTGCTGCCCTAAGCGAGACGAGAGTTTGAGATTCCAGAATCAAGGCATTGGTGGGGACTGAGGAAAACAACGTCACCACTGAACTAAGAGCTGTGAGAAGGAACAGAGACTGGGCTCGGGAGGGCGGGGCTACACTCAGAACTGTCTGCTCCTCCACCCCAGGAGCGAGTGGTGACCATGGAGGTCACAGAGAGTTTAAAGCTGGAAGACGGATTGGTGAGGTTCTGGAAAGTACAAAGGAGATTTGAGTTCATTCTTTGAACCCAGCCCCTGGATGTTGGCGATTCCTGGCAGTGCGCGCATGCCCCAAAGCTCTAACCACGGGAGCAGGCACTGCAGCTGCCCAGATGGACAGCCAGCAGATCTCCCGCAGGCCTGCGCCGCAAAGATAGTGGCCTGGCCTAGACGTGAGCCACATGAGAGGGCCGCTCCCCACCTCCCGGCAAGCACACTGATGCCCACAGGCATGTCCACACACTTGGCTACTTAACGACATTTTTGGAACCCTCCCAGGCGCAGGCACTGTCCAGCCAACGGCCCTGCCTATCTGGCTCAGGTTCTCATCTGGGGAGCAGACCAGGGACAAGCTAACAGAAAGTTTGAGGCTGCAAAGTCAGTGTTGGGGAGGACAGTGCCCATGGCAGAAGGATAAACACAGAGGCAGGCACGGGCTTCTGAGGTCAGGTCTCAGCACAGATCTCAAGGAAGCAGGGATAAGCTCTGAGGACATCTTGTCAAAAGTTGCCCGGAGGAGGGCACAGCGACTGCCCAGGCCCCAGGCAGAGGCCAGGAGAATGGAAAGGAGCCAGTGACAGGCCCCTCCTGAGCCGGGAGAGCCACTGACTTGGGAGGGAAAAAGGCTAGGTGGCCAGAGCAGGGGTCTCAGGGGCCACCATGAACTCTGGACTTCATTCCACACGTGGGGAGCTTCAGCCACTCCCCAAAACAGGGCCTGGAGGGAGGAAACTCTGAGGAAACCCAGCAGGGTGTGGGAGATGGAAGCAGAGGGAGGCAGGGGCTCCCGGCCCCCCCTCCCCCAGGGCCCACTGGCCTCAGGAACAGGAGAACTAGGATTGATCTGGGCACTGATGGGGCTCCTTCACCCGACTCTGAAACCCCAGGCCGAGCCGCATGACCCCGGGCAAGTCGCATTCTCTCCTGGAGGCTGCTCAGTTTCCTCACCTGTGAAATGGGGCAGCAATGCCTCAGACGTTCACTGGTGAAGATGAGATGAGGCCACCCCTCCTGTCCTCTCCTCTTGAGCTACATCGTCTTTTCTTTTCTTTTCTTTTTTGAAACAGAGTCTTGCTGCATCACCCAGGCTAGGGTGCAATGGCCTGATCTCAGCTCACTGCAACCTCTGCCTCCCAGGTTCAAGCAATTCTCCCGCCTCAACCTCCCAAGTAGCTGGGATTACAGTGCCCACCACAATGCCCAGTTAATTTTTTTTGTGTGTATTGTTAGTAGACACAGGGTTTCACCATGTTGGACAGCTTGGTCTCGAACCCCTGACCTCAGGTGATACACCCGCCTTGGCCTCCAAAAGTGCTGGGATTACAGGCGTGGGCCACCGTGCCCGGCCCACATTGTCTTTTCAAGCTATGAGACTGATCGTGTCTCTTCCCTGCCTTGGAGTCACTTCCTGCCAAGGCTGGCCTGGGAGCCCTTTGCTGTTGGTGTCCTTGCCTGCCCAGGAGTCACCACCAGGCCCTTGAGGGCCCCTGCTCTCTCCCATCCTGGGGCTTTGCAAGGAGGAAGTGCTCCTTCCTCCCATAGGAGCTGTCTTGGGCTCATGGGGCCTCAGGTCCCCTGAAAGTCCTCCCTGATGACTGCTGGACCCCCACAATCCTCCTGCGTGGTCTTCAGCCCCACACCTCCCACTGGGCCCTTCTGCTGCCACTGTGTGTGCCAGTCACACCTGTTTAAGGAAGTCTCTCTCACAGGTCCCAGAGCCCAGAAACCAGCCCAGAAGCCTCGCCTGATTGGGCTCAGCTCTTTCCTCCCTAAGCCTAGTCCAGCCTCACAGCAGTGTGTGCCCCCTCAGGCAGGGACAGGGCTACCTGGTTCACGGGAGCCCTAGATTAGATGAGATGAGCCACGGGGAAGGGCCCGATACAGTGCCTGGCACACAACTCATCAGTCTCTTTCCTTTCAATTCCAAGGCATTCTAAACATGGGTTGACTTTACACAGGGACAGAGGAAAGGTGAGAGGGGGAGGAAGGAAGGAGGGAGGAGAGGGAAAAGGCCTGGGCAGGCAGGTGGGCAGGAGTGTAAGACGCTCAGTGCCATGCATTGCCTGCAATTGACAGTAAGCAACGCTGCTAACCTTCATGACGGTTTAGGACAGCAGACGGGTCTTTTCCAGTGAGCCCGTTCCAGGCTTCACATCATGCCCAGAGTCTCTAGGACTTAAAGCCCCAGCAGGGGCCAAAAAAATCCAGCCTCATCAAGAACCAAGTGACAGAACCCTGGAAACAGTGACATCTGGCGAGACAAGCACCTGTGCCCCCATTCAAGGCACCCAGATAAAGAGAAGACCGTGGGCCGTGTTGGCCTGAAAGCCAGAAAAACACAAAGGAGAGAGAAAGCCGAGAAGGACCTGGAGGAACCCAGGCCACCCAGCCGCCCCCAGAGGATGACCACACCTCCAGCGACCCTTGACTGAGCCAGGGAAATGTCCCCTAAACATCTGTTGGTGGGTGACATTCATGGATGCTGAAACACCCATGGCAAACCCGGCGAAAGTCACCCACAGTTCCTCATTCTGCCTTTCGCTGCAAAGGTCCAGCTACTCTCTCAGGGGCACACCCTCCTCTCATTGGCAAATCCCACAAGAGTGACAGGTGACAGTTTCTCCATGTGGAATGTGACCCAGCAGAGCCAGCCTACACACTTTCGTGAGCCCCAAAAATCAGAGACAGGTCTCGGTTAATTTAGAAAATTTATTTTCCCAAGGTTCAGGATGCACGCCCATGACACAGTCTCGGGAGGTCCTGGTGACAAGTATCCAAGGTGGTCAGAGCAGTTTGGTTTTATACATTCTAGGGAGATATGAGACATCAATTAACATATGTAAGATGAAGCTTGGTTTGGTCTGGAAAGGAGGGACAACTAAAAGCCAAGGTGGGGAGACTGGAAGCAGGAGGGGGCTTCCAGGTCAGAGGTAGATAAGAGAGGAATGGTTGCATTCCTGATGAGGCTCTCCAAAGGAGGCAATCAGAGAGATGCACTTATCTCAGTGAGCCACAGGGTGATTTCGAATACAATGGGAGGCAGGTTGGCCCTAAGCAGTTCCCAGCTTGACTTTTCCTTTTAGCTTGGTAATTTGGGGGCCCCAAGATTTATTTTCCCTTCACGTTTCAATATTAAGCTATACGACTCATCTGTGCCTGCCTAAGATGCGTGTGTACACACACACACACACACACACACCCCTGCTCTCTTTGTGGCTGTGCTTCCTGCAAACAGCCACATGTATGTCCAGGTAGTCTAGGAGATGCACCTGACAGGCTCAGGGTGGACAGCTCTGAGCCTGCACCAGCGTCCCCACCACCCCAGGCCTGGCCCTCCTGGGAACCCAAGCTACTGCCCTTTTCACCTGTCAGGTATAAATTGAAGAAATTTTGCTATCCATGGAATCTGATCAAGCCCGTGGCCCCGCCTTCCTCCTCTGACTCAATATTCATCATTT
>NW_012100843.1:193935-205191 GCF_000951045.1 Mandrillus leucophaeus | reverse complement strand
TCTGCCTTTCGCTGCAAAGGTCCAGCTACTCTCTCAGGGGCACACCCTCCTCTCATTGGCAAATCCCACAAGAGTGACAGGTGACAGTTTCTCCATGTGGAATGTGACCCAGCAGAGCCAGCCTACACACTTTCGTGAGCCCCAAAAATCAGAGACAGGTCTCGGTTAATTTAGAAAATTTATTTTCCCAAGGTTGAGGATGCACGCCCATGACACAGTCTCGGGAGGTCCTGGTGACAAGTATCCAAGGTGGTCAGAGCAGTTTGGTTTTATACATTCTAGGGAGATATGAGACATCAATTAACATATGTAAGATGAAGCTTGGTTTGGTCTGGAAAGGAGGGACAACTAAAAGCCAAGGTGGGGAGACTGGAAGCAGGAGGGGGCTTCCAGGTCAGAGGTAGATAAGAGAGGAATGGTTGCATTCCTGATGAGGCTCTCCAAAGGAGGCAATCAGAGAGATGCACTTATCTCAGTGAGCCACAGGGTGATTTCGAATACAATGGGAGGCAGGTTGGCCCTAAGCAGTTCCCAGCTTGACTTTTCCCTTTAGCTTGGTAATTTGGGGGCCCCAAGATTTATTTTCCCTTCACGTTTCAATATTAAGCTATACGACTCATCTGTGCCTGCCTAAGATGCGTGTGTACACACACACACACACACACACACACACACACACCCCTGCTCTCTTTGTGGCTGTGCTTCCTGCAAACAGCCACATGTATGCCCAGGTAGTCTAGGAGATGTACCTGACAGGCTCAGGGTGGACAGCTCTGAGCCTGCACCAGCGTCCCCACCACCCCAGGCCTGGCCCTCCTGGGAACCCAAGCTACTGCCCTTTTCACCTGTCAGGTATAAATTGAAGAAATTTTGCTATCCATGGAATCTGATCAAGCCCGTGGCCCCGCCTTCCTCCTCTGACTCAATATTCATCGTTTGACCTTTTACAGTCAATCACAAAATGTCATTTTTAAAAGGCATTATTCAAGTTATCACTGTGGTCCACGGTGAAAATTCTTTTTCTCTTATCCAAGCCTGCATCAATGTTTATATGCCTCTTTCTCATAATCTCAATGGCAATAATCTACTAGCAACAGTCATTAAATTTCCCACTTCTATTGCAAATTGTACAATACCACGCTCCGCATTCCAAATCACATTCAGTCTTCCTTTCATGAAACCAGCAGACATTGCCTGCATGCATATCACAGGCAGCCTTGTGGCTGAGCACACTGTGAGGAATGCCCTGCACGCCCTGAGCTGCCTGAGCGGGTCGACTGTGCAGCTTTGTCTGTATCACAGAACACCAATGCACATGGACTAATTAGATCAAAGGAGATTCAAAGTCCATCTCCAAATTTAAAAAAAAATCCATTGCAGTAAAGACAATGCTACCTGAAATGAATGCTTTCTTTCCTCAAGAGTGAGCACCACCTTGTCCATATGAAAGGCATTTGTGCTGATGCAGGAAGGAAAAGGAAACTTCCAGTGAAGCCCAAGCCCCCAGATCCTTAGGGCAAGAGCCAGACACGAAGTTTGGCCACTGGGAGCTGCCTGTTTCTATTCTTCCCAAAGGCAAACTCTCCCTAGAGCTAATGCACCGGAACCTCCAGGGTCCTCCCGGCAGACTCCCCAGATGCTCTGTCCTAAAGTCCCTATTGGGAATGTCGGGTTCTTGTTCTTTAAAAGGACCCCTACCCATCACAATTTGTATACTAGTCAGGGTCCAAAAACCCTGATTCGCCCCCTGCTTACCACCTTCAACACCTAAAAGTGAGGACTGCCTGAGCCCAATAAAAACCCTTCTTCTGCAAAGCCACTTAGGAGGAATTTACCCAAATCTTCACCACTGAAAGCACATCCAGTAACTAGGTATTGAGATCCCATACTTTCAGACTTCTCAGAATTATATTGAAGTCACATTTTCAGGAATTCAAAAAAGAAAAACATTGTTATGGGAATTGTGATTGTGACATGCATGGTGTTTTAGGAACAGACATTATTTTTTAAGAGTCCTGATGCAATTGTTTTACAAAAATTTGTAGTGGTTGGTGATACCGAACAGGCAGATGAGAACTAATTCTTCCCTATAGAAACCAGCAAAAGTAACCTCAGCTAAGATCTCCCTATGTGAAAACTTTTCACTAGAAGTTGATTAACTTACTAATACAAGTTGATATACTAACACGTTAACAAAATAAATGACTGTAAAACCTGTGGAAGCAGGTTTTAAAAATAACCCTGTTTTGTTCACGCCTCTATCCCCCAGCACATACACCAGTGTACATGCTACAGAATAGGCACTCAGTCATATTTGTGATATTGATCATCGATTCGATATTTATCAAGCCCTTGTTATACCAGACACTTTGTCAGGCCTTGGAGAACCAGCAGCAGATGAGATAGACACAGAGAGCTTCTGCCCTCCAAGAATGTACATTCTTTCCTGTATTGATGTTACCAGAGTTTTAAAGAAAAAAAAAATGCAAAGTAAGATGAATATTTAGTTTTTATCATAACATTACTTCTCATAAGTTCATTTCTTATGAGTCTTGGCCCTAACTTTCTAAGAAAATTAAAGTTCAGATGATATACGTAATTCAAAAGGAATCTATTGAATTGCATAATTTGAGGGTATTGTCTCAGATTACATATATTATGCCCAAATATAATATATATTTATATATAATATATACATGTTTTTATGTCTCAAATTATATAGCCTCAAATTATCTCAAATGTATTTCTCTTAGAAGAATATTTCTTATTACACTGTTTTAGAGCTACGTGCATGTAGGCTATAGAAGCTGAAGTGAGTCATGTCTGCCGCAGTGCTGTGAGCAAGGTTCTCTGAGAGGCTCTCCAGCTACAGTAAGGAACGGCCTTAGAACGGTCAAAGGTTGATCGGGCCTCCAAGAATTCAACTTCTTTCCATTTCCCAGGAAACCTGTCTTAGGTCTCCCTGAGAACCAGGCAGCAGTGACGAAGGAAGCTGAGCGCAGGATTTTAGAAGGAAACAGAAGCTGTGCCTCCGCGGGGGACTGGTCTGCTCCTGGGTTGATGGTGCCCCTTAGTTCTGCAGGTGCAAATGTCAGGCCTCTCTAGAGAAAAGCATAACCGACTGAGCCTGCTGAAGTTCCACGAGTTAGGAGGAAATCATAAGCTCAAAGTTAAAGAACAACGGGTAAAAGAAGTAAACAACCATACAGAGTCAAAAATAACAAATGACAACTTTGGACCCACAAAAATTAGAAATATAAGAATTTTCATGTATAAAATATACTAATTGTATATGAAATATTTTCAAGAGGAGCAAGGACCAAGACATTTTAATGAATGAAGAACTGGAAACAAAGATGATGAAATTTCTAAAGATTAAAATAATTGTTGAAATGTAAAACTTCATAGAAAGTTGAAACAGGATATTAGACATAGATGTGAAGAGAGACTTAGCAACTAGAAAACACAGCTAAAGAAATTGCTTAGAATACGCATAGTGAGCAATAAGCACAGAGAGCAAAGAAGTAAACAGTATAAAACAAAAACTGGCTGGGCATGGTGGCTCACGCCTGTAATCCCAGAACTTTGGGAGGCCAAGGCAGGCGAATCACTTGAGGTCAGGAGTTCAAGACCAGGCTAGCCAACATTGTGAAACCCTCTCTCTACTAAAAATACAAAAATTAGCCAGGCATTGCAGCGGGCACCTGTAATCCTAGCTACTTGGTAGGCTGAGGCAGGAGAATCATTTGAACCCAGGAGGTGGAGGTTGCAGTGAGCCAAGATGGAACCACTGCACTTCAGCCTGGGTGACAGAACAAGATTCAAAAAAAAAAAAAAAAGAAAGAAAGAAAAAAGAAAGGAAAAAAGAAAAGAAAGAAGAGAAAAGAAAAGAAAAACTAAGAGATACCAGGCCATAAATCAAATCTCCACACATTTCAGAAGAATTGTTGTATACAGCCCACAATTTAGGTCAGTTACAAATGAAAAACAAAAAGAAAATTTTAAATTAGCATACATTAGAAAATTAACTGAATGGGAATTTCTTTAAAAATCATACGATATAAAACTACAATGAAAATTTAAAACTGAGTGATAACAAAAGTAGTACATCTAAAAATTTACAGGAAGCAGTGAAAATTGTATTAAAGAGAAAGGGATAGCCTTAAATCTTTTATGAAAATAAAGACAGATAATTAATGTGCAAATATACAACTTAAGGATTTAGGGGAAGAAAAAAAAACAATACATCTGAAGAAAATGGAAGAAAATTGAGATAAGAACAGATTTCAATCAAGTTGAAAAATGTACCAAAAATGTTTTTAAAGACTAAAAGTTGTTACTTTGAAGAACTAATAAAATGGACAAATCTCTAGTAGAAATGAACAAGTACTTTTTTTTGAATGAGGAGGTGCAAATAAGCAAAACTATACATTAAAAAATAGACAACTATGATTATAGCATACTAAAAAGATAAGTAGGTACTGAACAATCTTATACAAAGAAAATATGCAAACTTAGAGTCAAATATAAATTCTAGAAAAAAAATACAACTTGTGAACCCTACCAGAATAGGAAATGGAAAGCATGCATAGTCATATAACAACTAAATACACTGTATCAGTAGTTAAAAATCTTTCCACATAGGAAAGATGAGGTTCTTATATTTTAAGAGGAAAGTTCTACAAATTATTTTTAAGGAATATTCCAATATAACATTGTAAAATTCTTCCAAACCATTAAAAAAAGAGGAGCCACTTCCCAGCTTATTTTATGAATCCAGTATATCTTTCACACCAAAGCCAGATGAGTCTAGTAAAAGAAAATGAAATCTCCAGGTGCAGTGGCTCACACTTTTAATCCCAGTACTTTGGGAGACCGAGGCAGGTGGATCACTTGAAGTTAGGAGTTCGAGACCATCCTGGCCAACATGGTAAAAAGCTGTCTCTATTAAAAATACAAAAATTAGCCAGGTGTGGTGGCTCATGCCTGTAATCTCAGCTACTCAGGAGGCTGAAGCAGGAGAATCATTTGAACCTGGGAGGCGGAGGTTGAGTGAGCTAAGATTGCACCACTGCATTCTAGCCTGGGCAACAGAGCAAGACTCTGTCAAAAAGAAAAAAAAAAGGAAGGAAGGAAGGGAGGGAGGGAGGAAAAGCAAAAGAAAGAAGGAAGGAAAGAAAGAAAAGAGAAAAGAAGATGAGACGGCAGGGCAGCTTCACACAAGAACGTGGATTAAAGACCCTAAACCCTGTAGCAGAGATAAGTGCAGCATTGTTTGTATGAAAAGGGCAATTCAACATGAAGATTTTGGGTTGATTCAAGAAACGTAAGTGATTTAACACCGTAACAGTTTAAAATATCATACACCACAATAACAGATTAAAAAAAGAAAAATGTGGTTATCTTAATCTAAAAAGGTAAAGCATTGAAAACAATTCTTCCCTAAAGTATGATAACAAGAAATGAGCACCAGGAAACTCTGCTGGAAGGACTGTTCCAAGCCCAGTGGCGGGTGGTTAAAACCTATAAGCATATAGAGAACAGGACACATTTGAAGCATCTGCCCCGAAACAGGACCAGCACGGGGTACCAGCCATCACTACCACATCAGACATTGTACTGAAAGTCCTAGATAATCAATATAAAAATACTATTTTAACATTTTAAATTGTAAAAAGCACAAGAATGGAAAAGAAGAAAGAAATCTCACTCCTGAATGTTAACACGTCCGTGGCTCTTGCACAGTAGTTTTCTTTTTGTCCCTTAAACCAGGGGAAATACTTGGACAACTTGGGTTAAGAGGCCTTTAAAACGTCTGGGAAGTTCTTATAACAAAATGATGCTAAATGCCTAAAAAGTATGTAGGCACCATGAATGTTTGGAAATAGTTTTTTCAGCGTATATATGTTGAGTAAACTCTGATTCATCAGCTGGATTTTTAAAATTTATTAAAGATGGCATACTAATTTATAATACCATGGAGAAATCTATACTAAAACATTAAGTCGGAAGTGAAATACAAAACTGTGGTTATAATACCGCATCGCGTAAGGGAACGCACCAGCATACTAGCCTTATTTGTAAACATTAACTGGAGCTGGGAGTGACTTTTTTCCCTTCCTTTCGCATGTTAATAATTTATAAATGTTTCATATCTAACCAATATGAATTATTCTTATACTGGAAAAAATAAAAGGCAAATCATTTGTGTATATAAATACTTTATAAGTTTACACCATTTAAATACCATATATGTAGATTAAAATGGATCCTTTAGCTATTCTTATAAGATCAAACAGAGAGGTCACATTTGGGTTCCAGTTGGTAACAAAGGGGCATGAAGTAAATTTCTTTGAAATGCTGTCTTTAGGCCTCATTGAATCATCTATAAACTATACTCACAAACAGATGTCTGAGATTTTCGCAAATGAACTTGGTTATTACCTTCCGGCACTGCCGTTCCCACGTGGGAGGCATTAGCTCCACGTGGCTACAGAGCCCCTGACCTGGGCTGGCCCAAATGGAGATGTGTTGCAAATGTCAGATATACACTGGATTTCAAAGATAATATCAAAAAAGGAAGGTAAATATCTCACCCATAACTTTTACATCGATTACACGCTGGAATAATAATGTTCTGGATATATCGAACTAAATTAACAAATTATTAAAATTCACCTGTTTCGTTACACTTTTACAAATGTGAGTGCCAGAAAATTTTAAATTCCATGTGTGGTTTGCATTATATTTCTGCTGAAGAATGTTACTTCAGAGCAGGGATCAGACACTGGAAACTTCCAGTAAGAAGAAAGTAGGAGAATAAAAATCTCTCATTTAGATGCTAACGTCCATAGTTATCATGGAATTCTGACCTCTCCACACTTATTTTCTTAATAGTCTCAACACTAACATGGTGATTCTGTATCCTATCTGTAAGTTAGAATTTTAATCTTTTGGCAAACCGATTCATTATTTTGTGGCTTGTCACTCATAAATTCAAGGAATATAATGATCACTGGGACAGATTTCTAGTTGTTTAAAATGATATGAATTATGTTGGTAAACAAAAATCTCACTTAATTTCATTACCTATGCAGTCTGCCCATTTTAGCCGATGTTTAAATAATTTACCAGTGGGTCTGGGGATATAACCATTTTTTACATAAATGGTACCTTGAAGTAGAGTCCAGATATAGAGAAAATATAAAGTGATCCAAAGGTCTGGCTGACTCACTAGATTACTTCCAAGCCAGCGTCCACCTCCTTGCCATCTAGAGCCGGCTTACTCAGGGAGCATCTATGGGAACGGTCGAAATAGGCCGGGCATTGCAGATACCACACAAGCAGTAGTCATTCACATCCATTATTAAAATAATCATAACGCAATTAATTCTTGCAATAATCCCACTTCACAGATGCGAACACTGAGGGACAGGGGTGTTTAGTCATCTTCTCAAGGTCAGGCAGCTGGCGAGTGACAGGCCATTTTGAACCCAGCAGTCTGTCGGCAAAGTCTGTGCTCTCAGTAGTGATGTCACTCGTCCAACAACAACATTAAACAATAGACTAGAAGGTGGCTCTGGACAAACGTTTTCCACACACAAGTATTTTTCTGACTTCTTCCAGATGGCATAATTTACAGTACTTTTTTGGATGTGCTTCTCCATAGCTTTCTCTGGAACTGGGGACCTGTGAAGATCCCAGCAGGACGACAGGCAGGGCCTGAACCGGCCGGCACAAACCTACCAGTCTCTGAAGGTTGCCTGTGATGGTAAAATCAGTCTGTTCTTCCATAATATAAAAGAAGTGTTTCTGCCCCGACTCTCTAAGGAAAAGTGCAGATTCAGAATGACTTATCTGCTCGTCCTACAACTTCAGAAACCACTCGGCACCAGGCACCCAACCCAGTTTGAGAAACCGAGCCCACAGTTTAATTTCCTAGTAAGTAGGTGCTGCCTCTTGACTAGGAGTAATCAACCATCTGCGTTTGACTCTCCCACCTGCATCCCGTTATGGTCACGTGGATGCAGACCTTCAGGTGGGACCAGACCGACCCTCTCAGGACAGACGCCCCTGTGGGACGCCCGCTGTGCCCGGAGGTGGATGCTACCCCCCAGGGCCTGCCCTCCACCCTAATATCAACAGGGTTCTTCGCTTAGAGGAAATGAAAGTCCACGTCCAGACGTCAAGCTCTGTGCCCATAAAACTTACCTCGGAACAGGCCCTTACTTGGAAGTAGAATCTTTGCAGATGAAATTAGTTAAGATGCCATCATGCTGGATAAGAGAGGGCCTTACATCCAAGATGCCCTTGAAAGAAAAAGACCCACAGAGAAGGCGGCCCGGTGACCACGGAGACAGAGGTTGCAGGTTGCAGCTCCGAGCCAAGAACTGCCCAGGATGGCCAAGGACACCAGGAGCCGGGGCAGGGCCCGGGACAGACCCTCCCTCAGTGCCTCGGGCAGGAGCCACCCTGGGACTTAGACATTTCCAGCTTCCCGAGCTGACAGGGAACACGTTTCTGTGGACTTCAGCCACACCGTTTATGGAATTTTAAGGCAGCCCTAGACAAAGAACCCACTCTGTATTTCCAAAAGTCACACAAAATTTCAAAAGTCAGGGTTACAGTATTATTAAAAGCTCTTCCTATTTCTTGACATAACGTGATATAAATAAACCGAATTTTAAAAAGAGATTGCTTGCTATAGTAAAAGTCTTGATTTTCTTTTTTTATCAAGCATCGCCTTAGCACAGGCATTTCTTTTCGGAACAGATGGACAAGACAGCATTGTCTTCATTTCGTAAGCGTCACGTGACTGAGAAGAATTTCTAACAGCAGGTGATACTCTCATTTTCAACAGCATAAAGAAAAAGAGATGCATTTTCATATATTTATGGCATGTTTCTGATTATAAACGTAATACAGACTCATTAAATATGAAAAATAAAAGATATGATGTAGTTGGAAATAAAAGTGCCCGTTTATCCCAGCATCCAGAAAGGCCCACGTCTGACATTGTGGTACACTGCCTCCATCTCTTACCGGTGTGTGTGTGAGTGTATGTGTGGACCGCTGTGTGTGAGCAGGTGTGTACACATCTGACATTGTGGTACACTGCCTCCATCTCTTACCGGTGTGTGTGTGAGTGTATGTGTGCACCGCTGTGTGTGAGCAGGTGCGCACACGTCTGACATTGTGGTACACTGCCTCCATCTCTTATCAGTATGTGTGTGTGAGTGTATGTGTGCACCGCTGTGTGTGAGCAGGTGTGTAGACGTCTGACATTGTACACTGCCTCCATCTCTTATCGGTGTGTGAGTGTGTGTGTGCACCACTGTGTGTGAGCAGGTGTGTACACATCTGACATTGTGGTACACTGCCTCTATCTCTTATCGGTGTGTGTGTGTGTATGTGTGCACCGCTGTGTGTCTGACATTGTGGTACACTGCCTCCATCTCTTATCGGTGTGTGTGTGAGTGTATGTGTGCACCGCTGTGTGTGAGTAGGTGTGTACATGTTCACACGGATATACTGCTCTCCAACTTTGGATCCTATTGTTCAATTTGAAGCCTAGTTTTAAAAACTTAACATTCAGCCCGGTGCGGTGGCTCACGCCTGTAATCCCAGCACTTTGGGAAGCTGAGGTGGGCAGATCATCTGAGGTTGGGAGTTCGAGACTAGCCTGATGAACATGGAGAAACCCCATCTCTACCCAAAATACAAAATTAGCCAGGCGTAGTGGCGTGTGCCTGTAATCCCAGCTACTTGGGAGGCTGAGGCAGGAGAATCACCTGAACCTGGGAGGTGGAGGTTGCAGTGAGCTGAGATTGCACCATCGCATTCCAGCCTAGGCAACAAGAGTGAAACCCTATCTCCAAAACAAACAAACAAACAAAACAAACAAACAAAAAATCCTTAACATTAAAACAAAAGTATTTTCTTTTGTCACTGTAAGTACTGTTCTAAGTGTGATTTTATTCATGACTGAAGGCCATCCATTTTTTAATGTAGATTTTTTAATGTATCATAATTCACATAAACACTTATCACATTGGAGGTTTTATTTTTCCTTTTGGCATTATGAATAATGTCGCGCACTACCACAGTTCATACACACATGCTCTTTCTCTAACCTCCCTGGAGCTAGAATCACTGAATGAAGTCATATCGGCTTATTTCAAGGATCTAAAAGTTATGCTGCAGGTGGCCATTTGCATCCCACTTCTCACAGAGCACACAAAAGAATTCACCAACTACTGCGTTGTTGGGAACGCTGAGTAAAGAGCCAATGTGTTCTGAAAATCTGCGCTAATTTAAGGAGAACATTCCACTTGGCGGTTTAAATTTACATTCCGTGAATGACTTATGAGTAAGCCACATATTACGCAAGGATCATTTATAATTATTCTGTGTCTTCCGTTTATGTCTATTTTTATTACAATATTAGAATAAACTGTCATATACAGCAATGCTTGTAAAATTCATTACATTGACCTATGTGTAGATTACTGTCAGTACCACATATTTTAAAAACTGATGCAACTTTAGAATAATTTTAATCCCATATATTTCATATATATCTGGAATCCTATATAACCAATATATAGACAGCTAGATACCTTTAATAATCTCATGTGTATATTCCATAAACAGCATTTCTAAATGCATCACTTTCCTGTCCAAGACCATAGTAACTGTAAAAAAAATCACTTCTCAGAATTTTCTTGTTGTTTTCTCTGTTTAGATTTCACACATAAGTAAAGGTTATGATCCGTCTACCAGTGTAGATAGTTGTTCATAGGTATTTTGTGCAGTTTTCTATGCTATGTGAATAGAGTATTTTCTTCAGTTACAACATCTAAATAACTACTAATATGTAGAAAATATATTATTTTTCATATGCTAATATTTTATCGATCCATTTGTTGGTCTTTTAATTCTGAGTTGTTAAGCTGACTGTCTCCAGTTCTCAAAATGTAAAAGTATATAACCAAGTAATATTTCATATTTCTGTTTTATTTCTTATCGCATTGGCTAGAACTTCCTGAAAACAGTTTCAGTAAAATGATAAACAGTGACTCTGATTATCCAAGGACTGCTAGCACTGTGGCAGTTTTTAGCTAATTATTCTGTATCCGGTTCCACTTCATTCTTTAGTTTTCTTTCTTTTTTTTTTTTTCTGAGATGGAGTCTTGCTCTGTCACCCAGGCTAGAGTGCAGTGGTGTGATCTCGGCTCACTGCAAGCTCCGCCTCCC
>NW_012100843.1:172108-192740 GCF_000951045.1 Mandrillus leucophaeus | reverse complement strand
AACATGGAGAAACCCCATCTCTACCCAAAATACAAAATTAGCCAGGCGTAGTGGCGTGTGCCTGTAATCCCAGCTACTTGGGAGGCTGAGGCAGGAGAATCACCTGAACCTGGGAGGTGGAGGTTGCAGTGAGCTGAGATTGCACCATCGCATTCCAGCCTAGGCAACAAGAGTGAAACCCTATCTCCAAAACAAACAAACAAACAAAACAAACAAACAAAAAATCCTTAACATTAAAACAAAAGTATTTTCTTTTGTCACTGTAAGTACTGTTCTAAGTGTGATTTTATTCATGACTGAAGGCCATCCATTTTTTAATGTAGATTTTTTAATGTATCATAATTCACATAAACACTTATCACATTGGAGGTTTTATTTTTCCTTTTGGCATTATGAATAATGTCGCGCACTACCACAGTTCATACACACATGCTCTTTCTCTAACCTCCCTGGAGCTAGAATCACTGAATGAAGTCATATCGGCTTATTTCAAGGATCTAAAAGTTATGCTGCAGGTGGCCATTTGCATCCCACTTCTCACAGAGCACACAAAAGAATTCACCAACTACTGCGTTGTTGGGAACGCTGAGTAAAGAGCCAATGTGTTCTGAAAATCTGCGCTAATTTAAGGAGAACATTCCACTTGGCGGTTTAAATTTACATTCCGTGAATGACTTATGAGTAAGCCACATATTACGCAAGGATCATTTATAATTATTCTGTGTCTTCCGTTTATGTCTATTTTTATTACAATATTAGAATAAACTGTCATATACAGCAATGCTTGTAAAATTCATTACATTGACCTATGTGTAGATTACTGTCAGTACCACATATTTTAAAAACTGATGCAACTTTAGAATAATTTTAATCCCATATATTTCATATATATCTGGAATCCTATATAACCAATATATAGACAGCTAGATACCTTTAATAATCTCATGTGTATATTCCATAAACAGCATTTCTAAATGCATCACTTTCCTGTCCAAGACCATAGTAACTGTAAAAAAAATCACTTCTCAGAATTTTCTTGTTGTTTTCTCTGTTTAGATTTCACACATAAGTAAAGGTTATGATCCGTCTACCAGTGTAGATAGTTGTTCATAGGTATTTTGTGCAGTTTTCTATGCTATGTGAATAGAGTATTTTCTTCAGTTACAACATCTAAATAACTACTAATATGTAGAAAATATATTATTTTTCATATGCTAATATTTTATCGATCCATTTGTTGGTCTTTTAATTCTGAGTTGTTAAGCTGACTGTCTCCAGTTCTCAAAATGTAAAAGTATATAACCAAGTAATATTTCATATTTCTGTTTTATTTCTTATCGCATTGGCTAGAACTTCCTGAAAACAGTTTCAGTAAAATGATAAACAGTGACTCTGATTATCCAAGGACTGCTAGCACTGTGGCAGTTTTTAGCTAATTATTCTGTATCCGGTTCCACTTCATTCTTTAGTTTTCTTTCTTTTTTTTTTTTTCTGAGATGGAGTCTTGCTCTGTCACCCAGGCTAGAGTGCAGTGGTGTGATCTCGGCTCACTGCAAGCTCCGCCTCCCAGGTTCAAGCCATTCTCCTGCCTCAGCCTCCCAAGTAGCTGGGACTACAGGTGCCCACCACCACGCCTGGCTAATTTTTTGTATTTTTTAGTAGAGACGGGGTTTCAACGTGTCGGCCAGGATGGTCTCGATCTCCTGACCTCGTGATCTACGCACCTCAGCCTCTCAAAGTGCTAGGATTACAGGCGTTAGCCACTGTGCCCGGCCAGTTTTCTGACTTTTTAAATGGCTGTTACTTTTGCATTTTTATCAAACGACGCATCTTCATGTGGTCAACTGATGGGATATGGTTGTTCTTATAAACACAGAGATGATACTATTGTCACTGCCTTTCATAATATGATGCTGTTGATGAAATGCATATTCTACTGGATTCTTACAGATGTTATTGTTTCTGTTCTGTGAAATTTTCAACAATACTTGGTAGGATTTGTATAGCTATCTTTATAACTGAGATTTGTCTGTATAATTCTTGTTTCCACTTTTTCTATTTTTAAAAAACATTGGTAATCAACTTCTATTTAGAGTTTCACCATATTCCATGTTTGGAAACAAGCTCTCTAGCTTGAGAATGTTCTTCTCAGAGTCTGGGAGATTTTACCACTGAAACCTGTGGTGTCTCAGGTGCAGATGGAGCTCTTTATGCAGCTGCCACATCGTGGTTCAAGTTGAATTGCCCATCGTGTCTCCCAAAATAGTTTATCTAATTACTCAAAAAGTACAAATGTGGAGCAGTGACGGCTCCATTTATTGTGTATTTTTTTCATGTAATTTGTTTTCATGTCCACGAGAAAGTATTTTTAATCATTTTAATTTATTTCTGGATTTTTTTTTTTTTTGAGACAGAATCTTGCTCTGTTGTCCAGACTGCATTGCAGAGGTGCGATCTCGGCTCACTGCAACCTCCACCTCACAGGTTCAAGCGATTCTCCTGCCTCAGCCTCCCAAGTAGCTGGGATTAAAGGTACATGACACCACGCCTGGCTAAATTTTGTATTTTTAGTAAAGACAAGGTTTCGCCATGTTAGCCAGGCTGGTCTCAAACTTCTGGCCTCAGGTGATCCGCTGGTCTCAGCCTCCCAAAGCGCTGGGATTACAGGCATGAGCCACTATACCCAGTCTTATTTCTGGTTTTAAAATCATCAATGCCTGCCTTTATTTTTTAATCATATGCTTCCCCATATTTTCCTTTTTCTCCTCGAGTTTTCTAATGCCTGGAATTGAAAGCTAATTTCTACAGTGCTGATGGTTTCGTGTTTAACATCATCATCATTCCAGGCTTTAGATTTGCAAGTACTGTTTGACTGTGACAGTGCAGGTGTATCGCCATCTTGGACAGGCACCATCATTCTAAAGTTCACCTTGATCAAAAACCACCTAAATCCAAAGGGCATCAGCCTAATGGCTAAAGTCATCATGACCATAAACCACAAATAACATCTCCTACCAGAAACATTCCAAAGCCCTCCCCGACCAGAGACATGCCAGCCCCGAGATAACTTCCCTCTGCCTGGGAAGATGTCAGCCCCAAGATAACCTCCCCTCTGCCCAGAGACATTGCAACCCCACCATAAAACTTCTCCCTCACACAGAAACATCCCAAGTTTGTGAAAAGCCCCCTTACCCTAAAACCAATCTATACTCTTAGTCTGTATGAGAAAGTGCTCCTGACCAAAATCCACCAGAAGCCCCTCTCAGGTTTATCTTCTCTAAAATAAATCTGTCTTTAACTGTTAAGCCACATTCCATGTTTCTTTCTTCTTTCTTTAACTCTTACAGACTGCACCTTATGAATTCTAATAGATGCACTTCAGGTTGGGTAATTGTATTTATGAGTTTACATTTGTAATTTATACTTCCGTTTCACTCATTATTTTTTTGTAGCCTTTTAACTTCAAGGTTGATAGGCATTTCTTTATAGTCCATCACTGTCTTTCTGGTTCAGATGCATGATGACTGTAGGTAAGGTAAGGCCCAGGCAATTGCTCTCTGTAATTTCCTGAATGTACTTCCTGGTGTTATGTAGAATCTCACTGTTTACTTTTTTAACTTTGATTATGAAGTCTTTCAACAATAATAAATAATAGTGTAATGAACCAGTGTCCCTATTTTTATACTGTGGGAAGAAATAAAAAACAAGGAAACTTTATGTCTGAAGAATGAGAGCCCCTTTAAATGATCAGGCCCAGAGAGGCATTAGAATGCAACAGCAGTCACCTCCCTGCCCCTGAGCTAAATCATGGCCTCCTGAAGCCACCTGCTGTGCCACCAAGTCGCCATCAAAGGCCATACACTCTGGAGTGCCACACGGTGTACCCCATCACTAACTAATGTCATTTCTGTAAACCAAGCAGAATCCCTGAAGAGCCACTTCTGTAACTGCCCACCTCCCGATTTGTCCATTATCTCTTTAAAAATCTGAGCCTTTCCTTCATTCTCCAGAGCACTCCCCAAAGCAACCTGGAAATGTTCCACATGGCAGCTGTCCTCAACCTTGGCCCAAATAAACTCTCTATATTAATTTTGCCTCAGTTTCTTCCTTTTAGGTCAACAACACCAACCTAGCTCCCATGCGAGGATTATTCTAAAGTAAACCCATGACATTTTATCTCACCCTTACATGTTTCAGAAGATATCTCTAAATTATGAGTTCCTTTGAAAAACATGAGCATAGAACTCATCACTCCAACAAATTAACAATAATTACTTAAAATTATTAAATACATAGTCAGTTTTTCTTCTATTGTCCATTTTTTTTTGTTTGGTTTTATTTAAATCAGGATCAAACTAAATCCTGGCGTTTTGTTGGGTATGTCTTTTAAGTCTTTTTTTTTTTTGGGTTGGATGCACTCAAGTGCTATT
Source organism: Mandrillus leucophaeus (assembly GCF_000951045.1). NCBI lineage: Eukaryota > Metazoa > Chordata > Mammalia > Primates > Cercopithecidae > Mandrillus > Mandrillus leucophaeus. The sequence continues at coordinate 188,310 of NW_012100843.1, read as the reverse complement.
TACATTCAGTGTACAGTCCTCTGCTTTTAACAAATGTAGACAGTTTTGGAACCACTGAAGCCAGATAAACATCCACCATCCCCAAACCTGCCCTCTGCCCTTTTGTTCTCAAAACCCTTGTCCCACCCCATCCCCTGGAAATCACTGAGGTATTTTTTGTTCTTATAGTTTACTTTGCCTAGAGTGTCACAAAAGTGGAATAATACATGACATAAATGTTTGATCCTGAATGCCTTCATGGGTATAATGCTTTTGGGATCCATTCACGTGATTGCACATGTAAGAAGTGTGTTCCTTGTTATTTCTGTGTCCCAGTCCGTTATTTGGATCTAACCAAGTTTGTTTACCTATTCACCAGCCAACATCACTTAGGAATAAAGCTACTACAAATATCTGTGTGCAGATTTCTATGGGCATCTTTTTATGTTTCTAGAACAAATACGTAAGACTGAGATTATTGGGTACTAGGATAAGGGTGTTAATAACAACCTGCTCAACTGACTTTCAAAGTGACTGCTTCGTGTTGCATTCCCATCAGCAAGTTACGAAAACTTCAGCTCTGCCACATCTTCACCACCACATGGTATTGCCAGGTTCTGTCTTTGTTTTGTTTTCATGATCGCCATGCTGATAAGTATATAGGGACTCCAATCATGAATTCAACTTGCATTTTGCTAATGAAATATAAAGTTGAACATTTTTTTAAATTTTATTTAATTTTCTTTAAATGTACATAAAATAACAATACATATTCATGGGGTATATAGTGATAAATTGAGTCATATGAAGTCTAGTGACCAGATCAGGACAATGAGCATATCCATCACCTCAAACATTTTCCATGTCTTCGTGGTTGGGAACATTCAATATTCCAATACCCCTCCTTCTAGCTATTTGAATCTATATATTACATTGTTGTCATCTATAGTCACCCTACAGTGGTAATGACCTCTAGAACTTATTCCTGCTCTCTAGCTATAATTTTGTAGGTTTTCACAAATCCCTCCCTATTTCCTGTGCTTATTGGCAATCCATCTTTCTTTGTTGGTGATGTGTCTGGTCATATATTTTGTCCATTTCTGTTGGATTGGTTTTTTTCTTATGACTAAGTTGTGAAGGTTCTTTGTATGCTCTTATCTTTATCACATATATGTTTTGTGAGTATTTTTCCCACTGTGTGACTTTTCTTTTTCTGTTATTTTATTTTATGAAAAGTGATTTCAAAGACCAACAGTTTTTTAAAATTTTGATGAAGTTCAAGTCATCAATGCATTTTGTAATATGGTTCATGCTTTTGGTGTCATGTTATTAGAAACATTTGTCCAATCCAAGGTCACAACATTTTTCTTCAATGTTTTCTTCAGAATTTACAGTTTTTGGTTTCACAACTCGGTCAATCATCTACTTTGAGTTAATTTTTATATATAGTAAAATGTATTGATCAAGGATTGTTTGCTTATTTTGAAGACAGATAGATGTTTACTTGTTCCAAAGTCATTTGTTGACAAGATGGTCTTTTCTGTATTGATTTTTCTTTGTACCCTTGTAAAAAAATCAATTGGCCATATATGCATGTGTCTACTTTTGGATGGTCTACTACTGTGTTCTATTGGTCTTTATTCTTATGCTTTTGCCAATTGCACAAAGCCTTAGTTCCTGGTGATTTGTCATCAGCATTTGGATCAGCTATGCCTGTGTCCTCCACACTCGCTTTCTTCGTCAGAACTATTGCGGCGATTCCACTTCCTTTGCCTGTCCATATTAATTATTGCATGGGCTTGTCAATTTCCATGAAACTGGGATTTTGTTTAGGGCTGCACTAAACATGTAAATCAATGTGGGCAGAAGTGAAATCTTAACATTATTGAGCCTTCCAGTCTATGAATACAGAGTATCCCTCCATTTATTAATGTCTTATTTGATTTCTTTCATTAATGTTTCATGATGCTCACATATTTTGTTAGGTTAATCCCTAAATACTTCATGATTTTGGTGCAATTTTAAAGGTACTTGTATTTTATTTTAACTTCTAGTTGTTCATTACCAGTAATACAGGAGTACAACTGAAATCTCTATATTGACCTTGCAACCTGCTACCTCACTAAACTTCCTTATTCATATTAGTAGCTTTTGGTACACTCTTGGAGATAGTCTATATCATCATTTGTCTGCACACAGAGACAGTTTTGTGTCTTCCTTCCCAGTTTGTATGTCTTTCTTTTCTTTTTACTTTTTGCCTCGTTGCACAACTAGGGCTCCCGGCACAAATCCTTGCCTTGTTTTTCATCTTAGAGGGAAAACACTATCCTTCCACTATTCAGTTCGATGTTAGCTGTAGATCGTAGATCTTCCTTAGATGTCCTCTGTCAGTTTGAAGAAGTCACCTTTGATTGTTAGTTGACTCACACATGGTTTTTTGTACTGTTTTGTTTTTAATCTGAATGGATGGTGAATTTGACAAATGCATTTTCTGAATCTATAGAAATAAACTTATTACTTTCTTTCTTTGTCTTTTGATAAATAGCTTTGATGGATTTTCTAATGTTGAACCAGCATTGGATTCCAAAACCAGAAACAAAAACAAAACAAACAAAAAAACTCACTTGGTCATGATATATTATCAACTTTAAATATGGCTGGATTTGATTTGTTAATGTTATCTTGAGCCTTCTTGCATGTATGTTCAAAAAGTGTATTGGTCTGCTATTTTCTCTTTGTAATAACCATTTGGTTTTTGTGTAAGGATAATGGCTACTGTAGAAAAAATTACTTAGGGAAAATTATTTCATTTTATTTTCTGAACAAGTTTATTTTAATTTGTGTATTATTTCTTCCTTATGTATTTGGTAGACTTCACTAGTGAAGCTGTCAGGGACTGAATGTTTTCCTGTTGGAAGAGTTAAATCATAAATTTTATGTTTTTATCAGATACAGAGTTATTCATGTTTTCTATTTCTTCTTGAGTGAGAACTGGTAGCTTGTGACTTACAAATAACTTATTTCATCTAAGCTGTTGCATTTATGATTATAATTTATGTTTTCCTATTGCATGGCTAGTGTTAAGATGCATCATAATAATATCTTCTTTTTTATTCCTGACATCAGTAATCTGTGTTGTCTTTCTTTCCTCTAATTCTTCATAGCCAGGGGTTTATAAATTCTATTTGATCTTCCTAAGGCATCAAGTTTTGTTTTCATTGAGTTTCTTTATATTCTTCTGTTTTTTAACTTTCTAATTTCTGCTGTTATCTTTACTATATCCTTCCTTTTGCTTGTTTGGATTTAATTACTTCTACTTTTTCTAGTTTCTTAAGGTTAAGCTTAGATCATTAATTTGAGGTATTTCTTGTTTTTTAATATAGGCGTTTTAATGCTATAAATGTCCATCTAAGCTATATCCCACAAGAATTTTTTTGTTATATTGATTTTGATTTTCTTTTATTTTCATTCTATTCAAAATATTTTCTTATTTCCTCTTGCCACTTTTTCTTTGACCTATCCATTACTTAGGAGCATTCTGTTCTATTTTCAAACATTTGGAGGTTTTCTGGATATCTCTGTTACTGATTTCTAACTTAATTCTGTTGTGGTTGGAAAATAAATTGTGTATACTTTTTTTTTTTTTTTTTTTTTTTTGAGACAGAGTGTTGCTCTGTTGCCCAGGCTGGAGTGCAGTGACACAATCTCGGCTCAGTGCAACCTCCACATCCTGGGTTCTGGTGATTCTCCTACCTCAGCCTCCCGAGTAGCTGGTACTACAGGCACATGCCACCACGCCTGGCTAATTTTTGTAATTTTAGTAGAGATGGGGTTTTGCCACTGTCGGCCAGGCTGGTCTCAAACTCCTGACCTCAGGTGATCTGCCCTTCTCGGCCTTCCAAAGTGCTGGGATTACAGGCATGAGCCACCGCGCCCGGCCCTACTTTTAATTATTTAAAATTTTTTACTTGTTTTAGAGCCTAGAATATGGTATTGATGAATGTTTCATGTGCAGATAAAAATATATACCCTGTTACCGTAAAGTAGAATGTTCTATACATGTCAATCGGGTCAAGTTGTTGGACAGTATTATATAAGTTCTCTAAATTCTCACTGATATTCACTGATGAGCTTTCATGCTCCGTCAATTACTGAGAGATGTTGAAATCTCCAATTGTAAACATGATTGTCTAATTTTTGTTCTGTTCTATCAGTTTCTGTGTTGTGAATTGTGAATTTCTTTTATTAAATTATTAGAGTAAATGTATTTGACTAAATTTTATTAGAAATTTTTGTCCCCAGTAATACTTTTTGTTCTGAAATCTAATTTGTCAAATATTATTACAGTCACTTCAGCTTTCTTTTGATTTGTATTTACATGTTATATATTTTCCAGGCTTTTGCTTTTATGCTCACTGTGTCTTATAAAAAGTGAGTTTTTTATAGACCTTGTATATTTGGAACTGCAAACCTGAAAACTTCTGCCTGTTCATTAGGGAGGTTAGATCTTTATATTTAAATCTACCATTTCATAGTTTTTAAAATATTTGTTCCAACTTTACTTTGATCCTTTGCTTTCTTGTTTTGTCTGCTTTGGGGTTAAGTGATCATTATGATTTCATTTTTATCTCCATAATTATTTTATTAGTTATAACTCTGTTTACAATTTTAAGTGTCTGCTGCTCTACTGCTTTATATCTTTTGAAGATATCTTATATCTTTCAAAGATAAAGTATGTCTTCATCTTAGAGGGAAAACATTATCCTTCCACTATTAGAAACCATAGCTCTTCCTTAGATGTCCCCTGTCAATTTGAGGAAGTCCCCTTTAATTCGTAGTTGACTTATAGGTGGTTTTTTGTATGGTTTTGTTTTTAATCTGAATGGATAGTGAATTTAAAGACATACTTATATCTTCAAAAGATATAAAGTATGCCTTTAACTTGTCACCATCAAATAATACTATAGCACATAATGTATAGTACAATAGCCTTACAATTCCATACTTTCAATTCCTTACTTCCATGCTTTGTGAAATTTTTGGCATGCATTTTTATTTTGTGTATAATTTTATGCATTATATAACTATTTTTGCTCTTTATACTGTCAGTTATCTTTTAAAACAATTAAAAACAGGAAAATATATATTTTACTTAATGTATTCCATTTCTAGCATGCTTCTTTTGTGTAAAGGTAACTTTCTCTACGCTAGTGTATTATTCCTGACTGATAAGCTTCTTCGTAATTTCATGAACTGCAAATCTACAGAGAATGAATTCTTCTCAGCTTTTGTTTGCTTGTTAAAAATCTTTATTTCACTTAGCTTTCAATAATTGTTTCCGTTTAGTATAAAGTTCTTTGAATCAGAAGTTTAAATATGATTCATCTAGTTTTCAATTTCAGTTTTTTCTTGTTTTTTGCTATTTATTAGTCTTACAGTTTGCTGAACTTATTGGACTTATAGTTTCATAATGTCCATTTTTATCTCCTTTGTTCATTACAACTTCAAATATTCCATCTTCCATGTATTCTCTCCTTACCCTTTTCAGACTTCAATTATACATAAGTTAAATCATTTGATATTCTCTCCTGGCTCTGGAAAAGGGCGTTCCATGTTTTCAGTTGCTTTCTGTTTTTGTTACCGGTCTGTTGATCTATCATTAATTTCATTAATTCTTGGCTGTATCACATCTACGCAGGAGTTCATCAAAGTAATTTTTCATTATGCTGTGTTTCATTTTTTCTGATATTTTCATTTGACTTTCTTATATTTTTTACGTCATTGATGAAATTCTCCTTCTGTTCATTCATGTTGCTCTCCTTTCCATGAGTTAATTTAACATGCTAATCATGGTCAATCATAGCACTGTCTGATAGTTCTAACATCTGTGTCATCTTAGGGTCTGATTCTGTTGATTATTTTGTATCTTGTCAATAGTTTATCACTTCTTGCTTGGTTTGTGTGTCTTGTAACTTAATTTATTAAGTGCTAGGCATCAAAATATAACATAATGAATGAGATAATAAATACGGTTTACTCCTGGGAATGGACACACCCCTTCTTGTGTCAGCTGTTAGTGAATGCAATTTTGTCAGTGTATTCAGGGGGTGGACCTGGACTTGGATTTTGTTGTCCAGGTTGCCTTCAATGCACCAAAAGCTTCAAATCCTTTAAAAATATATTTTGCTTAAGACAAATTCTGGGGTGTGTGAAAATCTTTTCCGGTATTTGTACCCTTACCCCAGCTTTCAGCCAGCCTTACGTCCCTGCACCACAGAAAAGGTTTCCTATATGTCCCTCTCCTTCCACCAGTGATAGGGGGTTATTGCGTTTTACTCAGTACTTGCTACTGGTTAGTGGGAAGAAATCCTTGTCAATTTCAGTCCTACCTAACTTTGTTCATTTGGTCTTAAAGACTGGGGGTTTCTTACTCCTTCTGCTTTTAACAAACGTGAAGGATTTTTAAAGGCTTTATACTCTCATGATCCTTCTTTCTCATCTCAATTTTACTGACATAATTTATGTATCCAGATTATGATTATTATAAAAAACTCTTGAAAATAAAAATATTGTCTTAAATTTTTCACTCATTCCTGCAACCAAATTAACAAATATTCACATATATCCTAAAGGCTAACAGAAATTGTTGATAATTACAGATATTTTGAAAACTGACATATCCATTGTTAGTTCTTATTTAACTGTATTTATCACTTATCTGAAAAAATTAAAAGAAAAAATGAAATTTGATAAAATAAACTTTTTCCAAATATCTCATATTTCATAGAAGAATTCTAAAGTAATTGTGTTTTCATGATATGAAAACTGAGAAAACATAACCTCAAGTCTGCTTTTTAAAAAAATTCATACTGATAATTGCTTGAGAAAATAGGATCAGTGTGAACACATTCCAAATAACCATATAAAAGTAACCAAAATGAAATAAACTGTAAATGTCACCCACAAAAATAAAAGCAGAATAAATCAAAAGAATACCAAAAGAAAATAAAGAATGTAATAATTACAGATAAATATACATACAGCAAATCAAATATAAATGTGCTAAATTTCATTTTCAAAAAGCAAAGGCAGACATTGTATGTTTAAATAATTGACCCGAGCTTAAAACAAAAATAAAGCAAAAGTTGATAAGAAGAATAAAATACAAGATGTAGATAGAGCAGCAGCAACATTAATTTTAGACAAAGAATTTGAGGTGAAAACATTAGGTGTGGTAAAGTCAATTGATTGCTTTTTTAAGAACATCTTTTCCATACTAATGCAGTTGTATGACTTTCTCGTGAGGCATAAATTGCTTCAATCACAAGATGCTTTCCTCATAATTCTCCAAACTTTTCTCCATGAACCAAGCTTGTCTAGTACTGCAGAATAGTCTGAAGCTGTATCAGCTTCTGTGTTCTTTTAAGTAGTGTCTCCAACATTCGTAAAATGCCTCCAGGATACGGTGAGCAGGATATATGACTTGCCTTGCTCCGTTTACTACTGCTGAAATCTGTGTTTTGTTTTTTGTTTTTTTTGAAAGGAGAGATATATATTTTTTTCTTTTTCTCATCAAATGGGTGTTATTTAACCTTATATATATTGACTTATTTTCCAGCCTAACTCTGGTATAACGTTATGAGACAAGGAAGAAAAACCAAAATATTTTCCCCAAAACATGTGTCTTTGCCATATCTTGAAATGGCCCTGCAAGTCGTCTTTGGTGGGGGAAAATTTGCATCCGTAAAGAATCTCTATTAACATAGCTAGATCTTTCACTTCCAGGCCCTCCCAATTCTTTTTTTTTTTTTTTTAATTTTTTTTATTATACTTTAAGTTCTGGGATACATGTGCAGAACATGCAGGTTTGTTTTACAGGTATACACATGACATGGTGGTTTGCTGCACCCATCAACCCGTCATCTACATTAGGTATTTCTCCTAATGCTATCCCTCCCTCAGCCCCCCACCCCCCAACAGGCCCTGGTATGTGATGTTCCCTTGATGTCCCCCTCCCTGTGTCCATGTGTTGTCATTGTTCAATGATCATTTATGAGTGAGAACATGTGGTGTTTGGTTTTCTGTTCTTGGGTTAGTTTGCTGAGAATAATGGTTTCCAGCTTCATCCATGTCCCTGCAAAGGACATGAACTCTTCCTTTTTTATAGCTGCATAATATTCCATGGTGTATATGTGCCACATTTTCTTTATCCAGTCTATCGTTGATGGGCATTTGGGTTAGTTCCAAGTTTTATTATTGTGAACAGTGCTGCAGTAAACATATGTGTGCATGTGTCTTTATAGTAGAATGATTTATAATCCTCTGGGTATACACCCAGTAATGGGATTGCTGATTCAAATGGTATTTCTGGTTCTAGATCCTTGAGGAATCACCATACTGTCTTCCACAATGGTCGAACTAATTTACACTCCTACTGACAGTGTAAAGTGTTCCTATTTCTCCACATCCTTTCCAGCATCTGTTATTTCCTGACTTTTTAATGTTCACCATTCTAAACGGCATGAGATGGTATCTCAATGTAGTTTTGATTTGCATTCCTCTAATGAGCAGTAATGATGAGCCTTTTTTATATGTTTGTTGGCTGCACAAATGTCTTCTTTTGAGAAGTGTCTGTTCATATCCTTTGCCCACTTTGTAATGGGGTTGTTTGTTTTTTTCTTGTAAATTTGTTTAAGTTCTTTGTAGATTACAGATATTAGCCCTTTGTCAGATGGATAGATTGCACAAATTTTCTTCCATTCATGAAATCTGTGTTTTTAAGGAGGTCAAAGCAATATAGGTTTGTTGTTTGCTTTCTATTTTACACAGATATTACCTTCTCCCACTGTTATGATCTGATTTTCACAGTCACATCTATTTATGCTTAAGAATCTTTCTATGTTGTCTTCTCTCATCAGATGCATAATCAGTTCTTCTCTTCAATGATTTTAGTTGCTAGTTTTCAGAAGTTTCCTTGCATTCTTTTCTCTTTTCCTCAAACTGTCTTTTCACATTGACCAACTCTCTTTTGAGTTTATCTTTTACTGCTTTTCTATGTTCTATTTTCTTTTACCTATTAAGGTAGGCAAAAGGTGTTTTGCCTACAATGGTTACTAATTCCTGTGCAAAATCCATTTCTCAGATATGTTTCTCTTCCGGAGCTTTTGAGCAAATGAATCTTTTACGAAGCAGAATACTTCAGATGCCCTATCTCATCTTCCACTTTCTCTCCCCCTCTCTCTCTTAGTCATCTTTGAATGAAGAGAGGTACAGTCAGTGGTTTGGTTTGGTTTGGTTTGGTTTGCCCATCATGGTGTTTGTTGGTAGAATCAGGCTCTTTGATCTTAAGCTGGCAGGCAATGGGATATGGACAACTTTTACATAAATCTCTAGTTTCCAGCAAGATCCTTCTATTTCATTTGCCTTTGTTGGACAGATGCTGAATTAACTACCTTCTCCTCCCACTGCTTGATATTCTTGATGTAAATTATTTAATTCATGAATGGCTTGAAGGACTCTGAAGCTCTTATTTTCAGAAGTAGAAAACAGAGACTCCTTGGAGAGTACTTGTACCACCCAGACCCTTCTCCACATCTGCCTGTGAGGAACCGCATGTCCTAAGATGCATGTCCTAAGATGCAAGGTAAGCCCCTTCTGCCTGGGAAGAAGAGGGACCGGTAGGACTGCAGGGAGCGGGGAGGTGTTGATGGGGATGCAGCAGCTGATGTACAGGCACTGCTGAAGAAGAGGTGGTGACTGTGGGGCAGGTGGCCTCTCCCTGCCTGTCCAGCCCTGAATCAGCTTCTGAGGTCCGGGAATCAATAGATCCTAGATAATTTCTCAATTCAACCCATTCACAATGATCAGGAAGAATTTCTTTAAAAACTGCAAAATCATTAATTAGAGATCTTGGTTTCTAGTGCAGGTGTAATTATTTGTGTGCTTGAATTTATTTGGCTGTGAGAAGGCTCTGCCTCTTCTGTGGCTCCTCTGCTTCCCGAGAACAAGTTCACACTTTCCTGGAGAAGCCAAGAATCCTGAGTGGAAGAATGATGTAAAGTCCCCCAACAGTCCATGAGGATCCAGGGGACTGACACACACCACAGGTCTCATGTGACGGGTCTTGTTTGAAGAGGTCCCAGAGCCCATCCCTGCCACATCTCCTCCAGCAGCCCAACCACATTTGGCTACTTGGAATTGCCCGATCACAAAATGCTCCTCTTGATTTTGTGTCTTTGGACAGTCTATGTCCTTCATTTGGAATTCATTCGACTGTTCCTGCCCCAAGGTGGCATTGGCCACAGAGGCCTTCCCTGAGGATCCCCTGCTAAGGTTCTCCTCAAACACCTGTAGAGAGCACACGCCACTTGAATTTCTCCCCCAGGTCATATGTTGATGGACTAGCCCCCAAAGTGATGGCGTCAGGAGGTTGGCCCTTTGGGAGGCTCAAAAATGACCAACAGGCTTGTTTACAACAGAGTGTGAGAGTATGATGACAGGCGACCACCATCCTCCTGGTCACGAATGAGTGCAGTGTATATAAAAATGGAGTCCTTTATAATACTTATTAAAGCTTAGATAGCTTTTCCAAATTCATCCAAATTGTGCTTATATTATCTGAGACTCTGTGCCGTGCAGTTAATTCCTAATCAACAGTAAGTGAGGGGTGATCTGATATTAGTCTCACCCCCATCTCTACCAGAGAGATTCCAACTTAGTTCAACAAACGATTCAGTTCATTCAAACAAACCTGCCTTCTGGGTTACATCATTTGAGTTCATAGTATAAATTGCCATTATCCCTAAAACAACAGTGCAGATTTTAAAAGTACTTAAAGAATGATCATTACAGAAAAATTACTACCTCTCCAAGAAAGGAAAATAAGCCTAGCTCACTAGACCTGTTTAAAATGAGCGAGTCTGATTCACTTTTCCTGCTCTTTGGGACTGTGATTCTGCTTCACTGATTAACTTGAAGGGGATCGATAAAATATATCTGATTCTAAGGCCATTTATTTCTGAATATAAAACTTTATAACAAGATTGATTGATGTAATATAACAATTGTATGATAGATTTACACATTATATATTTTATATATAGTACATACATATATTTGTAAATGCATACTTTTATAATATATTTGCAATATAAATTAGCTATAATATATAAATTTATCAATTCATAATAGGATATGAAAAATTAATAGTAATTTTTAGTAATGACAGCATACATGAACATTTACGTGTGAGTGTCTTAATAAAGTTGTAATTTCTCATTAACTACAGTAAAATTAAAACCATTTACCTGAATTTTTAACTTACTTGGAGCTTACCCTACCTTCCACCTTTACTTGCCCCCCTCATCCCAGTTCTCTGTTAAGCAGTTTGTAGCTAAATAACCCCTTATATGTTTTCTTTGGCCTAAGAGACATTAGGTATGTGCATTCCAACATACCTAATTCTAAGAATTTTGAATTAGGTAAATTCTAAGAATTTTGAAATTTATCAAAAAAGTAAAGTTTTCATGAAGCAACTCAGAAACTACCATCTCAAAACAAATACATTTGATTATTATTAAATTACCTTTGGTGTCAGGTACCGTTCTCCCCATAACATAATAAAACTTTAAGTGTTATATTCACATATGATCCATAAATTAAAAAAAAAGCAGAGAAGAGAAAATCTAAGCTTTGTTGAATAGTAGACTAGGTTAGAATGAAAGGTTATTCTGCTATTTATCATGTTTATAAGAAATATTATTTTATTTTGTTCTTAAAAATAGATCCATTAATGGATACTCCATTCTCTAGGATGCGCTTATCTCACACTGCGTGCCTGTGGTCAAAACATCTCACGTACCCCACAAATACATACACCTACTATGTACCCACAAAAAATTGTAAAAATAATTTGTAAAAGTTTAAAAAATAGATTCATCCAAAAATCAAAAGAAGGTAAAATCAATACAAACATGTTTCTAATGAAGTATTGCATATTTGCCACACAATAGTAAGTAAACGATGTCCCTAAGGTGGAAAATCTATGAGAGGTGACCATAAGCTTCTCCAACTAAACAGATATTTAGCACATTTGTATATGGATTTCCTATGAAGAAGGTGAAGGAACGGTGGAAAACATCTGTATTATACTCAGGGGTGAACTGAGAGAAGGAAAGTTCACATAAAGACTTTGTAGGAACAGGTGAGCTCATTTCACCATTTTTAAAACTACATTTGCTGGTTATTTTCATGACAGTTATGGCCAACGCATTAGGAAATTAAAATATTACCTTTTCATATACCAAAAGAACCTTCCAAAGTCATGTCATCCTCATATAACACGTGCCACTGAATCATCGTTTATCATCATTAAATCAAATAGGAAACATGATCATGTTAGTGTAAAATGTTTATAAATGTGTGCATGTACCATGCTTACTCAGACTTCAATTAATCCCTAATGTGTAATTACAAGGACAAGTTGCAGTCAGAAATCATTTAGGCCTATGAGAAACACAAATAGTTTAGTTGTTCTTCCTGACTTATTACTAAACAAGATTCATAGCAAATTGGAATAAATGTGTAGGCAAACAGAGAACAAAATAAATATATCTCCTAACCCATCACTGCATTATCCACAAGAACCATCTTATTACTAAACTTTAGAGACACACATTGAGACAAGCTTGGGAGGTAGGAAATTACAGAAAGGTAATGTAATTCTGAAGCCATAACATATTCCATAATGGAAGGTGTTGCATGACGATTTTGGCACGGGTGGCATTTGCTTTCATAAAAAGATCCACATGTTAAGGTGATTTTAAAAATCAATTTAAAAATTCATAAGATGATTATATTCCCCTGTTACTATGTAGGTTTATTACACAATCTTTCATCCAGGCATTGCTTCATGGGAGTCTGTTCCAGGACAAATGTTCTTTCAGGTCACTAGACTCCAAAGATAGAATAAAATCCATCTTTCAAACAGGGCATTTTATAGTCCATCTCACTATCACCACAACGTGAAGGCAAAATTCAGAGATCACACATGTTCCTGTGTCCTACAGACCAGCAAACGTTATTCCTTGCACCTCGCCACAGACAAGCAACATTTTTTAAAGAGTAGGCTGATCAATTAGTGCCCCTATTAAGAGCTATCAGCAGGAAACCTGGTCCAATCCTAAAAATAGAGCACTGCAAGTACAATTCTGTGAAAACCCCTTCAGCCATCTCTTCATTTTAACATCAGATCTCTTATCCACCCAACCCAGAAAAAAACAGTGGATAAGCTATCCAAGACTCATTTTTTAAAAAAAGCTTCATGCTTGTGAAAAGAAATTATCTTTTACCAAGATAATTGTTTCATTAAAAAGACAAGTATGGTTTTCATATTTAAAACTAATTTGTGATTGAAGCAAAAATGAAAAGCACATTGTCAATGTTATTTGGGCACCAACCTGGGATGGGCTGAGGTGCTAACACCACTGTGGGGAGTGGCCTGGAGGCAGGACCCGGCCTGGACAGAGACACAGCGACTTGATTTGCCAGCAAATGAGGCTTTTCATGCCCATGGAACAATCTTGACTCCTCAGGATGTATCCACGTTGAGTCCAGAGCAAAGGAATTATTAAAAAAGATCTGTCCAAAAATAATGCAAGCATAACATTTAAGGCAAGGTACATGATAAAAGCTGAACATGACTATGAAAATATTTATGTTGCCTTACGTTGATCCAGCATTGAACATTCTATTATTGGGGACTCTATAAAAACATCGTTCTAAAACTTAAAGGAAGTTCTACAGGGCTTCAATACCAATCACCATCTAGTTAATATCTTCTGGGCTGGCCTTCAGCTATTGACTTGGTTACTTCAGCACAGCAGTCAGTTCACTGATTGAAGAATCACCCCATGAGATAATTACTAAGCTGTACAACAAGTCAATAATTTACTTCTTTAGTTTCCTTGTGAACAAAATGTAGTCAGTAAATTTGAATCCAAAAGCCAAAACAAGCCATTAGAAAGATGAAAACTTAAAGCATCATATGAAGAAAAACTGACTTTTAAAACTTGAACTGGTATTGTGCAATGTTTAAGTCCAGATCTTGGATCAATGGTTACAAATTTAAAAGCAAAAAAAAATTTAAAAAAGACTCTGATTCAAAAATTGGAAATTTTACATTGCCCTGTGGAATCCAAATATCCTAAACTAAAACAAAATGCCCCCCGCCTGCTGACATTTTTGAACAGATCAATCTAAGCCTGAAATGATTTCTTTGTATACCTAGATGGCCAATTTATGGCAACGAGAAAATACATGGATATTTTTGTTGTTATGGCGATGTTCAACAACTTAATCATTAAAAACCCCTTATCCAATTAAATCACTTGCATTTTTACCTTACAGTTAGGAATCCTTTTATCTATCCAACTTTTCCCAATAGGAGTTGCAAGAGCAGAAGGGCAGAGATGTGGGAAGATGGGCACCAGCTCCACTGTGGAAGATGGGGGAAGTCCAAGGGACGGAGAATGGCCACCAAACAGCCACTGCAAGCCAAGCAAGAAAAGACAATTGCATTAGCCTGAATCCATCCACTCAACTTCACACCAAAACATTCTGGAATAACTGCTTTGAAAAGGGAATTTCAAAATGTATGTATTTGATTATCAGATAAACTTCCTTGAGGAAAACTATAAATATTTACCAATCAAAGGAAAAATTATAGTTTTCATATCTGAATCATCACAAAGCATTACCAACATTACATTCTTCAATACTGAAAAAGAACTTCTAAGCACAAAACCTCAAGCACAAGGTAAGAAATGGGTTTCTGCTCTGAGATCATGAGAAACCACCATGAAAAAGAGAAATGCTGGGTGTTCCCTTTCTAATTCTTAAATTATTTTTATAGGCAGGCATAGGGCTATATTATTCCTTTCAGTATTGCGTTTTGTATTAATTACATTTGTCGTTTTACAAACAACTAATACTTTCAAAATGAAAATATCTAAGAAGTTAAGATTCTAAGTTTCACCAATACAAGGTTCACCAATACAAACAGATTCTATGGAAAAAAAAAAAAAAAAAAACTAAGCATCTCATGACTTGAAGATCTCAATGCACAGAATAAAACATCAGTCATGGAAAGGGGCTGGTAATTCAGGACACCGTCTCTCTAATTAAAATAACTGAGACCTCATAAGGCACTAATAAAATGCATTGCTCAATGACATGGAACGTTTCAGTACCTATTGTTTTAAAATCATAAAAGCATTTGTGATGTTCCTGTTATGTGAAAATGTTCTTCTGGTTCTACATATTCTTACTTTACAGAAGATGGGTAGCACAAAAATATTTAAAATATTAATACTAAGGTTTTTTAAAATTTTCTCTTAAATTTATACAAGTGAAAAAATGCAGTTTTTTAAAACAGAATTTTTAAAAATGTAGTTCCTTGACATTATATACCTCTAGTGGCAGCATTCTGATACAACACCCCTCCAAAATACGGCAAAAACTACCAACGTTTATTGAAAATTCTCCAAAATAAACTGCATCACACATAAAAACACAATATCCAGGGCTGCATATGTGATGTATCATTAAGTCTAAAGACCAATTTAGCAGGAGTTTAACAACATCTTTTAGAAAAACTTACAAGATAATATTGGAATTAAATTAATCAAATGGTGTATTCTAACATAACACTCATTTGAATATGCTAATGAGGTCAATCCTTGGAATAAAATGCACGCTATTCCCTGATTTTAAATGCATCTGCATAGTTAGCTGACAATGAATCTTGCCCAAAGCAGCCCGCCTAGCTCTGCTGCACCATTTATCAAAGGTTCAGTCACTTTTTCTTTTTAATTCCATGTCTTAAAAGCCAAACTCTTCTAAAGTGCAGTGTGGCATTAACGAATGTGGCGGACTCCGGCAGGCCTGGGCAGGGGCATCTCCGGTAATACCTCTCAGTACCGAAGGCAGGATTTCCCAGCCACTTCCACCGGCTGGAATTCTCTCAAGCATTGCCCTGAGTCTATTTTCAAACGAAAGGGGGAAAAAATCCAACCCAGATTAGAATCCGAAACAGCTATCGATTTCCAGCTTGCTTTCAAGTCTGGCAGAGACAGTGAAAGTCCTAACTTCTCCGCGATGTCAGCCACGGCCCGCGGCGGCCACGGAGCCACTTCAGCACCGCGCGGTGGACAGCGACCCCCGGC
>NW_012100843.1:166786-170923 GCF_000951045.1 Mandrillus leucophaeus | reverse complement strand
GGGGTACTGGGCTGCGGATCCCGGCGCAGGCGGCCCGGACGCTGCTAGGCGCTGGCGGATTTCTGCTGCACAAATCGGCCAAACACGTTCTTAAGGCCCCCGCGGGTCCCCTGGCCCAGAGGTTGAGCCGTGGGTGCCTGGTCTAAAGTTCCGCGCCCCACAGTGGCCCGCTGGCCTCGGCAGCTCCTGCCCTACGCCCTCCAAGGCACCGGGCAGGTGGCCCCAGGGCCTTTGCCCAGGACACTCCCAGGGTGGGGCAGGACCACCCCTCTATGAATTCGTCCTGGATGCCCCCAGGCACAGTCTGTGCTCCTCCCACCCCCAGCACACGCAGCCTCTGACGCTGCACGCCGAACTTCCTGGGACCCAGGACAGACCCGGGCTCCGAGGACCCTCGCTCCGCCCGGAGCACACGCGGCAGCGCCGGCCGAACCGAGCTTGGGTCAGCGCTGGCCACGCGCAGCCACCGCCAGACGGCGCTCGCCCTTCCCCGCCGTAGACCCTGCTTCGGAGGCCGCCAGCGTCCTCCCCATCCCGGGCCACAGCTTCAGTCCAGTCCCTGGCGATGCGCGCTGAGAGCTGGGCAGAGACTTCCGTGCGCTGTAAACCCCTTAGGTCGCTAAACCCAGGAAACCCAAGCACAGCTAATGCCAGCGCGAGACCAGTGCTTGTTAGAGGCATTGAAGGGGCTTTCTGGATGCAAAAGGCAGCATTATGATCCATGCATTTAAGAACCTGCATGAAAAACCCTCCCTGACCTGGGTGGGAGAGCAGGCACCCACCCACCTATCGGCACAGACACGCCTGGTACTCCAGACACGTGTTCGCATCACCTCCCACCTGTCCACTGCCAACCTCCTGAGATGGACTAAAGCACCCCGGTGCTTTTAATTTGCATCTAGGGTTGTTTCCTCATTATCCTGATTTGCTTAATTTCCTCTTGGCCTGGCATGATTTCTTTTAGATCTAGGCATATGCTGATTTACATAGCTGGCGCCTCCATATTTTCCTCCACGAAAACCAGTTTTCAATTAGCAAGTTTATCTGTCTCTTTGATGCAAAAGTACTGGCATTTTTTTATTCACCTAAAATCAGAAAGCTCTGCAGATTAGAAGGCTGTTACTATTCACTTACACCCTTAATTTATGTGCATATATTAGTATGTGCTCATGTGTTATAAATGTGTCAGTTTAATGGTCAGAGCCAGATCAGGATATTGGGGAGGCGTCTCTAGGCAGGCTCACATGCCCCCGCCACCCACCTCCCCCACCGCATGGTCCGTTTTGAACAGGAGATTCTCCTCCCTTCTGCATTGTTTGGAGGCAGAGACAGAAGGCCAGGGATGCTGGTGCCTGGCTTGCATGCTGTTCTCCGCAAAAGCAGAGCTTCGTGTGTGGCCCCCAGGCTCCTGGGAAGATAGGGTTAGCCACAATCTGTGGGAGCTGAAGCACTCCTTTAGGGAATCCCAGCTCCATCCCCACTGTCCTAGAAAGGGTTCTGCTGAAGTCAGTTTTTGCCAGCGCACCCCCCGGGCTTGCTGAGGCTCTGAGCTCAGGACCGCTTGAGCCACTGCTTGGCCCTGAAGAAGAGGTGGAAAGTCAGAAGCAACTCAACTCAACCACAAAGCAGCCTAAACTCTTTTGCTGTTTCCTGCCACAAGCTTGACTCTCCTTTTGTATGACAATGCTTGGAAGCCCTTTTCTGTACCATTCTGTGTACTCAATTACAGGAAAACAGCCCTGGACAATGCAGACACGACCATTTCCACTAATCATTGCTAGGGCCAAGGACCCAGCACAGGGCTTCTCCCCCTCCTCCTGGCTCTCATTTCCATCAGCTTCATTTCGGGGTTTGCCTCTCATCCCACTTAACCCGGGAACCTTCTACATCCTCATGGGTAGGAGACGCTCCCTCATAGACACACTCATTTCAATGATTGTTTAGGAGGACTCCCTCCATGAACTGGTTTTGCAAAGGTCATTTGTACATCTTGAGGGTGGTTGAAAGAGCAAAGGCAGAGAAGATGCAAAGAAGACGGCTGTTGCACAAACAAGTAGGATGCCACCTTCTTCCTGGGGACTGGAAGCCAGGTGAATGTCTAGCTTTGAGCTGAGACACTCTGCCAGAGAGACGTGTGCTGGCAGGCACATCTGCCTCCCTGTGAGTGCCCCCGGAGGTCAGCCCGAAGCAGGACAGGTGGCTGGCACCCCACAAACTCCCCTTTGTCTCCCTGTAAAAATCATGAGAAATTTGCTTTATAAGGCATCTTATATACAGTCTAGTCTCCAGCTCTCCTATCCAATAAAAACAACCTTAAGTCTTTCCACGTTATTTGGGCAAAGCCAGCAGAAATTTCCTGCTAAGCTGAGACAGGATATCACCTAGGAAGAGGAGATTCGCAGCAGGGAAAATGTGTGAATTACCTACATGTGCTAATGAGTTCCCGATTGTTTATTACCTTTCAGGAAAAAATCATGTGGAAGGTTTCAGAGGCATCAGTGGAATAAGATTTTGAAGCCCATAGAAGGTTTCTTTTCTTTTTTTTTTTTTTGGAACTTATTTTATTTTGTTTTTCTAAGTAAACCCTAATAGAATTCCAAAATGGGAGAGATGAAAACATTTTCTTCCAGGCCGGCAGAGTTAAAGTAAACACCAGGGGAACAGGAGGGAGGTCAAGGCCCCGCATATCACCTCCGCTGTTCCCTGCACCGCCCACCGCCCACGCTGCCAGAACTTCTTTCCAAAGCAAGTGCCATTCAGACCGACCCCTTTCTGAACACTCGCCAGCGGCGCGATGATGAGGCCCTGAAAGAAAGCCATGCCAGCGAGGACCCAGAGAAGGAACCGGCAGTGTGACACCTGACTCAGTGCAGGTTGAGGAGGAGACGGGTGGGAGAGTGGCTCCCCTGTTCTGTGAGACTGGGGAGAGCCTGGGGAGTCTGAGAGACTAGGGATGAGGAGCCCTTAGGGATGGATGCACTGTGGGCCAAGAGGCTGGCGAAGATGTGCTGACCTGGAGGGCTCCAAGGTCACCTGGAAAGACGTGTCCTCTTCACAGTTGAAAACTTCAGCCTGGAGTTCAGGAGCAAGGTCTTGGATGGAGCCACAGAACTGAAATTAACACAAAAATTGAGAGTGGCAGCTGTCCGTAGTGATTGTGATCAAAGATGTGGATGGGATGGCCCAAGGCAAGCACAAAGTGGGAAGAGGAAAGGCCACTCGTGGAGTCAAGTGATGGGAAGTGAGGCTCCCAGTGAAAGAGAGAGAGAGACACACACAAGGCACACTGGGCCCGCAGGCCTCCCGGGCGGGCAGGAGCACGCTTGCCTGATAAAGGCTGTTATTATTGTTATTTTTGTTATCAGTGTGTTACTGTAGGATATCTGGAAAATACTGCAGAGCACTATGAGTCAGAGCCCCTCAGGGAGAAGCAGTGCTAACCTTTTGGTGACCTCTCTACAATCATTTTTTCTCCTCACTTCTCTCTCTCTCTAATGTGTTTACGTGTGTGTGTGTGTGTGTGTGTAGTATGAATAATATATTGCATCTTGTAATACAGTATTACATTTTATATTAAATTGCATTTTATAATAAATAGCTTTAATGCAGCCTGTACTATAAATAACCTTAAATCTTATTTTTCACTCAGTATCACAGCATAAGCATTTCCCCACATTTTTAAAAAATCTTAGAACAACCCACTTATCAATACCAGAGCAAATACCCCACTGAAGACAGATGGAGGTTCAGGTCGGGCCCTGTCCTGTGAATTCGCACCCACTGTCAGGTGGGGGCCCCGCCGTGTGAATCCACACCCACTGTCAGATTGAGGCCCTGTCGTGTGAATTCGCACCCACTGTCAGGTCGGGGTCCTGCGTGTGAATCCGCACCCACTGTCAGGTCGGGGCCCTGTCGTGTGAATCCGCACCCACTGTCAGGTCGGGGTCCTGCGTGTGAATTCGCACCCACTGTCAGGTCGGGGCCCTGTCATGTGAATCCGCACCCACTGTGCCAACTTTCTGCAACTTTCAAAGGACCACGCGTGTGAAAAGGGCCACCCAGCAGCTGGTGAAGAGCAGGCACTTAGTGCACATCGCTCCCCTCAAGCCTTCACCGAGGCGGATGAGTAGCTTGTGG